>NC_071110.1:21174615-21489807 GCF_024256425.1 Clarias gariepinus
GCAAGAGAGAGAAAAAACTTTGACTTAGTTGTGACCACGTGACACTCGGCGCCAAAACAAGAAACGCATATGTGATACATGATACTCGTATACCAAGACTTGGTTGTTTTCTAAGTCAAAATTTATTAAAAATCATCTTGCGGAACAATTGAAAGCATTCCTTTGAGATTCTGGTCCATGTTAACATGATTGCATCACAAATCTGCTCTCTGATTCAGAGCTGGTGACTTTTTGAGACTATTTTTTTCTTGCCACGTGGCATATGCTGAGTATATGAGTTAGCGCATATAAGAAGGGTAAATCGTGACTATGAAGGGGAGGAAAAAGTCAGCCACGATAGTCAGATACGCTGTGGCATTAAAATAAATAGAGAATAAAATTATTGCTTTATTTAGAAGATTTAAGGAACCCCAGTATGTGCAAAGAAAACATTACCCACTCTGTTATACCATCAGACATCATTAACTGGTCCCGCAAGTCAGGTTGGGTCTGATGATTCATAGTAGAAACCCTGTCATCTGCACGTAGCTGCAGTAATTTAGATTCACTTGGTGTGCATGCTTTGTAAGAAGAGTGGTTTGTTTAAAACAAAGCATATGCTCTCCTCCACAGGTGTGTGTGCCCCACCCCACGCACCACCACGGCCCTCACGTGTGTGTTGCGCTGTTTTCCGTGTGAGCCGTCTTGGGCCGGCAGCCCCTTCGTGCACCGCGCACCAAGCCCGCCTATGCTCACCATGACGCGCTCCAAAACCTTCCAGGCTTACCTCCCTACATGCCACCGGACCTACAGCTGCATCCACTGCCGTGCACACCTCGCCAACCATGACGAGCTCATCTCCAAGGTGATCATAACTTCCTGTATGGAGTTCTCGGTTAGGAAAAAGAGGAAAGAATGCATGGCAAACTGTGATAGCAGGCAAGACTACGTTGTTTAGAGCAGAAGATGGAACAGCTTGTGGTCAGATGTGCAGTTGTTGCAGAGCTTGATGTTCACATTTTAACACTAACCAGTGACAGAATATGGTATGATAGAACAATTTGTTGTGAGACTCTTATAGGCTGTTTTATTGTTTTTCTTTAAGTCCTTTCAAGGAAGTCAAGGCAGAGCTTATCTTTTCAACTCTGTGTAAGTATATATGATAATATATGATTGAAGGGTTTATCCTTGGTCATACGCTCTTATATGCTTATTGTTCAGTGCATATATTTATTTGTCTCTCAATAGGGTGAATGTAGGTTGTGGTCCAGCAGAAGAGCGAGTGCTCCTCACCGGCTTACACGCAGTAGCAGACATCTACTGTGAGAACTGCAAAACCACGCTGGGATGGAAATATGTGAGTGTAATGACATATACAGCCTTGTTTACACCACTAAATACTCTCCAGGCAACACACTTACAGTATCTGTGGTCATAAATATCTGACCCATTCCTGTATTTGTATTCTGGTCTGTTCATAAGTCTCATAAGGCACAGGAGCGTATTTACTGCAGTCATGGACATGCATCAGCTGATCAGGGATCCCAAAATAGCTTATGACCTACTGCTATGCTATGCAAAGATTGGAAGTCTACACTTAAAGTTGATCCCTAAGGGGCTCGCACTCTTCACTTGGTGTCCATTTTCGCTTAGCAGCTGCACCACTTGCTGATATTTTTACATCCGTTGGTGGATCTGAGTTTCTGTTTAGGCTTGTCAAATAGGTTATTATCTGTCTTCAGAGTATGCACACACACACACACATTTAGGGAAATACAGGGAATAAATGATCAATTAAATAGTCAGCAATGTTGTTGCAGATATTATGACCAAAAATCGTCTACCTCAATATAACACCAAAGTGTGGTTTGTGAAAATCCCTTTCCAGATCCATTCCTGCCCTTTGCTCCTATGAGAACGTTTACTTCTATAGGAAGTTTTAAACTAGATTTTTGACTGTGACTGTAGGGATTTGTGTGCCCTTTCAGCCACAAGTGCATTATTGAGGTCAAGTCAGGTGCTGATGCTGGAATAAGGAGGCCTGGGGTGCAATCAATGTCCCAGTTTATTCCAAAGCCCTTGAGTGGGATTAAGGTCAGGGATGTTTTCAGGCCACTCGTGTTCTTCCAATTCAAATTTGATAAACCATGTCTTCATGGAGCTCAATTTCTGTAATGCTGAGACATGTTCGGGCCTCTTATGCAGTAAAGTGAAACTGTAATACCAAAGCATGCAAAGACTTTGCATACCACACACACCCTTGCCACAAAGTGGTAGACAGACAATTGTATAAAATATACAATTGTCTGTCTACCACTTTGTGGCAAGGGTGTGTGTGTGTGTATAAACACACAAAAAAACATTTACACATACCCAGATGTCTAGGAGGTTTTGTACTCCAGTCTTTACTCTGTTCTCTTTCTGTCCACTTCTGTACAGGAGCACGCCTTTGAGAGCAGCCAGAAGTACAAGGAGGGTAAGTTTATCATCGAGCTGGCCCACATGATAAAGGACAATGGCTGGGACTAAGGGCTGAGAGAGCCTTAATGGAGTATGGATGAAGCCAGTTCAGATGCTGGCTGTGCGGGTAAACAAGTGACGCTGGTTTCATGTCGCCTTCTCTCTTGTATTCGATTTAACATTTCTCCCACACACTCACACACACACACAAACACTCCAGGGTTGCCGGTGAAGAGTCAGCAGTTCTGAATAAGGCACAGAGGAGAGGCAAGCCTAGGAAGAGTGTACGTGTGTGTATGTGTGTGCATGTGTGTGGACATCCCAGCTGAATGAATGAACATGTGAATACATCCAACAACAGGTGTGTAGACATGTACACTCACCAAGATATATACACTGAGCTAGTTAATTGCATGTCCCACCTATCCGAGCCCAAGACAACCCAATGTGTTTGCATGCATCTGGGTTCTGCACCAAACTCGGCAGGGCCGTGGTATCACAGAGGTGAAGAGTTTATATAGGAGAGTGCTACGGTGATTATCCCAAATCCAGCTGAGTTTGGGTGCTGCCAGCTTTGGCCAACAATGACGAGTCCCTGAATGGGCCTCTGATGGAGACAGCCAATGAAAGAGGCCCATATGAGGGGTAAAACTAATCATATAGGGAAGCAGCGCTTTCTATTGAGCCCTCCCCGTCTCACTGTTTATAAGATACTAACATCTTATCTGGCTCAGGCCCTTCTTCTTCTTTGCCCTGACATACAAAGCTGAATGTTAACCAGTGTACATAACTGGACACATGGTGTTGTATTTGGATGGAAAAAAATCTGTATTCAGCGTTATCCATTAGCCGCCTGTGCTAGTCCTGCTTATGTGTGTGATTATATTTTAATAAGTACTGCTGGGCATGAGGACGAGGTTTTCAGAGCTTTCTCACATGATGTGAGAGTACAATACTGCCTCCTTCTAACAAGCATTTTATAACTGCATAATAACTCCACAGATTAAAGTCAGTTAATTGTGACACCTTGGCGGTGCCTCCACATCAACCAAAGAAGCTGTCCATCTATAAGTAGTTAATTAAACAGTAAGTGGGCTGTAGTGACACGAAGAGCTCTGGAAATTGCAATGACCAGCATTAACTCTCGCAGCGTGGCATAGGCATTCCCAAAAATGACTAACCATTTTCATTGGTCTCATGGTACCAATATGCAGTGAATGCAAATGCATTTAGTAAAATAAAATAAATTAGGGATGCACCGGTTGTGATATTTAAAATAACTATTCGGCTGATACTTGTATGTTGTTGTAACTTATTACCTATTTTGTGCCAGGGGAAACAAAGAACACCTTCTTTATTATATATATATACACCTGGTTTTAAAGTTTGAGCCTTTCATCACACTATATTTTAGTGAGCACAAATTTTATCATTTAAATTCATGAAACAGCCTGTAATATAACCTTCTTTCACAAGACAGATTGTCAAAAATGACTGAAAGCCTCTTTAGCCTCTTACTGACCTACTCAATGAGAAGAACTGTCAGTACTTCACAGAGGTGGGCAAAATACACTAATCATGTACTTGAGTGAAAGTAAAGATACTCTATGAAAAATAGGATGCCCTCCAATTCTAATTATACTTGAGTAAAATTTCAAAAGTATTTACCATCAAATTTACTTAAGTATTGAAAGTAATGAGCTTGTATTAGTGTACAATAGCCTCTCTCGCTCTGCTTTCTGAGTATGGATGTGCTGTTTTCATCGTCGTCTGCAACTGTCTCCACTTCGGCATTCAAACACCTGCTACATGATTGAGCATTTCACAGAGGGAAGGCAAATCATGCAATTTTGCATAATAACCAGCAGGTGGCGATATTACTTCTTCAAGTAATACACACCACTGTGGTTGTTTAACACGATGCCATGCAGAAATGTAGTGAAGTAGAAAGTTTATATATTTATCGTAGGAATTAGTGGAGTAAAAAAAAAAGTATCCGCTAATAAAGATACGCAAGTAAAGCACAGATACCATAAACATGTACTTAAGTACAGTAAAAAGTAAAACGAAGTAAAAGTACTTACTTCCACCTCTGGTACAGTACTTACATAGCCAAACAAAAACCTTTTTGTAAATCATAAAATACGTAAATGTAATCAAATGTGAATGTAAAAGCCATTAGACAAAAAATACAATTCTTGCCTGTAGAACCTTCTCTAGCTACGTCACAGAAAAATGTCTTACGAATGGCATATTGCGCAGTCGTGCCCTCGCTGACACTGTTATGGAAGATACCGGAGCTCCACCTGTGAGACCTTTCATGATGCTGCAGTTGGTTTTACATACTGTTGTTTGCGCCAGACTGCAGGTAACCAACCCAACATTTAGCCAGCGCAAAACTGATGCGACGAAACAGATAAATATTCATCACTAGATTCAGGTTTTGTTGTTGTTAGGGCAGTGCCAGGTGAATATCAGGCAGTACCCGTTTACAGCTGATAAATCGGTGCATCGCTAATTAAAATCTAAGGATGTGGAAATTAAATGCAAATTATTTTATTTCCTCTTCCAACAAAGGCAGATCACAAAATGACATGAGTCTGTATCTTAGTTATTTTATGCAGCTCTCGGGTGACAGCTTGAAGCATTTTGAGAAGTATCTAAGCACTCACTCACTCACTCACTCCTTATATACATTGGGTGAACATTTGGGTGGAGCTGGCCAAGATGTAACCACTAGTTAAATATGTTGTTGAACTATATCATAAAATTCCATACAGTATCACATATATTCCTGTCATTGTTGTGTATTTCCAGCATGCATTCTGTTCAACTCTATTAATCATGAACTCTCCAATGATTACCATAAAGCTCCAACATTTGCAGCTTTGTGACACCAGATGACCAAAATTTGTTGCTAGATCATGAAAGTCATGACCAATAATGCTGTAATGCTGCATGTGACAGTCTTTGTGTGCACAGATAAAGATCAGGGTTGAGGTTAAAAGTAGCTAAAGTGCCAGCTTTTGTCTCTGCATTATTTCTTTTTTTGTAAATGACAGATATTAATATATTTAACATGTACATTGACATGTATGTTAATGAAAGGCACCACTATTTAGGTTGGTCGGCGTGTTTTCAGACTGTAAATAAACATGTACGGTTTGTTATTTATGACTTTGAATTTCATAGTGTGCTTTCTGTCTGGAGCCCTAATATGGGTGTGCAATATTTGGCACTTTTTTTTTTAACTCCTTGAAAATGTTTCAAGCTTAGTTTCTTTTATAAAAATGGTTGAGACTGAACTAAATTAAAATAAAAGACATGGTCGATTGCCTTGTTCGTTGTGTTTGTGTGTTTTTATACTCCTTTTAACACATTGAGTGTGATCTATTTCTATCAGTGTATGGCATTCAATAAGGAAATATTACCAAATTTGTAATTATAGACTTATTTCAGCTTTTTTTTCGAATATAATAATACTACTGTCTGTGCTCCACTCCAGTGTGCTCTACTTTTGCGAGGTTCTTCAGGCTCTGGGCTGCGTTTTCCTGTTTACAGCTGCGCATGACTTGGGCTCTGAGCTGCACTGCAGATCCAGTCTCCTAGCAACTGGGTTTCTATCTTCTCAAGTTGCGGAGGTGGAGAGTGTGTGTGTGTGTGTGTGGAAAGAATTGGCGTTATTCATTGTCTGGGTTCAGTATTTATCCGGCACACACACACACACACACACACACACACACACAGAGCTCAGGAAGTGAGTCTGTCTGACGTCTGTGGGAAGGTGCGTGGGTGATGGATTTGCTCTTCATTTCATCGTGCCATTTGTACAGGGTGAGAGATGAATGCAGAGGGCTCTCAGTGTTCGATGAGGGATGGGAAGTCTTTATTTCTAGCCAGTCAGACACTGGGATGATTGTATCCGAATTTGTAATCTGTTATGAAAACAGTTTATCCTAGCAGTCATTACAGCTCTAAGTCTTCTAGCGTCTGATGCTACAAGCTTGGAACAGCTGTACTTGGCGACCGGCGAAGAACTTTTTCAAGGTTTGTCAGGGTATACCGCTT
This sequence comes from Clarias gariepinus, assembly GCF_024256425.1. Taxonomy (NCBI): domain Eukaryota; kingdom Metazoa; phylum Chordata; class Actinopteri; order Siluriformes; family Clariidae; genus Clarias; species Clarias gariepinus. The sequence goes on from NC_071110.1 coordinate 21,181,123, forward strand.
TAGTGTACGACTATTTTCAGCTCCCTCCAGAGGTTTTCAGTCAGACTGGGACACTCAAGGACAAGGACAGAAGCTAAACCACAGTCCTGTCTGTGTGTCACAAATCACTGTCCTGTTAGAAGGTGAACTTTCAAACTACTGTAACCCTAGCTCTAGATCCTGATCCTGAATGAGCAAACCAGAGGTAACAGTTATAACTAACCACTTAATCTTGAGATGAACCTTTTAGGTTTTGAGATGGATATAAATCATTATAATGTGAACGAGTATAATAAAACAGTAGTAAGTGTGTTCAGAGGATGTTTAGTATAAGCGTTATAGTGAATAGTAATCTTGGAATGAACATTAAAGGTTATAGTTTAAATCAGTTGGAGGAAGAGAGTTGAGCATAAAGAGTGTCCATGAAATTCATCCCCACATCAGGACAGTGCCACCATTGTGTTTCAGTGTAGGGATGGAACTGGTCACATGATAAGCCTGGTTTCTTTCAGATGCGGTGCTTAGCTTACAGGCTGAAGTGTTCCTTCCTTCCTGGTTTTATCTGATCATAGAATCTTGTTTTTCATGGCCTTTGAGAAGTGTTATTTGGCAAGTGAGCCATTGTGTTTCGTCCTTCTGTTGAAGAGTCATATCTATCTGCCCATTCGACTACAAAGGAGGTTTTTGGTCATGGGACACCTCTCTGACTGAAATGCTTCTCCCTATTTACTCAGTTTGGCTGGCTCCGGCTCCAAGAAAGCGTCTCGCTGGATCTGAATTTCTTCTATTTAAAAATGATAAGAGTTGTCCAGATTAATGTAATAAATAGCAATGAGCACAGTAATTATTCAGTTATAAAAGTTTTTAAAACTTTATAGTTACTATAAAAGTAACCTTTGGCATCAATATGAGTACATGACCCTGTGATTCAAACATATTATGTTTAAACATATTCAGGCGTTTCTAAATCAGTTTAGTGTGACACAGTGGCTAAGTGGTTGGCGTTGTTGCCTTGCACCTGCAGGGTTGGGGTTCGATTCCTGCCTCTGGTCTGTGTACATGGAGATTGAATGATGTTCTGTGCTTTGTGGGTATCCTCTGGAAACTCCGGTTTCATCCCATAATCCAAAGACATGTGGATTAGGCTAATTGGCGTTCCAAAATTGCCGTGTGTGCGCGTGATGGTTTGGTACTCCATCCAGGATATTCCCTGGGATCCTGTACACTGGATAAAGCGGTATAGACAATGAATGAATAAATCAGTTTCCATTGTGCTTTGGCGTACAGAAAGAAAAAGCACTGTAGAATGGATAGTCAAAGCGAGCTACCGGTGCATTGTTACACTGCAGGATAAATTAGCTGGAAAAGAGGCTAGTCTGCTGAAAAACAAAACCATTAGCACAAAGAGTGTTTCACGAGACTGCAGTCGATGCATATTAGGTTTTATGATGGGTAACAGCATCATACAGAAGAACTTTATAAATAAACTTGCTAAAGGTGATAAAACATGGCAGTAGGGATACAAGAAATATGGATAAGGGGCAGTGGAAGCTCAATGGTTTAAGCTCTGGGTTGCTTATCATAACAGTGGACATTCAGGCCCCAGCACTAGCAAGCTGTCACCTTGACCAAGGCTCTTAACCTTCTTTGCTCAAGTAGTTGTATCATGATTGACTGTGTGCTGTGATCCCAACAAGCTGAAAAAAAAAAAAAATAAATAAAAAATTTCATTATGTTGTAATATACACTGATTAGCCATAACAATACACCAACAAACTGGGGCCAGGAACATGGGTCCCCAAGGCTCACTCATGCCTGCGGGAATCCAAGGCCAGCCCATCCAGTACAAATCCCAGAAAATAGCCAATGCTGGCCATAATAGAAATATATCAGAACACCCAGTACATCACAGCCTGTCGCATATGGGGTTTAGCAGGCAAAGAGAGCAAGGTTGTTGTTCTGACCTCCAGATTCTCAAAATCTGACTCCAACCAAGCGTTCATGGGAATCACTGGACAAACAAGTCTGATCCATGGAGACCCAAATCAATTATGAGATTATTAGGCTTATTTCTAATCAAATCTTGAAATGCAAGTAAGAATAATTAGAAATAAGCATAACATTGATATATGTGGTTTGTTTTAAACCTAAAGAAATTATAGATAAATTTAACTATATTCAAGATTTATTCCAAAACATAGGTGGAAAAGAGAGGCTGCCTCTTCTGTAGTCACTTGTGTACTGTTCTACAATCAAGTCTAAGACCTTTTACCAAAAGGTGTTCTTTTTTTAACCATGTTTTTTATTCTTTTTGCTTAACAATTGCAGACATGATGTCTGAGTCTCACTGCGACCCAGGAGACCACCTATAACTAGACATGTCCGTCAAGTCAAATTCACACTGTATTTCTAAATCCTTTCCTTGGATGTTACGTTCCCTTTCCCAGAGTCCTCACCTCGCAGAGTCAATATTCCCATCATCTTTTACAAAACAAAAATGCAAAAAGTAGAAAAAGCATGCATTGTTCTCTTATCTGCCCGTGTAAACAGTGCAACTGATAGCCGTGCGCTCGGTAACATCAATTTGTTTTAAATATCTTCTTTAAGAGGATAGAAATGAATTTGTAGTAGCCCTTACACACCAAGTCTGTACCTTAAAACATTGCAAGTCCTGGTTTTCCTGTGGATGATGTTAGATGTTGTGTGATGCTTTAAAGAGGCAGCACAGCTCACACAGCCCTGCTTACAATTTTAAACCAGATGCTGAAAAGTAAAGAAGTGCAGCATAGTGAACAATACAGAGGTCTTTGAGTGACCCAAAGATTTATATAAAGAAAAAGAGAAGAAAAGTCGGATGTGGGTGAAATATTAAACATAACAGACGTGTATCTGCTGAAAACTGAAGTACTCATGTTGTCTACTGAGGATTAGACTTATGGAGCAAAAAAGCAACGCGAGTCATATCTAAGTAGGACTTAAATCCTTTGTTATGCTGACTGTCAATACAGTGTGGTCTGAGTGCTCGGGATATATGCCAAGTCAATACTGAATCAGGTTACATTAGGAATTTTGCTAAACCCAGCTTTTGTCTTAGCTTTTAGAGATTAGACTTTCCCCAGGACTCCTCTTCACTGCTTTGAACAAACTCAATACTGGTAGTCTTCACATCTCTCCAGTCAAATGATTTATAATCCAGAAGAGCACGGTTTTCCTTGTTTCTGGTTTCTCTCAAGGCTTTTTCGTGTCATCTCGGGAGTTTTTCCATCCCTGTCCTGCTGTCACAGGCTCACTCGTTATGGATCTAAATCTACAGGCAGAATTCTGGAAAGCTGCTTTCTGTCCATGTGCATTGTTAAAAATGCTATACAAATAAAAGTGCTCCACTTAAGGGAACCCACCAAGCACAGAGAGACGATGCAAACTCCACACACCTGAGACAGGAATTGAACCATCGACCCTGGAGGTGCAAGGTCACATAGCTAACCACTACGCCACAACAAGACTGCGGACATTTATTAAAGAAGTAAAATCATTACTTGCTAATCATACCAGGTGGACATGATTTTTTTTTTTTGTTACATTATTGTATATCTGTTATAAACTAGCAAATTGTACCGTAGGTACTATAGTATGGAATTGTGCCATTTTGTACACACTTATGAAATCCAACAATGCACTAGAGGAGGTTAAGTTGCAGATGAAATACACTACAGGGTGCAGTATTTTTGGGTAGAAGGCAAGATTATTATTATTATTTTTTTTTTTTATTATTATTATCCAGCGTGAAGTAGCTGTTGGTGCCCCCTGGTGGTGACTTAAAACACTTCAGAAGAAAAAAACTAAGAGAAAGCTGCAGCTTATGAACATTTTTTATAAACAGAAACATATGCTTCCAGTATGTGTGGTTGAGTTGATATTGTCATTGCTTTCTAAGAGGAGTCTGTGTTTGAATCTTGATCAATGATCCAAACATCAGGACCAAGCTGCCACTGCAAGGCCCTTTTTACCCCTCTCTGCTTGCTATCACAGCTAATACTGCACTAGGACCACAACTACCTAACAAGCTGCAACTGTACTGCAACACCTTTCTCAACACCACCAAGGATTGCCTAGTAATTATTTAATACCTGAACAATTCATTACATCATCTTTATCTCCAATATCTTCGAGGGTTGGAAGTGTTGTCCACATATAGGGATCCAGGGTCTATTCTGGGAATACTGGTGCACGGGCATAATCTCTGATTGTGATGAGTACCACTGCATCGTAAAACAACATTCACACACTCCTTCACACCTAGGAGCAATTTATATTTAAAATGTTTCTTTGGGAGACGAGAGGAAACGGGCATTGACATGCACAGAGACTGAACACAGACAGCAAAATGATAGTCACTCGGATATAATTAATTTACAGGAATACCAGACTTCAAAAACGCAAGGACAGATCAGGGGAATAAAACAAGAAGAACTTAAAAAATAGGCAAAGAGGATGAAGGCCAAACGACTGATCACTTTAACACATTACTATATTTATTGAAAGAAAAAAAAAAAAGAAAAGAAAAACACACTCAAGTTTTAGTACATCATACAAAGATACTGTCCAAAAAATTGTTACTAAGGATTCCTATACTGTCTGACTGGCTAAAGTGAGAGGCAGTTGGAAGGCTGGTAAGACTAGAGGGTGAGACGTGAAGACAATAGCGGCGGTGACAATAAACTCGTTCAATTAAATACCCAGTGTTCCAACTTTCCAAAAACAGCAAAAGCAGTGCAACAAGACATGGTGAAGGTGTTAAAGACATACGATAGAAACACATTTTGGGGCTTTCTGAAGCAAACACATTCTTACACGCATATACACACAGTCAGTCAGTCAGACGATGGTGTATTAGCACAATAGCTTTCTGTTACATGCACACATCTCAGCACCTGCGTCACTCCATGAGGGAGATGAGGTAATCACAGACAAACACATGAAACTTAAATATTGAAGCCAGGTTCGTTTTGGGCCTAATTGTAGGCTGTGCTCATAAAACAGTGGTGGTCTACAAGGCTATCTGGTCTAGATTGCTTTAGCGAGAGGGGGCTAGCACATCTTTATATTTTACCATTAGCCTCCTTTTTCAACGTTCACCGTGTCCTTTTTCTTTATGAGCGTCCTCCATGTGGAGGAAACTGTGCTGGAAGCTCCGACAAGAAGTTGTCCGACATCGTCACGCCGTAGAGTATTTCCGTAAGACATCACCAAAACCAGGCTACCGTTTGTCAAAGGCTACAGCCGTTAAAGGTTTATTGAGGGAATGTGAGCTTTGACCTTTTGGAAGGCACAGAGGTCTCTCCCCGCATGTGCTAATGCTCCTGTGTGTGGAGGCGGAAAAGGAAGTGGAAGTCAACATACAGACCGGTGGTATGTTGACACGTAAGTAAAAAAAAAAAAAAAAGAGGCTACCAGCGGCGCTACTAATGTTGTCTAAGGGCACCCGAGGAAAACAGTCACTTGAGGAGACTGAAGTTATGGATAAGAGTCCTAGGTAGCCCTGTCAAACAGCCTCGTTTTGCAGCAGAACGTCATGAAAACAGTCAATTCGTTTGCAGCCATGGACATGAAATTTGTGTGGCTGATGTCACAGCTCTCAGATCACTTATACACAGTTGGACAAAGGAGTTCATCTCATCCCCCATAAGCAAAATGTGATCTGTGGACTAAACATTTTAAAAGCCCAATCAGGCTACTTCTGAGAAAAAACTACTGTTCAGGAGGAATAAAAAAAAACTCATAATAATAAAAAAAAATATTAAAAACACATACATTTCGAGGAAGCAAGACAAGGAGAAGCTGAGTTTAGTTCGGTTTTCAGACAGTCGTTAGTGTTAGTGCGGAGGGAAGCCTCACTTGTGGGCCGGACACTCACTCTATCAGAGCTCAGAGCCCAGAGCAAGGCCACTCTAGGAAAGGGTTGGCAAGGGAAAATTCAGAGATGGCTCAGCAGCTTGTTGTGTGTGTGTGTGTGTGTGTGTGTGTGTGTGTGTGAGTATGTGTGTCCGTCCTCACAGCATGAGGAATGAGTTTCTGGAAGAGGTGGTGGAAGTCACACACTACTGCTGCTGCCTGGGAAGCGGCCGATCCGGAAGCTCGCGGCACAGTGTCAATAATTCCTGCTCGTCCTGCGTGACGCACGTCATCTTGGAATTGTGACTGAAAAAATTAAATTAAAAGGAGGTAGTGGACAGGGAATGAATCTTAAAAAAAAAAAAAAAAAAAAAGCTGACCGGCCAGTAATGGTGCAATATTTCCCTCTGCCCACTGGGTGGTGCTCCAAATACATTCCTGCTGCTGCTAAGGCTTCATCCTCCTCTTAAGGTGACATTGTTTCCTCGTTTGCACCTACTGTAAGTGTCCTTACTCCATGGGGAGGAGGAGGAGACGGAGGAGCAGGAGGGGGGTAAAGTCAAAGCACCTTTTTTATTTGGCTTTTCATTCAGTATTAAAAGATAAAAGGTCTGAATAGAGTGAAGAAGAGCGAAGGGGGAGGGACGCTGAGGAACAAGCGAGTGCCAGAGAGCAGGCACAAGCCCAGTCGGGGCTACTGCATTGGGGGGCACGCCTCATCCTGTTCCTGTGAAGAAAAAGGAAAGAATATAGACATTAACATGCGCCTACATGCTCGGTTACACAAGCTATTAATTAGGCACGCTTCACTATTCGCTGGTTGTAGTCATAACATTCACATGAGCTTGATTATTTCAGCTGATCGCCATCAGTCCTCCTTGTTTAACTGAGCAGTGGTTACCATAGCAACAAATAAGGAAGACATTTTCATTAACTGGGTTTAGGCAAATAAACTATCTGAGCAGTTCATCTGATATGCAAACATTACATTAATATTTATTTGATAAACATATTTAAATTAAATACAGGGAAAAACATCCATGCACCAAATATGTGAAAACTTTTTTGCTATTAGAATAGCTATTTTAAGAAGTCTACATCAATTATTTTACAATTAGCAGATAAAAACATGATCTACTTGCTCGTACTGTTAATTCCCAGCACTTCATGAAAAAGTTTCATCACTGCTCAATCCTACAACTTTTTTTTCTTTGTTACTCAAATGTTGAGAATTTCTTGAGGCCTTACCCTCCTGTTCCTCGCCCCACCCTTCCGCCACACCAGCCAACTCATAGTGCTTCTTCCTCAGCTCACCGAGACGCTCGCGCTCTTTCTGAAGCTGTGTTTCCAACTCCAACACACGCACCTGCAGGATAGTAAAGCTTAGACATGGTGTTCACTCACGCACACACACACAGGTTAAGATTTACAAAGAGATACCTGGGAGTCCATCTCTTTCCTCTTGATCTGTGTAAGTGTCATACTGCTGAAATCCATCGTGTCTGAAATGACAGAGAGAAGTCACAGACGTATCAGTACACAGAAGTACAAGTCTCAGATTTCAAACTTGAACAATACAAATAAACACGTTACCAAAGACAACAGATAGTGTGGTTAGATGCACAACCTGAAATGATGTTTTGTACACTAACTTGGATTTGAATCAGCAAGAATGCTCAGAAATAATAAGGAGTATACTGTAGCTTTAAATGTCCCACACTTATGACCGCTCTGTAAAGCTGAAGGAAAATTGGTAAGTGCAGCAAGTCTTGAATAAATTCATTGATTGTTAGTTTTAAAAGAAATGTGATTAATAGATCTAGATATGCTGCATTTCGTGACCTCGGGTTTATTATAAAAAAAGCTGATTCATAGGTAGACGATTCAATGATTCGATTCAAGAGCACTAATGCTTATTCGCCTCAAGCAGCTATATATCTTACAGACTCCTGTGTAACAAGTGTCATATCCTGTAAAAAGCGATTCTTTTTGCTCCACATTCCAGTCCAGCAAGTGGCAGTATTGTACCAACAGCCCATAAACTCAAAGGAAGAAGTCTTATTTATTAAAATAGTAATTCTTATCCTAGTCATTATATTAAGTATTACATAACTGCTTAATCCAATTTAAAAAAAATGTTTTATTAAAAAAACTAATAATAATAATTTATTTTTTCCCCATTTATTTACTTTTAGGACAAAATTAATCTTAGATTAAATGCTTATTTCTTTCATGGTTTGTATAAGACGCTTTATACCTCTGCAGCTATTTGTTTTAAGTATACTAATGTGTCTCCAGACTCCACCCCTGGCCTGAGCCTGCAATTGTTGGCCTCTTGTGCACCTCTTTCGCTTAATAAGCAAATTAGGAAATAATGTAATCTAGCGACATCCATTAGTCGTTTAAACAGACTTGAACTTCTTTCAATTGAAAACTGTTAGCAACACCGCGTGAGTATATGCACAAGATGCAGGGGGTTTATATCTTGTGCAAAAGCTGTAGTATGTTTTAAGTACGTGGACAATTTTAGACCATTTCCATTTGTTAGTTTTGGCATTTTTAGATCGATCAACAAAAAATGTATTAAAGTTCATAATTAAATCGCACAGCTTTATTATCAAATGTCTCGTTTGCTTCGGTGACTCTGTATAATTAAATGTGGAAAGGAAGCAAAGGGATTTGTGAGACCAAAAACACCTTACTCCACCTGTGTCAACAAGTGCCACACACACTCACCAGTTTCCTCAATCTGGGATTTCCCAGACTTGGTTGAAGCCACAACGCGTGCAGTTGCCTGAGTGACTCCTTTAGATGCCTGCTGCAAACGAGCGAGGTTGGGACTATCCTTGTCTGCCTTCACCTGTGAGAGTGGGTCAGTGATTGAGAAAGAGATCAATACCCTTGCTTTAAATCTATATTTCAGTCATATAATAATGTACAGAATTAGGTTGTACCTTAGAAGCAGCTACAAGCTGAGCTGTACTAGCTGCTATCTCATGTGAGCACACCATCAGCTCTTCAAACTTCCCTTTGCCTTGCACCACCAGATCAGCTGCATCACTGCGCACAAACACACACACACACACTTTTAGAAACCTGACAGTTATGAAATAAAATGCTTGTTGGGCAACTTCATACACACATTGCAGCAAACTTACACCATCACAGTGGCTCCCCAGCCCACAGCCTTGGACGCTGAGATCAGGCCTTCGGTCCAGCGCGAGTTCTTAGCATAGAACTCCTTTATTGTTGCTGCACCCTGAAGAGAGTAGTAAATTTAATTTAAAGTGCACAAAGACCCTAATATACTGTAGTTATAGTATTACATCAAGCAAAAAGCCACACTCACTCTGCCTCCTTCCACAATATCGCGCTGCAGGTCTTTAGAGGCCAGCACCAGCACTTTAATAGCCTGCATGAGGTCTGTGCAGGAGGCCAGAATCCTACAGGAAGTCACCATACATGTTTCAGTTCTCTGCTAAAGTGATTCAGTTTGTGTCAACTGTTTTTCAAATCAACCAAGATTGGCAAGTAAAAGCAACTTCACCCAAAAAAAAAAAAAAAAAAAAAAAAAAAGGATTTTCCCCAGAGAGGCGAAGACACAGGAATAAACACTAGAATATTAGTTAGATTATTGATTTATGTCACCGGGTGGTGTTTTACCTTTCATTCACTTCCATTTTGACACCGGAGTCGACTGCTCGGGACTTGTTCAGCATTTCCTGTTAAAGTGTGAATTCAGATAAAGAAAGTTTATTATTTTTTTATTTACTTAGCATTTCATTAAGCTGAAATATTTCACTGATATAAAGCTCACCTCTATCCTGGAGACAGCTGACTCCACGGCTGCCGAGGTGGCCGCCATCTCCTGCTCCACCAGATCTCCCAGCTCTCCCTGCTGCAGCTCCAAACCCCGCGGCCGCAACTTCTACTCTCACACACAGGGAGAAACGAGATAATCAAGAGAAAGCAGGAGGAGAGAGGCTATGACTAGCTTGGTCTCGGCATGGTTTTGTTAAAGTTCCGACCATGATAAAAAAAAGAAAAAAAAGAAAATGCCTCTTAACTTGAAATTCCTACTCTGTCTCAAAACCAAGCTTCTCTAAGTTAACCAAGTCGCCTTAAATCGACACAGCTATACATGGGATCAGTAGTGTACCCAGAAATGTGCAGAGGGCGAATAAATAAATAAATCACACTTTTATAACCTGTGACTTTCCACTGTAAGAATGTAAGGTGAATTTTAAGAACACCACACTGAATTAAGCAGAACTCTACCATATGACAGGCAAAGTTTCCAGAATAGAAAAACATTAATAAACGATCCTGAAATGATCAACTACATGACACATCTTGGATTCTCTGATCATTGGAGATGGCACTTTTGTACATCTTGAAAACGTAGCATGTCCTCTGGTTTGGCTCAGTTGGTGAGGGGTTTGGCAGGGAGATCGGGCATTACCTGTGCCGTGTCCAGCACACTGCCCAGAGCTGCTCTGAGTCCACTGCTGCCTGCTGTAGCCAGCGTGTCCTGCTCCTTCAGCTGAGCGATCAGAGTCAGAGCTTCGGTTCCACATGTCTTCACGCAGGATGTTAAAGCTGTTCATACACATGCACAAATACATAGAGGAAAGATTAAAGAATAGAAAAAGATAGAGAAATCAGAGTGCAAACAGACAGCAGTACAGACATGTTTGTATTTAGTACACACCCTATGCCCCAGATTACATCAGGGACGACTCATAATGGTGTTGGGGAAAGCTAGGTTTGGCACTGGACACCTCTAATTAATAATGATAAATCTTTCTAAAATGAGTCACATTACAATACAATACAGTGGGCAGGCTCCATTTTAAGTGTTTTAATGTTTACTGTGTAATACATGCACTGTTATGAGTGTGGGAAGCTTTTGTTTTTCTGCTAGTTTTTCCATAACACATGTCATTACTTCAAGTAATTTAAGGGCATGCTGGTGCCCTGTGGCATCCACTCACCGTCTGCTTGTTCCACTGACACCATGTGGGCAGTGGCACTGCCTTGTGCAATGGTATCACCGACCAGGTGAGCCAGCTGAGCCACGGCCCGCACAAGCTCGGACACATCTATCACACAAGACAAGAATATTATGATCAAATGATGTCACTGTCCAGAATTAGATGAGCAATTAATAAAAATAATACATTCATCAGTCATCTAGCTGTGTGTCAAAAACAGAAATGTATAATTTGTACACTTGAACATTAATCTTTATTTAATTCTAAACATTGTAAAAAAAATAAAAATAAAAATAAACTTTTGTTCAGGCTTTAAAACTTGACCTTCCAACCACATGAAACAGCAGGTCAAACATTTTCCCTGGAGACTGTTTACAACCCACCTGTGCGGTCAGATGCAAAGCTGTCTTTGGCGGACTGTAGTCTGTCCACACACTCTAAGGCAGTCTGGCACCTCAACACAAGATAATCTACATATAGCAAGAAGGAGATGGATTAAAAAAAAGAAAGTCAGCCATTGATGTAACTAAATGTGTTAACACTTTTCCTCTTCTCGATGATTCATTCCCAATATTGCAACTGCATACTGCCATGCCAATAAACACAAGAGAGAAAAAAGCGCCCGTCTGTCAACTCTCAGTCACGCACACACACACACACACACACACACACACACACACAATCACTCTCTCTGCTAGACAAGAGTTTTTTAGATTGTATATTTCTGAGCATAACTGTAAGCACTTGAGGAAGTGCCAGCAGTAAGGATAATATGAATGTTAATGCAAGGTTCAAATATTTTGATTTTGTGTCAAGGTCTGTGTGCTAACCAGCGGAGCTGCTGCAGCTCAAGTGTGCGGGGTCATCCAGCAGGGCCAGACTGTCCTGGACAACCCTCTCTGCCTCCTCCACTGCTGCCCTCAGAGCCGCCCAACGTACAGAAACAATCTCACTCTCCAGTGCTTGTTCACGACTCTCCTACACAGACGGTCAGAAAAGGACAAACTCAAACGTCTTGCCAATCTATGCTTCCTGTAAAACTAAAATGGTAAATGGACTCTGTGCAAAAGACTTGAGCCACCCTACATTTCTTTATATTACAATACATTAAATGATGATGTGGATTAAATTAATGGGAATAAATGTTTTACTGTGACAGGCTGCATTGTGCCTAAAGCACAAAAGTTAAAAAATTGGTTGTTTAAATAACCTAAGCAGCAATCTCATTTCCCCTCTCGTCTGTTCCAAACACTCAGCATTCAGCATCACCAGTATACTAATGACCGGCCTGATCATCTGTCATCATCTGCACCAGTTTCTCAATGCTTTTTAATGCTTTAACGATGCCACAGGTCACTGTGTGACAAAGAACAGCTGAAACTTGCCAGGTACAGGGACTGGACTTAAAATGAGAGGTAAAAAAAATAGTCACAAAAACATTGCTCAGAAAACCTGGAGAACTATTCCCCACTTCATTACATTAAACATACAAGAAAGTCTGACTCTTAAAGCAAAAAAAGAAGAAATGAGGGGTGTATCAAGACTTTTGCACAGGATTGTAAAGCTCAACACATAGCCAGTTTTTCACCTTCTCATTGAGCTGATTCTGTAGAGCTTCAGCAGCCTTTACGCCACTCTCCCTTTCGCTCGTCAGACTGCTCTGCACTCGCTCCAATTCTGCCCCCAGGCCTGCCAACTCCGTGTCCTTCTGTGACACAGTCTCCACAAGCCCTGCCTTCTCAGTCTCCAGAGCAGCCAGCTGCAGCGTGAGCTCCTCACTTGACTGAAGACGAGAGAAAAAAACAAAAAACATTTTAAACCTAGATTATGTTTTACCTCAATGGATACTATTAATAATAACCTATAACTTACTATTAAGTTAACTTAAAAGTTAAAGTCAAAGTTAAAGTTTAAACTTAAATTAAGGTCCTAAATGAAACATTACCTTCTGTATTTCCGAAACACTGGTAAATCCTATAAAATAAATGTGGGAACACTTGATCCCGGACTTGTTTGTTATGATACACACATACACCTGAGCTATAACTTGATCCTTGGGAATTTATTTGTCCCTTACAGACCAGACTACTGAAAAGCACTAAGGTAAGGAAAATCTTGTTCCACACACAATATCAAATTATCCAGAGGTTTGCTACAGGTTAGCTAAAAGGTGACAAAAAATGGATTGGCGAGTGTTACATCTGAACCTGGAGCTCATTTTGAGGAGCATTCAGCTGCCGTGCATTTCTCAGATTATTCAGTGGCAGCTGTCTCACTTGTCACTGCTTCACTCTTCTAGAGTGACAGCCACAACAAGGATGCTGTGATGACTAAGCTAAACTGCTCCCAAAAGCTTGCAGCAGAAATTTCAGCAGGCGTAATGACATGTTTAAGAAAACGTAAATGAGTGATGGAGAGGATGTGAAAAGAAGAGCAGGATCCCACCTTCTGGGAGGACGCCATGCTGGCTTTGAGGGTTTCTAGCTCTGTTCTGCTGGTAACTAGGTCAGCCTGGAGCACTTGGAGCTGCTCTGCTTGGGTTTTCTCCTACACACAGACAAACAGAGCCATGAGACATGAATGCAAGGATACTAGCAGACATGCAGGGATTCTGGGTTCCTGTGAGTGTATTCAGACATGCATCTATGTCCAACCTTTTGGACGACTGCCTCCTGAGCTGCCTTCAGTCGCTCCTCCATTTCCCTCCTCACAGTCTCCACCTCACCCTGGGCTGCCCGAACGACCGTCATTTGCCGAGTCACTTCTGCATTCTAAAACACAAACACAAGCAGCCAGTATAACTAGAACATTAAAATACTGAATGTTCTGATTTGTCCATTTTTTTTAATAAAACATGACTTCCTACCTTCCTCAGGAGGTCAGCATGGTTCTGAACCAGCTCAGTGTACTTCTCCTTTAACTTTGTGTAGCGCTGCTCATTCGCCTGGGCTTTTCCTGCAAGAATGCACACACACACACACAAAAAAATTAGAGACAGAGAGAGACTAACACACACAGGTCCAGTTAGTCCAGTCTTTACTAAAAGTGAAAGTCTGATCAGATCGCTCCAATTTCACCCATACTATATTCCATTTTGTTTTAATACATTCTAAAATAATACGTTGGGTGTTCAAGTCAAACCAGGACTTTTAATGACGCAAAATACACAGTAGTTATAAGACTAAAAACTCCTTTTATATCTCTATAGAATCCCTTGATACACAAATGCACTTATCCCATTGTGCTTGGATGTCATCAAAGCAGAAAGTTTACTTGGAGCCATGGTCAGACTGCCTGATTCCCATATGAAACCATATTGGCCTCACAGAAACTCCTTTAATAGCCCAAATATGTGGAAATGGCTTAGAGCAAGCAATAAGTCCCAGCCAAGTGACTTCCATGTGCAAGTGGCGTTTGCAAATGACTGTGTAAATTGACGGTGCCCACAGACAGACACGTCTATTCCACAAGTTGGCGACAAGTTATCAGTCAATTTTCAAGGATCAGGCAATCCACTTGCTGAATGTTGAACATCTAACTGCAGTGGAACATGACCATCTTTGAAACATTTGCACCATTTAGATGGTTTACTGCGGCTAAGAGTCTCATCACTGTACTTGAAGTCTTCTGTAAATGTCAATCACTTTTATGGCCTCGTTGATAAGAAATTTAATCACAAGGGCAGGTCTGAATTAAACGCCACTTAAACACCACATAAATTTTGTGTTATTACTGTCTGCTTCAATACAAAGTTCAATTAGGTTATTAAAGGTTACAGCGCGACAGTAAAGCCCCCCCAGCTGTAAAATGGATCTTCTTTTAGGTAAAAGTGCAGCTTTGTGTGTTTATGGCCAAAAAGAGTTTTGGGAAACTGTCGCTGGTGTAAAAGTGGTTGCTCTTCCCTCGGCCATGTGACCCAGGTTTTCTGCTGGTGGAATGGCAGGATGGTTTGTCTGCCTGTCCTTTTTAGTTATGCTTTAATTGCTGGACATGCTGGAGTCCCCGCTTACACTCTGACCACAATGTACACCCTTTTAAACCACTTTATGAAAAGAAGCCATCATGGCCAATAGTCAACTCTCTCTCTGTCTTCTGAGAGAGTACATACACTCCCTTGCCCTTACACCTTTTACAATATGATAATCCCGTAAAACACACTTACATCTGCTCAATTTTATTCTTTTACAGCTGTTTAATGTACAATTTACAATTGTACCTCTCATTGTTAGTCAGGGTGATGGTTTAATGGGTTCTCTTCTCAGGTCTGGTTCCTCTCAAGGTCAGCAAGGTTTTCACTGCGCCTTAGAAACCTAAATCTATATCCCGATTACTGTGAAGCCTGATTCTAATATATATGGAAACAGGTTGTGTGTCTTTTACATTTCAAATACAACGCGTTAGCTAAATCATGAATACTACTTAGCTAATTCCACAAGCTTATGTTTTACTGGAGAAAGCCTGACTAACTGAACACTTTCAGTTGTGTTCAATTCCTGTCACTAACATGATAACAATAGTTAATTCAACTCAGGCTTTCGGTAGATGGCTTTGCTTTCAATTTACAGGGCAATAACAATGGGCTCTGCTGTGCATTGTTAGGCACAAGCTTCAAACAAGCTCACACAGAGCCTTAAACCATGCTGTTAATAGGCTAAGAATAAAAACAAAACGTTACATTGCTTGATGTAGAAAAATGACTGTCACCAGACAGACACACACATTGTCCGTTTAAGAGCGCATTTTTTTCTTGTTTGCTTTAAGTGATACCACAATATATACTGTACTAATCAGAGTCAGTCGTAGAAAGTTTATGTAACTTGGAAAACAAAAAATCTCATGTTGTGGTGCCAAGACACTACATGAAAATATTAGAGTGAATTATAAAATGGTGGAAAAGCCAAGTGCTAGAAGATAAAACGTTTTAGTACTTGTCAGTCATTTCTTCTGGTCACGTAGGTTCTAGGGCTTACGGTTTTATGAAAGATACCTTTACAATTTCCTAGCAATTGATCAATGGGCTGCAACAATCAGGGTCACAGGGTTATTTTTTCCGGGGAATCACATGGAGAGGTCAGTGACCATTAACTTTTTGACGTTCTCAGACAGTGAGTGCATCACGAGTGTCACTTTGCAAAATGAAGCAGCAGAGTCTTACTTTCGAACTCAGTCAAGCTCCGCTGCTCCTTCTCCGTGTCCTCTTTGACCCTGCGTAGGTCGTCCAGCTCTGCCCTGAGGAACTCGCTCTCGCTCAGCGCCTGCTGCCTGAGGTGGCTCTGCTCGGCTAACTCCGCCTCTAGTTCATTCACACGCCCCCGCAGGGCCTGGCACAGACAGCCACTCTAAGGTAGTCAGAACAGAGCAATAATGAGCATAAACGCATTCCAAAGACACACAAAAAAACTCTCTTCCTTCTTGCTTTTTGGTCCTTTGACTTTTCTGTGATTAAACATGTTCCACACTCTTTTTCCACACATTACTTTTCTACCTTTCTGCATTTCGCTAACCTCAAGTCTGAATGACTCCAACTCTTCTTTCAGGGCTTGGAGCTCTGCAGTCAACTGCTCGATGATTCTGTCTCTGAGGAAATAGAAAAATATACTAGAACTCAGAGATGCAGCTTGTAATGAAGCCATGATTCGACCCACGCTCAGAATATTTGAAGAGAAACAATGATACAGTCTGTACACACGGAGGCGGTTTTCCCAGAGACAGACATAACCTGGCTCTAGCCCAAATATGGGATTCCCAAACTATGAGCCCACAATAACAGAAATGCCATGGCAAAATTACACATGCATTCTTAGCATTTTAACTTTTATTGTAAGGCACCATTTGAAAGCAGATTTATGAAATTATTTTTCTAAAATACTTTAGGTTATAACAATCAAACTTTTAGTTTGTGTGTCTGGCAATTACTAGACCAAATATTTTACACAGATTCTAAATAGCTGTTCCACATTTTACACACAGCACTGAAACTTGACTAGCTGTATTTGTTTAAGAAAAGCTGTCATCACTGCAGATTTGTCCTCTGAACTGTAGCTTATTTGTGTTTTTAATAAAATCTTTGGAAAATAGTAAGTAACATTATCTTATTTACCAGGATAAAGCAATTAATAAAGAGGCTATCATTGCATATATCAACTGGAGAAAGAAAAACAGTTTAAGTGATGCTTTTTAAGAATATAATAATAATAATAATAATAATAATAATAATAAAAGACTTCAATATCAAAAAATGTTACATGAAGTAAGGGGGCACATTCATTAAATTATATTACATCCATTTATTCTGGAATAAAAAAGGCAAACAGCCTTAAAATGTGGTGCTATGTTTTAATTGTTTGACGTAACCACCCCCTTAAAACAATAAAACTATGAAATATTGTCTTACTTATCGTCCTTGCGCATGCCATTCTGACTGTTAAAGTTGAAGGGATCGGTGGTAGCTGAGGTGCCAAAGAGGTCATCAAACCTGCTCTCCACTTCACTCTACATCAACAGATACAAACAGATATACACACAGCTCCATTAAGTCCATAATAACTGTCGGTTGTTCTTGACTTTGTGTAAAAATGGGGACCAAAATGGGACATGCACAATTGCCACTAGAAGACTTAAGGGTGGGCAAATCACTAGCAAATTAAAAAGCTTAAAAACTACTCTCTAATATATATATATAAAGAAAAAAATAAATAAATCGCTTATGTCAAACAGTGCACTTAGAAATGTTCCTACATTCACTATTAAACACTGCTATAATTTTTACAGTCCATGTTTTATGATGCAACTTCACCAAGCATTTAAGTAATCCCTGCTCACAGTCATTCATGTTTTGCCTGACCACATTTCTTTCCCTGAAGCTGATGGTTCAGCACTATCCTCCTATAGTTTTAATAATGCATTGGACAATTCTTAATCCAATTCCAGTAATTTTAGCAATATCCTTAGTTGTTTTCTTTGCTTGTTGCAGGTCAATAATTTGACCCTTTTAAAACACATTAACATCTTTTCCACAACCACAGGACATGCCTTCTGAAATGGGCGTTTAAAACACGAGATTTACTCACTGCCTCAGTTAGTTTAAAGTATTGTTTTTTTTTCTGAAATGTATTAATTACTGCAGTAAAGATCCAACTAAAGGCTCCTGATTTGACCTTTTTTTGTGCCTAACAAGACAGCAAGGTGCAGTACGTGTAATGCCCTGTCACAGCTCCAAGGCCCTGGGATTTATCCTGAGCTCAGATTTCTGTATGTTCTCTCCATTTTTGTACGGGTGTCTTCCTCTCTGGTCTTCTTCCGCTTTCTAAATATATGTAGGTAAGGAAAGTGCCATGATAAACTGCCCACAGGTGGAAATAAGCATGTTAATGTGTGTGCACTTGGTGAGCTGCAACGGGCTGCAATCCCAACCTTGTGCATTTCTCCTGTCTTGTGTCTAATGTTAATGGGATTCAGTTTCATTCCATGAGGAATCTAGTTCCTGAAAAACTATCCAAAATGGCCTTAATTTAGGCCTGATAATTTAGTTTCCCCATGAGTGTGTGCGAGTGTAAAGTACCGGCAGGGATGGAATATCCGTGTCCACGAGTTCATCTGTCTCCACCATGTGCTCGCTCTCAGGGGACGAGGCCTCAGCTGGGATCACCACCACCGGACTGATGTGCTCAGACAGAGCTGAAGCACGCAGGAAGTTTGGTGGATTCTGCAGAGAGTCGCAGACAAAAAAAGAGAAGTCGTCACCGGTTGGTTCTCACAGAGGGGGCAAAAACAGCTTCTGTGTCTGAGGATTATGAAATACCTTGCTACTAGATTTTAAAGATGGCCTTACCTCAGGAAGCTGTGGAATCTGAATCAGTCTTTTAAAATACTGCAGGTTACTGGAACGGTAGAACAGACTCTTCAGCCTGAAGAGGCGTGAGAGAGAGTAGGAGAGTTCATTTAAATGAAAGTGTTAGCCAAAGAAGTGTAGCTTTGTTCTGAATGAGAGGGACTCACTTTTTAAACTGCTCATGGAAGCGATCTCTGTGCCCCTGCAGTGTCTCTGCTGGAAGACCTGAACAGGAAGAGGAATCAGAATGCAACAGACAGAGACGGATGGTTTGCATGTAAAGCCTATTTATAAGAACGTAACCCTAAAGCAGGTAAATAAATATTAAACTGAATTCCACAGGAATAAGAAAAAAGGGGGCTTAATGAAACCGTGGTTAAGGTTAGTTTTATCTAGGAATTATCTAGTGATTAATTAGCATTAGATTAATTAACAATCAGAAGTTCTCACTTACAAGAATGGAGCTTGAAGAGTAGCTTGACTGTGTAGTCGTACAGATGACTGCTATCCAGAATGACTTGGATCAGAGGAGCGAGGCGACACTGACCCGCCGCCGTCACCGACACTGACCGCGACATATCCAACGAGCTGAACACTGATACAGACGCACAACACACACACACAGACATAATGCAATGTTTGCAAGGGAAATAAGTCTCATTTAAGCATACTTAAAACAGCAATGTTTATAGAAATGTGAATAAATAAAAGTATATACATGGTTATTTATTTCAGATATCTTTGGAGACATTTCATGTCCATAACTGCTCCAGTTCTTCAACCATATTACACTATTTATATTCATCACCATGTCTCTCTCGCTCTCCCTCTCTCGCTCTCCCCTGTATCTTTCCCTTTCATCTTTCCCTTTTCCTTACTGACTCCCTCCCTCTGATTCAGGTCCTACGAGACGCCATTTGCTTGCTGAACAGGAGGTGTGGCTTCCTGTCCCTGGAATTAGACACACACGCGCATGCACACACCACTGCATCAGGGCCAAAGCAGGCATACCTCAACCCTCTCGTCAAACAGTACACACAATCAGCAGCCCCAAATCCAGATACTACCCAACATACACACACAAGCTCTATACGTTTGACCTCTTTGCATCAATTAGACGGAGTCTGAACTGTGTAACTCACCAGCAAGGAACAGATTCAGCTCACACTCCAGGTAGTCAAACATCTCCACCGTCAACTGGAAGCTATAATTCAAAAAGAAGAAAGGACATGTTGAAAGGAATGTCATAATCTGACTCCCTCTCTGAGTGAGAAAAGCAGCTTTACAAAAGGCTGAGCTTTTCAGTTTCCATATCCTGAAGCTAAGAAGCGAGAACTCGACAGGTCAAAAACTAATAAATAAACTAAAATAAACAAATAAATAGCACCATTGTTACATTCAGTATACGCAACAAAACTCACAAGTTATTGACGTCGTTTTCGCCTGCCTCTTCGAGCTGCCTGTTTGACATCTGAAGGTTGCCAGGGAAACGAGGATTCTAGAGTAGTGGATGGGAATAGTGCGTGTAGGTATTCGGTTATACAGCACAAAACATTACTTCATTATAGATCACCCAGCAGGCCATCGCGTTTTGAAACACTACTACATCTTTTTTATCTTGAACAAATGTGGAAAACAATTAGACCTGTGTCACTCACTTTGATGTGAAACTCCATTTTGGTGATGAGTAGTTTGAGGTAGATGCTACAAAGCTTCCCATAACCTTCACTCAGGTGGCTCTGTGACATGCAAAGACCAGAGAGAAGAAGAAAAATAATTAAGTGGATTTGAGAAGAACAACAGCTCAACAGATAGCAACTTCCTCTGGATGGAATATAATAAAGGATGCAGTTCACAGGAAACATTATTCCTGACTCGAAACATTAATCACACCATCAGCAAATAGCCGGCAAAAACTAGGAAGGCGACTATAAGTGTCCCCATTTAAAAATGAGTGTTAAGCATGTTCCTTCCTCCCTATCCTTCCTGCAGGCTAGCTAAGCAAATTTGCCACTAATACTTCCTAACTGTAATAAGACACAGCAGAGCTACAGAGAAAAAAAAATGAAACACAACAGGCTGGGCAAAGCTAGGATCAGTATTAGGGTTGATGATCATGGCTGTCAGTAAGAAGAAGGTAGTGGAACATTGTGCTGAAGTGAAATGGATGATGTCGTCATTTGCTAATTAAAACTTTTGTTTGGTGCCGAGGAGGGGAAAGCTGACACATTCACACAGCTTAGTCACCGAGACGTCAGTCATCAGCTGCTAAACGACCCACAAACAACACTGACAGGGAATGCCATGTCTCACTCACACACTCACACACTCACACACACACACACACACACACACACACACACAAACTCTACCCAGCTCTGCTGAAGCCAAATCCAACACACACAAATCTAACTTCTGTGACTAGTAAGTGCCAAAATAATAAAACAAAAAATTAATAAAATCTAGAAATGATCAGCGTAATGCAAATTCCAGACATTTGTACAAGTCTGCTTGCATTTAATATGATTCAAAATGACAAAGAAAAATTCAAAGTCAAGTCATACTGTGATTAGGCACTTACCCACATCCGGCTCATGTCATTTAGGTCTCCCTTGTTCCGCACCGAGTCTTTAATGACCTAATAAATAAACAAACACACAAACAAATATAGGGTTAGACCAAACCTCTTTCACACAATCACTTTACGATACACCTTATGTGCCTACAGCTACGTTTACCTTACGATCCACATTACTCAACTTGCTAGTTTTTTTTTCCCCATAATAAGAGATTTGCATGTCAATGACGGTTTGCATGTATAATTAAAAGTGACTTTTATCTGACTCTAATGTGGTCTTCTGAAATGGCATGCACACGCATATTAATAAGTCTTTGCTTCGGTCATCTGGGTTAAAACATATAATATGCAAGAATATGCTTGGGATTTTGCCCTGAAAGACAGCAAGCAGTTAATCATCTGTTGAGGTCTAGAAAAATGAAAAAGACGGACACCTCGCTTTAGCTGTTTAGTAGAAATTGCTAGGACTGCTATGAAATACCTACGGCCAGTGCTGAATGATGACATCAACGTACGTCAGCATGTGCAGAGGCAAAAAGCTGCATGAATTCAGCACCGACCATACTCACTAAAGTCACATGACCATGCATCGGACATACTGTACATCTTATCTAGGGCCATGCATGAAAGTAACTTAGATCTGATATGGGAAAATAAATAAGTGTCACTTCAGGCTGATAATGTGAATGTAGCCTGTGAGATCCACTGGGTAGTTGAGTTCCCAATTTAAACCCTTACTGGGCCCTTTGGAAAATCTTTTGTGAACTTGCCAGTGGAACAGACCCTTTGTATAACAAATTACACAGAAGATGATTTTTTTTTTTTTTTTGAAGGCACAGAGAAACCAACAAGCAACCAACTCTTAGGATAGATAAAAGAATCTTGAACAAATCTTGATCAATAAGAAGAAAAAAATTAAACTGGTAAACCACTTAATTTGATATTTTAGACAGAACAAAAAAAAATATTTTTTTGTACACAAGACGTGCAAGCATTGGTAAATACTAGATTGGGAAGTTCCATCTTCCATTGCAATTTCTATTTGAATTATATTTTATCACATTTGTGCTCTGTTTTTATAGATTATTTGCAACTGATGTCACTGCTTGGCCTTAATCCACTTTACAGCAACATTCTGATTTCAGTCTGACCGCCGCCTTTTTTCCCCAATTCAGTCTTTTCCCTACCTTGGTCTCCATGAAAAAAAAAACCCCATTTAAATCAATAAATGCTGGCAAATTGTTTCATGTCCCAATGTTCCCATCAGAGACAAAAAAAAACTATTTGTACAAACTCCATGCTAAGTCTGATCCAGCTGGCAGATCCAGGTGGAAATGGTTATATTCGTCTGTTCAATAAATCTAACCTGAGGTACAGTGCTTAATATTGCTTTATCTGCTATGTGCTTTTAATAGGTTTCAAATGTTATATTAGAACGCACCAAAAATGTCAATGCAGTAGAAAGATGCCAGACCTATTCTTACATAGTAAAATGCAAAACAAAAGTAAATGCAAAACCCAAAGGTGGAAAATCACTCTACCTCTGGGGTGTAATTTATTGGTTCTTATGTTCCGCATCCACACTTGGTTTATGTAAAGTGACATTTTTTGATAAGGACATTGTGTTTTTATTATTAAGATCAATATTAAAATTACGGTAATCATTACTTAAATACCGCAAGTTTCAAAATTAAAAGCTAGACACAGCTAGATCATCAGCATGGCGGGATGGCAACATCCAATCACGTGAATGTAATCACATTGCACTCAGAGTGTACACTCTAAGACTGAAAATCAAAAGGTTTTGTGGAGCTTGGCGAGGTCATAATATACCGTGGCAGAGTGCTGCAGAGTTTAGAGTTTGGGCAGGCATTGGGAATGAGGATAGAGCTAGATGACCCAGTATTATGCAACCACAGCAGGTCCCCGACTTCAGTTCCGAGGGCATGTTTGTAAGTTGGATTAATTTTTAAGTCAGACGAAGTGAGTCTTGTACACCCTTGAAACAAATATACAAATATACTGCAGCTTCCTCTGTGCATGCATGGATTTTGTGTTTTTCAAAACAGTGACATTCTCATATTCTGTGCAAAACTCATACACTATGATCTGAGCATGACCAGGGATGGGTAAATACTCGCACAGGTACATTACAACACTACTCACATTTGGGTGGCCATCTCTTAGAAGTTTGTGGAAGACGTGGCAGAATTTCCAGCAGAGCACTGCGTTGCTGGAGATGGGAAGGCGGTTGATGGCAGCCCAGAAAGTTTGAGCACCCTTCTCGTGATGGGTGCCCAGGATGCAGGGTGGAAAACAGTTAAGAACAGCAACAAAAGTAGGACATCAAGACCTCACCCTCACCTTAGTGTGTTCTCGTGAGCCCTGGCAGGACCATGCCTAAATCTGACTCAAATAAACAAAGCTCTAAAGAGGTGAAATTGGGTTAGTTGGTATTCTAGGGAACGCATGTGCTAAGTGACTGACACTAGGCAATAAGATTACTTAACTATAATAAGTAGAACTATAAAATATTCTAACTAATATTTTAAAGTTAGACTTTAGTTCGTCATCATGGCGAATAATCATCATCATCATCATTTGTGAACACTAACCAGCAAGTTAACCTTTAAGGAAGGGACTAGTTGTGTCCCTGGCTTGGATTCACTTCTGGTTAACTAGCTGGTAGGAATACTAATTAAAAGGATATTTCTGGCATGCTTTTCTTTGACGGCGACCTCCTGTGTGTTAATCGCCTTGTTGATGCTCACAGCCTGTAGAAAAAGACAGAAACAGAACGTTAATTTCACACTAATGAATGAGAAAACACTAAGAAGATAACAAATAACATTGCTGTTTGTGCACTGGAGATATAACTAATTAAACTAACAAGGTAAACAGTGCACTGGTAGCAGTGTCTCAAATACAAATTAGGCAGAGTGTCTGAACAATGCATGACTGGTAGCAATGTCTCAAATACTTGCGCTTCCTAAAAACAGTTGTACAGCTTAGTAATACAATATGTTTCATCTTGGTCTAAGGAAGAAGAGGACACTGAGGTTGCAGGTCAACAAGCTACAGAGGGGCAACTACAGAGCCATCAGCCATCTGTTACCCCTTACACATTCTCATTCCTCCTTCTGCTGCTAAACGTCGTAGGTTTAATCTTTAGGACATACACCCTTTACTTTAATCCTATCAAAACGATTGTTTCATATTAACCATCATAGACCTTTAAAAAAACTTTCGCTTCTGTTTTATGGTGTTACTTTTGGATACGAAACTATGACCACACTGTGAGTGTGGGAGTCACCTCGCTCTTTACCACATCCAGTGCCTCACTAAGGAGAAATGAACGAGCAAAGCTGTACGCGAAACAAAGTTAACCACTCAGAGGCAAGCAAATTCTATTGAAGGAAGACGCTGATACATAATGAGCATGTGGACGCGTGTAATGCATTTAAATCAAGAAGTGCTGGAGATTTGTTTTTAGAACTAAAGTATTAATAACAGAACTGTAATAGTTTTGCTTTTAATTTTATTAATGTTTATTTCCTTCCTTACTTAGCTATGTTGACAGAGGCAGGATGCTAAGGATTTTCACTAAACTAAGAGACTCTGCTCTGTTTTCCGATCCTCTCCCTCAGCTCACGCTGCCAGACTCCTCTGGTAAAGGTGACAAGGCCAGGCTTTGTCTGGGCAAGATGGATTTGAGGGATAAGTGTCTCATTAAGTCACAGCTGGGCTCTGGGAATCAGGGCGGACGAGAGAGGATGGGAGGGATGATGAAAATGGCGTGTTGGCTCACACTCCAGAACAAACAGATCCTGCATATTCAAGCTGGTGTGCTCGCAGCTCCAGTGCTCTGCCATGGACTCACCTGGTCTCTACAGCTTCTTTGATTTATACTGGCTCTAAAAACAGACCCTAGTTATGTTCTAGTCAGACCAAAACAAATTTATACACTCTTCAAAAATGCAAGTCATCTGTAAAGGGTGGAGGAGGATGAATGCCCTATGAAGGATGATTAAGTCATTAAATTACCAGAAAAGCCTAAAAAAAAAAAAGCCGGAACAGCTTAAAAATCTTGTTAGTATCCAGGACCCATTATCTGCATCTGCCTCATACGCCCAGGCGCTTAAAATAGTATCTGAGGCAAAGGCAATATATATTTCCAGATAAGGCAAATTTATCTGGAAGGGAACAGGGACTGCCATGGGTGGAGGGATAATGAGTGGAACGGATTTGGATTCTTCTGCATCTCCAACAATGTTGTCCCATCTAATTTTTCACAAACACCTTACGGTTCATCCCTCCAGTGCCAATTACTGTGCAAATGATTCTAACTGCTACCAATGATTACAGCATGGTATGCTACGGCTAGCTTTGTGGAGCATTTCCCCTCCTGTCGTAGCAGCCAATTAAATCCTTAATGGCTACGACGCTGGAAGGAGCAAAAGGAAAGCATCTGTGAGTGATCTACAAACATCTGTGTTTAGAAACAAAGCCTCTTATATGAAAAAGCCAAAGCACACTATGAATCAAATCAGTGGCAATGAACGCAGACACTAAGCACTCGTGGATATCCGTCCTTGGATGACCCACATGTCTGAAAAGGAGACCGATATTAAAAGCTGTACAAGTTAAAATAGCTATTCTGCACATCTGCACCATTTTGATATAAAATGTAATCCTAACTGACATGGTTGATAATTATACATGTCAAGGACAAAGAATAGTAGCATTAAGCAACTTAATTTTAATGTGTGCACCACAATTTATATTGAGGAAACGACACTCGAAAAAAAATACATTACTTATACTGTATTAAGGAATTAACAAAGAGAAAATAAAGAAATTTCATTTCCGACCGGATTTAAAAATAAACCAAGGGAAGAATGTCAGCTTCAACTCCCAGCACTTTTAGACGAGTCCACTCTCGCATACCTCACATTTTTACTACATTTCCTACTATCCTTAACTTTTGTACTCTATGCTTAATGATGGTAAATTGAATAACAAAATAGAACTTGTACTGGTTACTCTAAGCATATGATTATTTATTTTATGTGAATCTTATTTATGAATTCATGTTCAAAAAAGTCCATGTCCAGACCTTATGAAATGTGAAATAACAGATGCCACTGCAAACAAAAAAGAAGTGAATTATCAGCTGTAGAGCTGTGACTATAATATAGACTATCGATAAAATCTTTTGGCATTGCGATTTTCAAATAAGTTTTGATTCAATGAAACCAATGTTTACTGTCTGATTTGTATCAAGTCAATTCATTGATTAGACCAACAAAAGCTACATTAAATTGTGTAACTGATTAAGTCCTACAACTCTACTGATAACCAGGTCAGAAATCCGGAAACTCACATACATCACTGCTGTGCATCACCAGATGCTTCTAATATCTCCTGTCAGTGTTCTGCCATGTTTAGTTTCCAGATCAGGTCCAAATGCTATTCAGTGAAATTTGGATAAGGTGACTGATTTACCCAGCCAAGAACACTAAACATCTTCCCCCTGAATTTGAAAACTGATCGAGTGCAACATAATAAGCTTCATAGCATGAATAAGTAAAGCTCCAAAGTCGGCTAATCTGGCCGGTTTCCAAGGCCTTTAAATGTTGTTTGCATGCTACTGAAAATACATCTTTACAGGTTTTTTACCATGGACCATATAAAACATAAGGCATGGTGCTCATAACAATCTTGAGCTATCAGGCTTCACAACTGCAGATCTCTCCGAAAGATCTCTCTCTGTATGAAGGAATGTAATCAGGTGACCAGCATAATATCCATACATCATTTTAGCTTTATAGAATGCACAGATTAGAACCGTCAAACAGTGTAACCGCATGACATGCATCCTGTTATCACACATTTCCACATTGCTTATCATCACGCTACGATAGGTCATGTCATGATGCATCATTACACCCCTACTAAGAGCCGTACACACATCTAGCAGTTGAGCTATGTGT
This sequence comes from Clarias gariepinus, assembly GCF_024256425.1. Taxonomy (NCBI): domain Eukaryota; kingdom Metazoa; phylum Chordata; class Actinopteri; order Siluriformes; family Clariidae; genus Clarias; species Clarias gariepinus. The sequence goes on from NC_071110.1 coordinate 21,208,390, forward strand.
TGTTTATATAGTATTTTTAGCTAACTATATGCTATCGGTTCTCAAGGGTACATCTGTGGTTTTCCTCTTGTGGTTATCCCACTAAGGTCATGATGGTATCTCGTTTCTTTTCTGGGTGTCCTACGCTAACAGTTTTTATTTCCTGTTGCACATTTACTTTGACAACAGGTACTACGTCTTTCATTTTTAAATCCAATTGCTGCCAAAAAGAGAAAAATTTTATCTACTGTAGGAGATTTTGAACTATCTAGTGCCTTCATCATATTTGTACTGCGAAGTAACTGAACAAAAAAAAACGGTTCAGGAAACCGTAAGCAGTCCTGAAATGAGGAAGTAATCAGGAAGTCTGAAAGATGTGACTTCATCTTTAGGAGCGGTACACAACTGCTGCACACACATGATAATGCAATAGCTCTTCCTAGCAATGGTTCGTTTTTTTAATGTATCATCATTAAATGTAATATGTTGGGTGGTTTTTTTTTTTTTTAAGTATCATAAATTTTTTATTAATGTGGGCATCTAGCTAAACGTGTCTCCTGAGATAATACATTAAATTGTTTAGTGTCAGAAAATGTAATGGATCAATTTGAGCTTTATATCTCAGCACTCCCACTCCTGCCCATTTCCTGTTGGCTAAAAAACACCTCTGTTTTCTGAGCCAAACCAAACAATTTCCTCTTCAGCTCCCGCATTCATTCCTGAACAAACACAGACATGGTGCAGATAATGAGTAATGAGTGAGGTGGCTGTCTGAGACTTCAAGTTTTGTGTATGACGTAAAAAAAATAAAAATAAAAAATAAACTAAAAATAGCCCTGCACTTCCTGAAGCTCCCCTCATTTAGGAACGTCAAATCTGGAGACCAGTTTTCAGCTAACACAAAACCCAGCACTATTAAATAACACTATTCAGTATGTCTAAACACACACACACACACTTTAGTGAGCTGCAATGTAGAACTGCCAGTCAGCTATTAGCCTCTTTTAGAGTTTATTTTAGACAGTACTCTCTCCTGCTACTGCTCCACCCTGCCTGAAAAGGTCACTTGACTGAAAGACAACTTTTGTGTTCCTAAGCTGCTCCGGACCACTTAATCACGCTTTTTAAAACTTGCAGCATTGACTCGCAAAGGACACCTAGTCGACACTGTGATGTTTCAGAAGTAGAAACAAGACAGGCAATTTACCAGACAGGTTACGTCAAATGCTCTAACTTGCATCACTGCTAGTAAGTTCGTATCAACCGGAAACATCTAGAACACCAAACTCAGGGCTCAAAGACCATAGGACCATCAGAGGCCACCATCAAACGTTTGCATGTATTAACCACAGAGGAAAAATAGACAGCACTCACAGTGTGGTTTGAACAAACAGACAACAGACATCTGAGGACTTGTCGGCAGACGTGTGTACACGTTATATGGCCTTGGGGAGAAAGTCAAAGGGACCAGAACAGGATAATGGTCCTGTAATGGAATAATGAACCATGTGGGTCAGTTTTATGAGCTTGCAAAGCAAAAGCGTCTCTCCGCACACAGGAGTGTGGGGTTATTTTTAAGACCAGCTCATTTGCTCATTGGCTGGATAAGCTTTTAAAGAATGAAAAACTCTACTAAGATGTTTGCATGTCATGTTTAGGGTTAGTTTCAATTTCCGATTATTCAATCCACATCCCCACAGATTCCCCTGATAGGTTCATCTAAAAGCAACAAGTTTTCCAAAGTTGGTTCGGAAAGCATTTTGAAAGCAGTCGAGATGTGGCAACAAATAGCAAACATTCCATTAAGGCTTGTGTGGCATGGAGGCCGGACAGAACCACCATTGCAGAGCCAGCTTATATTTTAGAGGTCTTATTTGATTGATGTGTGCCGCCTTAGATGAATTCTAATTGAATGAGCATGACTAACAAGTATAGTACAGTCCAGTTCTATCTGTATAAAAGCAATTCTGGTGGGAGAAGGTCAGGAAAATAATTGACAAGCACAAGGAGACGCCTTTTACTTATTGGCTTGAATGTTGATGATTTAGAAATCTGGTTCAAAAATCTGCTTTTGAGCAGACTCTCTTCCGAAATACAAGGAGAACAAAGAGCAAAACGTGTTCTGACTTACAAATCATTGGGTGCGTTTACACGGAACCTTAATACTCCACCAACAGTGGAATTAATTTCTTAATTATAATAATACTGCATGATGTAAACACCTCTAAGAGGACTGTTTAAATCGATCTGGCCAGATTGGAATGAATTTTAAACCAGAATGAGAGGAGTGGTGTAAACCTTTTATAAATCATTCAATAGATAAATATTAGGCATGTTAACAATTGATCTGATGGTTCCTCTTTTGGCAAATAAATATATTCATGTGCATGATTACAGGAGGAAATTTTTAATTCCAGTCCTGATCAGTAAGCTCTAAACTCTGTCTTTACTTTCGTCCACTGGATGAGAAAGGAGCACCAATTGGCTCACCTTGTACATAATAAAGCATCTAACCGATCACACACGAGGCTTAATTCTTTTAACCAATAAAAAACATAACAGGTGGTATTTATCAGAAAAGACAGGAAGCCTAACCTAACCTCAAAGACTGAGAAAAATCCTTCTTCTGTTATTTCCACAGCATATGAAACACTTCACAGTGAGGAGAACACACTTATTTTGATGAAATGCTTTAAGCATTTAAACACATCTTATCAGATTACACAATAGATTCCAAGTAAACCGTAGATGGAATCTCTAATAGGAATAATCTCAATCTGATTGAAGAATCGTTGTCTGTGGACTGTAAACATAGCTACTGATAACACATTTATAACCAAGAGATCAACTGGACCAGAACTTCCAGTATCAAGTAGCAATGCATTTCCACAAGACAAGGCAAAGGGTGATTGCTCAATGACAGTAGATGACGATGTATTCTCTGGCAGAGAGCTTACCATTACGATCATTTCGATGGGAAATTAAAGACAGTGAACATTAAAACTGTTTGGTTTGGAATACCTGTATTAAAGAAAGAGAGTTTTTTTTTTTAAACTGAAGAATAATAGCGTAATTGCTCTAGCAATTGTATTGACTACTATATGATTTACCTTAAATTATCCTCAGCAAAGGCCTAGGTGGATAGGATTAGTCTCTTCTAAATATGTTTATAATAGCATTATTACACATTATTACCATGATAATACTCACATCTGAGCAGTAATTAAGAGAAGTGAGGAAGTTTTTATGTTTCTTCTATGAACCCATATTCCTAGAGCATACCAATTATCATCTTAAAGTTATAACATGACATAATACAACACAATGAGTCAGAGCCCTCAAGTTTTTTCTATTGCGCCAGAGGCAAACTGCAAGTCACCAAAATATCAATTCAAATAATATTACCACCATTGGTATTTTGTTATAGAATTTCTCAGAAAATTAGGAGAAAAAAAAAACGGGGACAATTCCAAAACCCCAGAGTAGCACTAGAATTATATCCAAAAATCCCCAAGTAAATCTGATCACTTCTTGAGCTCAGGTCAGTCAGTTGTGGAACGTATGAATGTTTTCATACCACTGTGAAATAGTGCATGGCAGGAATACCTTTAAAAGCCAGGCAACATATAAGCGATGAGATGACAGCGAACGGAAGTCACAGTAAGGCCATGGAGCCGAGCCGAAGCGATCCTTTGTTCAGAAAAAACATGACCTAGCTCACAGGGTTTGCTGCTGTATTGTCAGTCAACAACCAAATTACTCACTTATCTTTAGAAACCGATCTATTCTGTTCAGGTTATAAATGATCCACTGCATAAACCACATATATTTGCTCAATTTACATTCAGCTAAATCCACTCACACGTATGTTTTTTCTAACACAGGCAAATGGAGCAAATGGGGCTCAGGATCGAACCAGGGACCACCTAGTCAAACTAGGGTTTGTTTCCAATGCTGTGCAGCAAAAGATCATATAGAAAGAGGAACTAGTTCTGTCCGCTGTTTTTTGCATCATCAAGCATCAAAAATTCACAGTGTTATTTCACCACACACTTTGAATATTGGTAAATTCTTCTAACCCAGCAGATTTAAGCTTGTTCAAAGTTTAGCTAGTAGTTTGGTGAAATACTGAAGTCGCCCAAGTCAATGTATTTAAAATACTCTGTATTTAAAATAGGCTAAGATTGTGCTAACATTGTATTATTCAGACAAGTTGCCTGTAGTCAAACTGAGTTAGAGTCAGAGGTATGCGTGGAAAGTACATGTGCCTCATTTAAAGAAAATAGTTGTTTAGCAAAACTTGATAGTGAATTATTTAAATGAAGAACACAAAATGTGTTCAGTGTTAAAGCTAATTCATGTCAATAAACTGACCTTAAATCGCAAACAAGTGGTGTTAGGGAGAAATATTTTCACTACCTACATATTCTGTTTTAAAGGGCCTGAATATATTACATCATAAAACAAACTGTTGAGAAGTTTTGTTTTTAATAACAAATGTGCTTACACTTTTTTGTTTTTATTCTGGAGAAATCCCCAAGCTAAAAGACGACACTAGTTACATTTACATGAACACCATTTCTTCAGTCAGACTAATATTCTGATTTAATGGTTTACATGGACGCTGACCTCATAAGAAGCGCGTTTAGATGATCAAAGCATTTAAATCAGAATATAGCTTCTTTGACGTGCTTAAAATGGTTCTGCGCACTGTGATGCATTTAAACAGCCAGAAATATAACAGAAGTAGTAGGATTTTTCTCCAATTCTGAGGTTAGATTAGGCTTCCGATCTTTTCTGATAAATCCACCCTTCTGCATTATGACTGATTACAAGAACTTAGACCTGGGTATGACTGGTTAGAAGCTTTAATATGTGTTAAGTAGTGAGCAAATCAGTGCCTCTCCCTCGGCAGCAGAGCCAGAGGATGAAAGTAAGGACAGGTCTGAGAGAGTAGTGCGGTCTCACAGGGTATCCTGATCAAGAGTAAAAGCTAAAATAAATTTATAAATGGTTTAGAGGCCCTCTCTCATCCCGATTAGGGTCAGTATAAATGCACTAATGATCATAACGTAGCACGCACAGACAAATAGTTTTATAATGTATGCATGTTACATTTTTAAACAAGTCAGGTTTAGCGATAAATTTTTTTATTTTTTTTTACTTTCTATATCAGCTTTAAGAGAAACAACTCGACCAGGTACAGAATGAGAGCATCTTCTAAACAGATATTCGAACAGCACAGAAGTGGCTTTCAGAAGGCCCAGGTCGACCAGGTCATGAACGACTCGATTACGGCGTTACCCCTTTATTTCAACTGAAATCCGAGTCTCTCAACAGTAGAAAGGGGTACTTGAGGTATCTGTCAGTGGGACAGTCCACTCCTTAGACTGACCAACAAGCCAACCTCTTTAAAAATCAGACATTTCTTTGCAAATTTTCACTTCTATGCATGCTTTAAGATGGGTCTGATCTCTCCTATAACACATTTCGGTGAATACATTTTATCACAAACTAATGGGTCTCTATTTACTTCTTGCATGTTTGTCTAATAGCAATAGAACTGCTTGAGGTTTGTAATTGATCATTCACAGGGCACAGACTAATCCAAGCCCGGAGACAAGCAGTGTTGTGTAAAGGAGTATAAAGGAAGCCAGTTAGGAAGTTTCATTAGTAGGCAGCTCAGACCTCTTAACAAAAACCCCGCTCGTTATTAAGGCTGCACTACAAACACCACTATACACACACAGACACACACACACACACACATATACAGAGTCACAAACACACTCACACATGCTTCACACACGTCCATATAGCATTTATAACGCCGGCCCACGTTTAGCCTGCTGGCTATTGCTCTTTAAAACACGCTCTGATGAGAAATGCCGACCCAAACGCTCACGCACGCAAACACACACGCAAACACAGAGTCACAAACATACACACACACGTAACAATGTAGCAACAACCCGACTGAGGTTTTAAAAAAAACAACGGCGCGCGCGCCAGCAGCGGTTAAACTACAGGCACAAAAGCTAAACATACTTGTTTGCTACAATGTAACAACCAAATGAAACAACATCCCTCTCCCCATGAAACACCAAGATCCCGAGGAAATACGAGGCGAGAACTTACCATTTTACTCAAGTCCATAGTTGAAGGGATAAGAGAGAGATAGAGAGATAGGGGCGCGTTGTGGAAGCAGAGCAGTTACAAGTCTGAGTCTACCAGCTAACGGGAGGGAGAGAGAGAGAGAGAGAGAGAGAAACACTATGGGAGGGTAGGAAGGAAACGACAGAGGAAAAGAGGAGAAGGGAATGGAGGCTAGAGGAGGAGAGGAAAGAGGCGGAAGGCTCCGTTAACTCAACATGTGCCCCGGTTCGCTACAATATCACCTCCCTCCACATTTCCGGTACAAAGAACCGACTGCAGAAAAGAGAACCCACAGAGGCGACATTTATCCTACAGCCCCACGGTGTCAGCCCCCGAGCCCAGGAGCCTGCATGCACCAGAAGAGAGAGAAAAAAACAAAAAACCGAGTGACTGAGCAGGCTAAATGATATCAGCCCTACAATTATACGAACTACAGTTATTCTCTTTATTATACACTACATCCGATACCGCGCGTGCATTATCTACAGCTCTCGGAAACACACGCAAATAAACAACTAATATTCTTCACGACGCCGATAAAAACATTACACCGTCGCCTCAATGTCTTAAACTTTTGCAAACGATTGTTTACGTCAGTGTCAGTGAACGCTGCCCTCGTGTGGCTGCTATCCGCCTTAGCCGTGTCTTTAACATGATCACGTTAAGATTTTAGCCAACCGAGAATTTACTACCAACCGACTGATTGTAACCTCCGATTCAATTCAATTCAATTCAATTCAATTCTATTTGTATAGCGCTTTTAGCAATTTTCATTGCCGCAAAGCAGCTTTACACAGTCAAAAGAATTTTTTAAGTTTACAGCTCCGAGTATGTACGAATTTAATGTTTAAATCTGAGTGATCTAATTAGTAAGGGAATTCAAAATTTCTTAAAACATCCATAAACAAAAAATTAGTGCAACTGAAAAAAGTGTTTACTAGATACCTAATGTCTGAAAAGACCTTGAAGAGGAATGTGGAAATTATTGTTTTATTTTAGCATTTAGATTATTCATTTCTTTAACTGTATCCCATACACAGCTGGAGACTATCATGCGAACTCTGAGCAAGACCTCACACAAAATGATACACCAGTTCATCACAGGGCACCATGAACACACACCCACATATTACTCCTTGCGTATGCAATCCAGCCACCGGCGTGTTAGAAACTGGAGATCCAAAAGGAAACCTACACAGACACAGGCGAACGTAAAAAAAAATTTAAAAAAAATCCACACAGACAGTATCCCGGGTTTTGGGATCGAACCGGCGACCCAGAAGCAGCAAGACCAAGAAACATAGTGCTACCCATGCTCTGATTATAAAAATGTAAAAAGACTTGTGCCTACTTGACTTCCCAGGAGTTAGTTAAATTTACACCAATTTATTTAGCTAATCATTAAAAAAAAAAATCACCATAAACTCTATGTGAAAATGTAAAAGACGCTGCTCTTGCAATGAATAATAATAATTAAATGCTGTTTGTACAGCACTAGAGACAATGAGGTAGAGAAGAGCCTTCGCCAAAACAAGCCATGCTATTCACTGGATTGTCACTCACTCACTGGTACAGTGCACAAACAAATCTTCTTTCCTTCCCCCAAGGATGATCAAGCAGCAAAAAACAAGAGTGTGGTGTTGGTTTATACCAAGGAGTTGATGAATGCTCAAATCTGATTGGTCAGAAACAATTGATGAATTGACACTCAAACAATTGATGAATTGACATTTCTAGTACAGTGGATAATCCAGTTGATCTGTTAAAAATCATACATGGATTTAAAATTATTTGTTTTGGATTGCTTAGAAGCTTCCTATGTATGTAATAGTAAGCAAATCAGTGCCTCCGCCTTATTAAGAAACCTAGTGGATGGATGAAAGTAAAGTTGCTTGTTTACACAGTTTACTTCTCAGGAATGAAGGCAAATTTTCCCCTCATGGAAAAACTTAATGTTACCACCCTGTGGGGCAAACGTGCAAAGAAAGTATATATTTATTCTGACAAGATCATGTGTTTACATGGCTAATATTTATCCAAGGCAAGTATTATCAATGGTTTACATGCCCCCTCTCATTCTGATTGGGCCAAAACGAGTCAGACTGTTCCGACTGAGGTGTTTCCATGATGTACTTTATTACGACTGGCCTATTATTCCCATTATTAGTAAAATATTAGGTTCCATGTAAACGCAGCTAATGATTACGTTGATAACGTTGTGTGCATAGACACAGTTTATGATAAAATTGTATGAAACAAGCAAGGCCTAAGAAAGTCAGGTTTAACAATTAATTCATTACATCATATGTTTACTTGTCTTTAGCAGCTGAAGGAAAACAATTTGACCAAGTACAGAATGAGAACATCTTTAAACAGCACAGAAGTGGCTTTCAGAAGGACCAGGTCATGCAGGTTGTGACTCGGTACTGTTTTAATCCTTTATTTAAACTCAAATGTACATCTCTCAACAGCATAAAGGGGTATTTTAAGACTTCTAGGTATCTGTCTGTGGGACAGTCCACCCCTCAGACTGACCAAAAATCCAGCCTCTTTAAAAATGCCTTCTTAGCAAGGTGATGATGTCATCACGGTGACATCATAGTGCTTGATGCTAAACAATACGTTGCCGTTTGATGATTTCCAGTCCTTTAGGAAGGCTTTGTACTAGGTGTTGGAGCATGGTTGTGGAGAATTGCTCACTCTGCCACAAGAGCTTCAGTAAAATCAGGTACTGATGTGGGGTCAGCAGGCCTGGGATGCAGTCAGCATTTTAGTTCATCCCAATGGTATTTATTGCATGGTTGATTCAATGGTTGAAGTCAGTTTGGAGGAGGCTACTTAGTTTGAAGGAAGAGAAAATCCACATCATATGAATACATGCTATACAATTGTGTGCAACGTTGTGGCAATTCTGTGGAGGTTCCTATATGGGTGTGGTGTCCACAAACCTTCAGCCATATAGTGTCTAAAAGTGTATTTTTAAAACTTAGTGCCTGTTTGAGCTTAGAGGACCGTCTTGTCTTATCCATGAAATGCCAGCTAGGTTGGCAGGTTTTCAAGCCAGCGTACTCGTGCATTGTTTAAAAGGTATGACCTTAAACTCATTAAACTAGTGGAAACAAGTCAGCTACAATGAGCGATGCAACCAAATTCATTACTCCAAAATCAACAGATAATGTATGGTAAGGGGATAATAATACAAATCAGAATACTAAGTTTGCTACTGTTTATATAAGAATACTGTTGCTGCAACATAATGCTGGCAGAAGAAAGAAAGATCACATTCAAAAACATCCTTGGTAACTGCATCGACAGTGTTGCAGTCATTTCATCAGTCCTGAATATAAATATCTCTGACACATACAAGCATATTACTACCTGTCCAAAAACACGTTCAGTTAGAACTAATGCCTTGAGTGATATACGTAGAAAAGTTTAAGGAAATCTGATTTAAAACATGCTTAGTGTTTATGGAGAAAGGAGAGAGAGGGATTGTATAATAATTAAAAAAAAATCAAAATGTTACTTCAAATACAAATATAAAGACATGAACATATAAAGGAGTAAATATACAGACACAAATTGTGTCAATGTATTACACACCAGTCAGTCTCTTGTTGGAATGAAACCCTTCAATCATGTCAGCCCCCTGTGATTAAGGCTGGATATCACTGAACCACACACACACAAAAAAAAAACCTTAACCATGGACATTTTATTCACTGGAAGCAAAGTTTATTTATACTCTGAAATGCTCTTATTTAAAGATGGCATGACACCACTTTTTCTTTTTCAATAACAACACCTTCAGGTGGTACAGTTATTTATCTGCTACTTTAAAAAAAAAAAAAAAACTACACCTGAAAGTCCATTCATTTTTTATGTAAAGGGCAGCTTGGAGCCTATCTCGGGGAACTTGAGGCGCAGGGCAGAGTACATCCTGAATCGGGTAGATATATATATATATATATATACACACACACACTCACCTAAAGGATTATTAGGAACACCATACTAATACAGTGTTTGACCCCCTTTCGCCTTCAGAACTGCTTTAATTCTACGTGGCATTGATTCAACAAGATGCTGAAAGCATTCTTTAGAAATGTTGGCCCATATTGATAGGACAGCATCTTGCAGTTGATGGAGATTTGTGGGATGCACATCCAGGGCACGAAGCTCCCATTCCACCACATCCCAAAGATGCTCTATTGGGTTAAGATCTGGTGGCTATGGGGACCATTTTAGTACAGTGAACTCATTGTCATGTTCAAGAAACCAATTTGAAATGATTCGAGCTTTGTGACAGTGCATTATCCTGCTGGAAGTAGCCATCAGACGATGGGTACATGGTGGTCATAAAGGGATGGACATGGTCAGAAACAATGCTCGGGTAGCCCGTGGCATTTAAACGATGCCCAATTGGCACTAAGGGGCCTAAAGTAGCTCAGTGCCAGGGGTAGCTCAGTGGTTAAGGCATTGGACTACGGTTCGGAAGATCCCAGGTTCAAACCCCACAACCACCAAGTTGCCACTGTTGGGCCCTTGAGCAAGGCCCTTAACCCTCAACTGCTCAGATGTATAATGAGATAAAAATGTAAGTCGCTCTGGATAAGAGCGTCTGCCAAATGCCTAAATGTAAATGTAAATGTAAAGTGTGCCAAGAAAACATCCCCCACACCATTACACCACCACCAGCCTGCACAGTGGTAACAAGGTATGATGGATCCATGTTCTCATTCTGTTTACGCCAAATTCTGACTCTACCATTTGAATGTCTCAACAGAAATAGAGACTCATCAGACCAGGCAACATTTTTCCAGTCTTCAACCGTCCAATTTTGGTGAGCTCATGCAAATTGTAGCCTCTTTTTCTTATTTGTAGTGGAGATGAGTGGTACCCGGTGGAGTCTTCTGCTGTTGTAGCCCATCCGCTTCAAGGTTGTGCATGTTGTGGCTTCACAAATGCTTTGCTGCATACCTCGGTTGTAACGAGTGGTTATTTCAGTCAAAGTTTCTCTTCTATCAGCTTGAATCAGGCGGCCCATTCTCCTCTGACCTCTAGCGTCAACAAGGCATTTTCGCCCACAGGACTGCCACATACTGGATGTTTTTCCCTTTTCACACCGTTCTTTGTAAACCCTAGAAATTGGTTGTGCGTGAAAATCCCAGTAACTGAGCAGACTATGAAATACTCAGACTGACCCGTCTGGCACCAACAACGATGCCACGCTCAAAATTGCTTAAATCACCTTTCTTTCCCATTCTGACATTCAGTTTGGAGTTCAGGAGATTGTCTTGACCAGGAACACACCCCTAAATGCATTGAAGCAACTGCCATGTGATTGGTTGATTAGATAATCCCAAGTCTGGATAAATGCAGAGGGTTGTGTCTGGAAGGGCATCCTTCGTAAAACGTTTGCCAAATCAATGATGCGAATCAAAAATTTTATTTCCATACCGGATCGTTCGCGGCCCGGGTTAGTAACAACCGCCACCGGTGCTGTTGACCTACAGGGTGCCGGGGAAAATTGGTCTACTGTTGGTCGAAAAAGGAGGGGAGGAAGGCGTGTTCGAAAGCAGAGAGAGAAAAGGAAAGGCAAGAAGTTTAGGAGTCACAGTAGGGACTTTTAATGTTGGGACTATGACAGGGAAGGAAAGAGAGTTGGTTGATATGATGCAGAGAAGGAAGGTGGATATACTGTGCGTTCAAGAGACCACGTGAAAAAGTAGCCAGGCTAGAAGCTTAGGATCAGGGTTCAAATTGTTTTACAATGGTGCGGATAGGAAAACAAATGGAGTAGGAGTTATCCTGAAAGAGGAGTTTGTAAGGAACGTTCTAGAGGTGAAGAGAGTATCAGATCGGGTGATGAGTCTGAAGCTGGAAATTGAGGGTGTGATGTTCAATGTTGTTAGTGGTTATGCACCACAGGTAAGATGTGAGTAAGAAGAGAAGGAGACATTCTGGAGTGAGTTAGATAAAGTGATGCAGAGCATCCCCAGAGGGGAGAGAGTGGTGATTGGTGCAGACTTCAATTGACATGTTGGGAAAAAGAACAGAGGTGATGAAAATGTGATAGGCCGGTTTGGTTTTCAGGACAGGAATGTAGAAGGACAGATAGTGGTGGACTTTGCAAAGAGGATGAAAATGGCAGTAGCAAATACTTTCTTTCAGAAGATCAGAGGACAAAGTGGTGGAAGTTGAGAAAGGAAGAATGTTGTGTAGTCTTCAGGGAGGAGTTGAGACAGGCTATGGGTGGTCAGGAGGTGCTTTCAGTTGACTGGACAACTACAGCCAATGTGAACAGGGAGACAGGTAGAGGGGTACTTGGTGTATCATCAGGTAAGGGAAAAGTGGAGAAGGAGACTTGGTGGTGGAATAAGGAAGTCAGCAAGAGTGAAAGGAAAGGTGCACAGGACAGTGGTGAGGCCAGCAATGCTGTACGGCTTAGAGACAGTGGCACTGAAGAAAAGACAGGAGGCAGAGTTGGAGGTAGCAGAGCTGAAGATGTTGAGGTTCTCTTTGGGAGTGACAAGGATGGATAGGATCGAGAATAGGTTCATCAGAGTGCCAACCCATGTTAGATGTTTTGGAGATAAAGTCAGAGAGGCCAGATTGAGGTGGTTTGGACATGTTCAGAGGAGAGATTGTGAATATATTGGTAGAAGGATGCTGAGGTTGGAACTGCCAGGCAGGAGATCTAGAGGAAGACCAAAGAGGTGATTTATGGATGCAGTGAGAGAGGACATGAAGTTAGCTGGTGTAAGAGAAGAGGATGCAGAGGATAGGGTTAGATAGAGGCAGATGATTCGCTGTGGCGAGCTCTGAAAGGGAACAGCCGAAAGACGAAGAAAATTAATGAGAAATTGAACAGTTGTTTCTAATAATCCTTTAGGTGAGTATATATACATATACATATATATATATACATATACATATACATATACATATATATATATATATATATATATACACACACACACTTATTTCATTTTTATATTTAAGCAAGACATTCCTCTGCGGGTGTGTATACTAATGTACAATATTATCATTTTCTTCAGTAACGGACAACTATTCTTTTCTAATCTGCAAAGATCTCCTAAAATATTTTTTTCACTGCTGTTTTTTTAAGGTGCGCTTGCTAAAACAATGCAATTAAATTATGTTTGAGAGAATATATTACACAGACATTACTGTTATCAATTCTACAGTGCCTGAGATGCCTCATACGGGTGTGGTGAGACAATGAACCCAGTTTTCTGCCACTCATGGATAGGATCTTTTAATCCACTGTCTATGTAGTGAGGCCACAGGTCAGGACCTGCATGTTTTGCTGTCTCGGGACTTTGTGTGCATTCTTTCTCCCTTTTGCTCCCTCATTCTTATTCTCTCTCTCTCTCTCTCTCTCTCTCTCTCTCTCTCTTTTTTTCTCTCCCACAATTATTGATCTAGCACAATGAGAAAATGACTACAGGAACACAGGAAATAGTGGCAGGGTTCAGAAAGACCACGTAACAATGGATAGTGCAGTACCCAAAGCAGTGGAAGAACGAATAGCGGAAAATAGTTTTTGGTTGATAAGAATGGCTGAATAGGTGATGAGGTGTGGTGATGGGGCAACAACATACGCTTTTTACTGTACTTAAAATAAGAATGAGAAAACTAGAGAGAGATAAAGGGAAATAGCACACTGGAGCTTTTTAACCATGAGGCCTAAAGGTTATCATGGTCACATAAAACTATTGGTGTATATACTGTATACTGCAATGCCCCTTTTTTTTCATTTTCATATTTCATAGGCCACTTTCTCCTTTGATTATGGCACTCATTTACAGTGCATGACAGTTAAAACATTAAATACACCAATAGTTTGACAGATGTTTGCGAAAAATCTAATAACTTAAAAATATTTAAATATTTCCTAAAATCAATCAAAAATTATTCACAGTACAAAAATTCTGAAATTTTATGTCCATTTATGCAAACAATGCTAGGTCAGTGTATAGCAATATGCAAAAATGTAGATTTCACATCAGCAATGCGCCATTAAGTGCGATCATGAACATTATGGCGAAGCTACAGTACAAACACGGCATGACTACAGCAGAAGCTGCAATGCATTTACATTACGTACAGTATCTGATGACAGAGCGTAAGCGTTTTCAGTGCAGTCCATATAACTTTTGCATAGCAACTAAGGTTGCTGTGGTATGATTAAAATGAGTCCCAAGATAGGACGACTGAAGGAAGGAACTTGATTTTGATGTTAGCATCAGTAATTTGATATAATTATCCAGCCATAACAATCTTACTCTCTGTACAATTTGTTCCTAAGTGTTTGGCCCTACAGGAGAAAAAAAAAAGCTCTGGAGGCCAAGAACTTTAAACAGGGATAGAAGAGGAACGTGGGAACATAGACTCTAAGGATAAGCTAAAATAATAAGGCCACACTGAGACATAAGTGCACTCATATTGAAATAGAGTGGCCTAAATTAGCCTGGCAGGCTTTACATGGGACTTTTTGCCCAACTCTATTTTATAAGATTTTAGGCCACAAGACACATTCTGTTAGGAGAAGGGTGGCACCACACAGTTCGATCGACTTACAAACCATTTGTGTTTGCACAACAGTTAAATATAGCCATACTGCATCCTTGAAGAATTAATGAGCTGAGAAGTTCAGCTGGATGAAGCTCACATTTATACTTAGAAGCCACAACACAGGGCTGTTGTCCGGAGGTTTTCCTTACAAGCTCGACCTTAAGTAGATTGCTGACTAGCCCATGAGGCCTTGCATACTCGTGTCATTACAGAGCACTTTGGAAACACCTTCTCATTTGAGTAAAACTACACAGCAGGGTCTCAGTAATGTAGACACACAGAAGGCGAAGGCAAGGCGAGCCGAGGGACCAGATCATAACTGACAGTGGGCTTCATTTATCAAGCGCAATACAAAAGGATTTGTGTACAATCACAAGAAAAAAACTAATGAAAAGAAATTTGGAGTTTGTGAAAATCCCACCAAATTGGAGGAAAAACAACTTGGAATTTACTTTGTGTTTAAATGTACACAAAAGAAAAGAAATCCTAATGGAAACATCAACTTCATCTACTTTAAGGGTAGATACTTTATTTTTTAAGGGTGCACTGGGACGATACTGTCAAGTTTAAACTGCTTATTTTATTACATTTTCAGCATTTACATTTACGACTACCACCACGAGACACTCTATAATTAGGAAAAATTGACAAATACAACAAATAATTTAACTCTGACAAAAATGTCACTCTTATATACATACAGTCTATTACTTAAAGATTGATAAATAAGGCTAGTGTTATCATTTCTACTGAGGTTGGATCACTAGACCTCAAAATATAAATTTGCTGATATTAAATCCTGACTACATACTGCACCTTTAAAAATACTTGAACACATTCACAAAGAATGACTAAAGCACAAGTTCAAGTAAATGCACAGGATCCTGACTCATTTGTGAAACTTTGTAGTTTGTCATAGTGTGAACGAGTGACCCTAAACGTAACATGCATCACATGAGCCCAGCAACACTAATCCATGCCACCGTCCCATTTATACACTGCCTGAGGGAGTATGTTTCTGTAGGTTAGAGTTGGTGCATCAAAAGAAGCACAAACAAGTTCTGTCATATAACTCGATATACCAATATATGCCAATATATATTCAATAAACACAAACAAACGTGTGCGTGCATACACGCATGTACATACAAAACGACATGGAAAAACACAGAAGTGAAATAGAAGAACAAGGCATTCAGCTACAGTGTTTAAATCCCACCACAAGCCCACCAGTAAAGCTATGCAATGCAGCATGGTTTATGAAACGCGTGACCTACTTTCTAGCTGTCTTTGGATAGGGAGGGGGAAAATGGAGAACCTTCACAGCAGCAGCAGGAAGCACAACGGGAAAGCATTTATTTTGACCCCACACTCTGGAATGCACTACAAGGTTTGGTTTTTGTGATATGATAGCCACCATTCCCAACAAGTCACGCCCCTCACATATTTTAGAAGGTGATGATTCCTAGGACACTGCTCCGTGATTGTGTGCCTCACTTCCTCTCCATTGCTTCTTGGCTGTGTGACACTAACCATAAGCCCTAGGTATCTGAGATTTGATTTTACTGTTGAACCTGATAAAGCAGGGATAAGCAAATCTGGTTTATGTGCCCCTGAGGCCAGAATAGTATGGTTTAAACTCTTTATGCTAGTTGGTTTATGGGTTGAATAACGTGTGTTGGAGCTGGAAATTCACCTCTGTACTCTAACCCTGAGTCACACCTCAGTCTAAGTGTATCTCCAGTGCATTACTACCAGCAAACGTGGCACGAGTATTACACCATTGATTTGCTTGCTTGTTATTAACCCCCCACCCAGCTGTTACTTTTGATTAGCCTGCATGTTTCAAGGCCAAGGCGATGTGATTGCAAAAGCCAATAAATACAGTTTACTGGAAGATCCATTTAAAAGCCTAGACAAATGTAATTACCAAGTTTAAACATGGACATGATAGTCAATAGCACACCGACAGTGCAGCTTAACATGACCATACACATAGATTAACTTTCAGATTAGCTTTTTATGTCTCTTTAAATCTTGTAAAGCTTTTGGTTATCTGTGTCAAACAAACTAGGAGTGACAGACAGTGACAGAAGTCAGCGAGTGTGTTCGGGTGACCTCATCCTCAAGGCTTCCACACTCAGCAGTCAGGATGGATCTACATCTATAGATTTACAGTGATTTAAGTGTGATAAGGTGCAATTACAGGCTTTAGGTGGTGTTTACGAGTTGTGTGTTGATGCTGGTGGTGACCTTAAACAATGCCTGGAAATAGGCAACACAAACAGAACATTTGTGCCAGACAGCTTCTGAAATAACAGTTAGAATCATCCTTGAATCAACGCCTTGATTAATGCACTTCCTGTCCTGGGCTTCCTGCGCGGGTTCTCATGGAAACCATGAATGCTTTTTCAATTAAAAAACAAATCAAGCTCATATTTGGGGGGAAAAAACAAACATATCTCTCTCTCTCTCTCTCTCTCTCTCTCTCACTTTCTCTCTGTATTACCTGGCTGCGCTCAAAGTTCTCCCTCTCCACCTCCAGGCTGTTGGCTCCTCCAGCTCTGCGGCTCAGCACTTTGGGGAGCGGGTTCGGGACCTGCTGCATGGAGCTCTTCATCCGGTCCATTTCCAAACACCAACTAGTACTAACAGATTACTGGGTATTAATACACACGCAGCCGGACCAGAATAAGCGCAAACTTTCCATCCACGGTCTCACGTCTGAGCATTTCACTCCAATGAACGTGTGAGTACTAAATAAACAAGCCCTAGAGTCTGAGTAAACACTACACAGCGCAGGAATGAGCGGATTCAACGCCAACCCGAGAGCACACGAAGCAGCAGGAGGAGTCCTCTAAAGGCGGCCTATGATTGGAGGAAAATAGATTTGTCCCACCCACTGAGGGCCGATTCTTGTATTTGATTGGTCGGCGTGGGATCTGCTGTCCCTATTTTTCAAAGAACAAGTGCTCCAGTGTGGGAATTATAGATGGATGCGGCTTATATTTTACGTCAAAAATCAAACAAAATGAATGCATAATAATTTATAGGGGGGAGTAATTGAAAGTTTATTTTGTTAAAATAATTTGGACAACTTCCTCCAAAATATTTAAAGCTTACTGGAATACTGGAAAGACTGAAAGTTTTTGATTCAATTCATTCATTCATTTATCTTTTCCACCTCTATCCTGAACAGAGTCGCAGGGGCCTGGAGCCTATCCCAGGATACACACTGGTCGATGCAAATCCATCACAGAACACACACACTATTTTATTGGGAATTTGTGATCAGCATGTCTTTGAATTTTAGGATTAAACCAGATTACCCTGAGGAAACCTACAAAGCATGAGAAGAACATGCAAACTCCAGACACGCAGCCCTGAGGTGGGAATCAAACCCACAACCCTGGAGGTGTGAAGCCACAGTACTAACCACCATGCCCCCTGGGAGTTTTTTTATTTTATTTTATTTTTTAAATATACGAAATTCCGTTCTTGTATTTGATGAAGAAACAATCAGTAACAAACTATGCAAAAAGGAAACATAAAGCAACACCAAACTCATTTTAATCAAACTGGAATTCACATAAGACAGCAATTCACAAAGACAGACTGTTGTGATCATATAATTTGCATACATTTTCATAACTTGCCTAAATTTACCCAAATTAATCTTTGGCAATACTTCTGGTTTCATTAAAATACCACAAGTGATATACATTTTTTAAAGTGACCTTTATATGTCTGCTTCATAATAATTTAATAATTTTACATTCCTACTAAGCAGTTAATATGTCTTATAGTGTCCTAAAGGTGGGTGTCATCATGCACTGTAATCTTTATAAAAATTCAAATTACAGAAAGTGAGCTGAAAATATCTATTAAATGTCAATTACTAAAAAGCCTCACACCTCCAGGTTTGAGGGTTCGGTTCTTACCTTTAGTCTGGGTACAGTATGTGGACTTCTCCCTGTGTTTCATCCAGGTGCTCCAGTTTCCTCCCACAGTCCAAAGATATGCAGAGGAGGCTAAGTGGCATGAATGAGTGTGTGAGTGTGTATGCATGTGTGCCCAGTGATAAACTGGAACCTTTTCCAGGGTGTTCCCTACTTCATGTCTGATGTCTCCTGGAATAGGCTCCAGGTTTATCTTGAATGACATCATAATGTATCAGTTGTCACATAAATGCAATGCTTTGATTTGAACATGTATAATGGTAAATGTATAATTTTTCCCGTCCGTTGCCTTTTTTGAGTTTTGAAAACCTGATTCTGTGGCTAAAATGGACACAAAACTGTGTGTGTCTTACTGCTTGTGTGCAAGTCCTGGCTGTAGGCTGTCTTGTGAAGCTGGCATTTATATCCCATGGGCTGAATATCTCACCTTGTGTTTAACACAGAACAGCATTGTAACTGTCACAAAGTGTGTACTGAGTATATGCAGATGCGTTCATGTGTGCGTAGGTGTGTCATGGGTGTTCTACTAAAAATTAAACTAGGATCAGAGTAGAGTCAGAGTAGCCTTACTGGAAAGTTAGGTGGCACCAAAACACCAGAAAATAAAATATTTGGCCATGTGGGGAAAATGAGTGTAGAATGTTCTAATTTGCTCAGGCTATGTGCATGCAACTGGCTGGCTTAAAAAATCCAAGGCAGTTTTATGCAAACTTTACACTTTTGTTTTGTTGACTGAGCAGCTGAGCTACTGGCGTCCAGCTGGAAATGCCCAGACTATTGATGTGTCATTTAGAACGAGTCGGCTCACTGAGTCAGCTTTTTCAGCTCTTGTAAATGTAGCCAGTTTATAGATGTTATTTGTTTTCAGGGTTCAAGCCTGAGCATTAGTTATTATCTATGCCGTTAGGAAGGTGGGTGGTTTATGCTGAAATTGCACTAGGTGTGTGTTTCTATGTGTGTGTTGAACCTTGCAGTCACATCCACCTCCCAGTATTTCTTGCCTACCACCACCCTGACCAAGATCAAGAGTTTAAGTCCAAGATCAAGAGTTTTAAGGACCAAGCTCTGGATAGCCAGGCTTGGTGCCACTGGCTTCTGATAGGTAGGACACAGGAATAGAGACAAGTTGATCATTAACAGAACACAAATAGAAAGGGGGCCCAAGTGGTGCAGAGGCAACAAGCTTGCCCTGTCATCTGGTGATTGTATGTTCGAATCTCCGGCGATGCTGCAGCTTCCTTGCAGCCAGGGAGCCAAGAGAAAGCTGATAGGCCAAGCTGTACAGGAAGAGATGGTTGGCATTTTAGAGCTCTCGTATGCTAGCCAATCATGGGCATCTGAAGAATTTGAAGAATCCGGAGAAAACAAATTGATCAAAAACTAAGAAAGAAATAGAAAGGGTTGGAAGTTTTTATTTATTTATTTGTTAATTTTAGCTTAGTTACTTACAGTATTGTCAATTTATAAAACAAATCATTGTTCTTGTGGTGTTCAATAATGTAAATTAATTCCTTAATTAAATTTATTCCAAAACATCAATCAAATTGCTAAACTCCCAGAATATAGCTAAATGTTGTTAATGTTGTTAAGAATTAGTACATGCTCCTCTGGCAAACTTCACAATGCTTCAACATATTTCTGCTGACCATTTTTACATGTTAAATATTTTGAAATTCATCCGCTCTCTTACATGCATGACATTTTTTCCTCTATTTCTAATATCTGCCATGGCTCATGCTTGCAGCTGGAGGCAGCACACTACAGAAAACTATTTAATTCAATTCAATTCAATTCAATTCAATTCAATTCAATTCAATTTTATTTGTATAGCGCTTTTAACGATTTACATCATCACAAAGCAGCTTTACACAATCAAAAGAACTAAGTTTGTATGAAATGTGAATGTGTATGAATCAAAATGATATGATTGTCCCTGATTGTCCCTGATGAGCAAGCCTAGGATGACGGCGACAGTGGCAAGGAAAAACTCCCTGAGATGGTAATAGGAAGAAACCTTGAGAGGAACCAGACTCAACAGGGAACCCATCCTCATCTGGGTGAAAACAGATAGCAGGGATTGATGTGCATAATAATATGCGAGACTGGAAGTTCAGTATAAGAGGAGATGTGTAAGATTAAAGTCCAGTTTGTTCCTGGAGGCTCAGGTAGACTGTGAAAAATTTCAGTCCTGAACTATTGATTGACTGAAGTCACAGGTCCTCAGAGAACAGCTGTCTGCATCAGTCGAGGACAGGACCACCTTCATGGAAAAGTGGAACCAACCCCAGTCACCACACGCATTCCAGGCAGACCACACGGGGGCATCCATGTGATAAGATCTCCAACCAGAAGCAGGACTCCAGGATGAGTTAGAGAGGTCCAGCGGGCAGAGGGGGTCTGGATCACTGGCAGCTCAGGAGCGACATGTATAGCTCGACAGAGAGATAGGTAGAGGAAATAGGAGAGAGGGAGAGAGAGAGAGAGAGGAGAGAGCAGAAAAGGAGAGAGCAAAGAGATGGAGAAATAACAGGTAGGTATGGTCACAGTCGAACAATGTAAAAAGTGAATGTATATTTAGTGCAGAGTGCAAGCAGAGACTCCGGCAGGACTAACTATGACAGCATAACTAAAAAGGGAGAGCCAGAAGGAAACACAAACATGAGGGCTTCCAGAGATGTAAGGCAACCAATCACCTCACCGTCAACAAACACCTCCACCCTGCAGCCTGCTTATTACTACCATTACACCATAAGACCAAGACACTTCATCAAGGCAGAACTGCAACCATAAGAAATGCCAAATTGTTAAGGAAAAAAAAAAAGATATACACACAGTGAGATCAAAAAGTATTTGATCACCCTGTGATTTTGCAAGTTCTCTTACTTAGAAGTCATGGAGGGGTCTACAATTTTCAGCATAGGTACATTTCCACTATGAGGGACAGAATCTAAAAAGAAAAATCCGGAAATCACATTGTATGATTTTTCAACTATTTATTTGTGAATTACTGTGTCAAATAAGTATTTGATCACTTGCTTATCAGCCAGATTTCTGACCCTCAATGACCTGTTATTTAACTGTTTTCCAGTAGGTTGTAGCCCATAAGAACCCACAGTAACAGAGGTGTCACAAACACTTTAAAAATGTCATCCTACTATTAGTAATCTATTATAATTTATATTTAACCTATTTTGACTGCATATCTTCAACAAATTGATATAAACAATATATCGCTGTGACATATGTCAAACAAGGGTCTTAACCCTTATATTGTTACGCCATGTGGTTTGTTTGCTTTGTGTTATATTGCCCATAAAAATAATAATAATAATAAAAAGAAGAAGAGTAGTAGCAAAACAAAATAAAATCTCCCAAAAGTAAACTATCCATGGATTTTATTCCACACAGATTCATTTATTCATTTACACATACATATATTTAATTTCCATATATAGGTTGGCAAGGTGGCACAGTGGTTAGCACTGTGTTCTCGCACCTTTAGGGTTGAGGATCGATTCCCGCCTTAGATCTGTGTGTGTGTGGAAAAATTACCTGTAGTGTGTGAATGAGTGTGTGAGAGTGTGTACCATGTGGTTGATTGGCACTCTTTCCAGGGTGTACCCCACCCTGTGCCCCCAAAACCCCTGGGATAGGCTCCAGGCCCCTGTGACCCTTAATTAATTAATTAATGTTGGCAGTGTTAACATTACAATAAATAGTGCTGGAAGAAAAAAACAGGTCCAAAAGATTTAAATAGAATATAAAAAAATAAAATACAATATATAAAGATGTGAAAATAGTGAGAATACATGTCTGCAAATAAATTGCTGAGCATTAAAGTATGGTGCTTTAGTGTAGCATAAAGCATATGATGCAAACTGGTAAGTAAAAGTGGAAATCTTAAAATAATAATATAATTCTCTTTATATTGGCACACCCAGTGCAGCTAATACCATTTTTCCTGATAATGACTTTTATATTTCACATTTTAATAGGTTTCCTCACATACAAAGGTCAAATATTGTATCTGGTCTAGTGTGAATGTGTGTGAGTTCTCACTGTCCTCACTGTACTTGGTGGGTTTCCTCCAGATATTCTGGTTTCCTAGGTACAGTCGCCAGACTGTCCCTTTTTTCAACATTTTTCTCAGAAGATACATGGGACTTCCCAGGACACATGTTCTGTTTTTCATATGGCCGATTACATAAAACATCTGCATTTTATCAATCTATATTGCATAACTATCACACATGCTATACTTAACTGTTTGCTGATGAAATAAACCCAACCTAAATCTGAGACAGTCAGTCATTTTGTCAGTCAGTTGGGTAGTTAGTAGTAGTTTTCTTTGTAAGACAAAGTGACAACCCTGGGTCTAGGTTATGGGTTCTCAAACTCAATATTCCACAGTCCAGAACTGATTTCAATTTAAGATCAAGGGTCCGGAATGTTTGGTGATGAGCAAATATCAAAACGTATCAAAAAGTTATTTTAAAAACTTTTTAAATAATAAAAAGAGATTCGGGTGCCCCAAATCTGGTCGTTTCTCCTGTACGTCCTCCGTTTGACGCCTTTAAACCTGGCGGTAGAAATTTGTTCTCGCCCCTGGGGACAAATTGTTGATGCACAATGCTGCGAATGTTTGTGGAGATGGGCTCTTCCACTGTGAAGACTGTTGCCTCATCTCAGGGTCATACCCATACATCCAAGTTTTCGTCACGGGTAATGATCCTTGATATGAAGGACAAGTCATCAACGACATGGTGATGGAGTTCTTGGCAGACTTCAATTCATTGTTACTTCTGCTCCTGGGTCAGCAGCAACATGGCGCATGTTTAAATCGCACATGAGGATTGCCTGGAATGTTCCATATGACAAATCATCATGCACAAGTTGCCAAATGGTTTCGACATTTTCAGGGGTTGGGCTTATTGACAGTCCTTCTGATCTTGTCGTCTCCTGACGATGTCCTTCTGCACTTGAAGCGTGTGCCACTCAAAACACCTCAAACAACTCTTTGCAGCATTGCTGTAAACGTCCTGAATCATGATAAACGACTTAGTGGCAGATTTACCCAGTTTTCACGCAGAATTCCACGTTCGTTTTTCATTCTAACTTTCTAATAGGAGACATGGTAACGCACATGGTCAGTAAAACACCAGTTTCACAACTCCTGATGTACACAGGCTGATGTATTTTGGCACACTGACTTACAATGTGAAGGTTGGTGCTGCCTGTGACACTGAGTGCAGCCTTGTGCTGCCATCTGTTGTTGTTGTTTTACAGAACTAGTCTAGAAACTTTTTGATACACCTTTCGTAACTTACAACAATGTACATTCATGTTTAATGCCTGCTGAGACAAAATACATTCAAGTGAAAAAAAATGCCACTGTTTGACTGCAATCAGATGCTTAAACCAAAGCAACTTTAAAAAGTTTAAAGCAACTTACAGGCAGGTGTTAAAAAGATTCAAAATATGTTCCAAGTTAGTGCAGAAAATAATGGCACTGTTTACCTGAAATTTTTTGCTTGTGAATCTAAACAGCTCTAAGCTTCAACAGTAGAGAGTTTACAGGTGTTTTAGAAAAAACAAGAGAAAAAATATTTATTGAATAATTTTCATGCCTAGACAACCTAAATAAGCAAAGTGTATTTTTTTACTATCTGAAATAACCGATTAACAAAACCACAAGTTACTGTAATACCAAAATGATTTTGAAGTAAAATTTATTTCTTGAATAATGAAAATGGATAATAAGCAGGTTGAAGTAGCTCGCGATCACATGCCGTTTTTACAAATCTCGCGATCACATAGCGGTATCCTAACGTTAGTCTCAAATCCCGCGAGACCGTCTGCTACATACCGAGAACGCCACATTACAGTGTAGGACAGAGACAAGGAAGATGGCGGCGCAGGAGACCGAAGCAACACAGCAATCCACCGTGAGCAACGGCGAGGTAAGTGCGACAGAAATAGTGAATATAGACGTAACACACCAGCCTCCATGTAAAAAAATAAATTAGTTGTTTTATAGGTTCAGCAGGTGAAACTCTTTGTTGGTTTTATTACAACAGTCCAAATTGATGCCGGTCGGAATGAACGATTCCCCTGATTCACTGTGCGTTTAGTCGCGTTGCAGTTTCCCACCTGTATTCCGAGTAAAGGTCCCGCCTTCTGCGTTTGGATTGGTGCGCTTCATTCCGTTACGGTTGAATAGTAGGCGACGCGCAGAAGCGGACAGCCTATGAAATGTAAAAATGCTTTGTATGAGTCACAACAATCAACCAACCCATCAGCGGTAGGCGGTATTTGACAGAAATCGGGTAGTAAAAGGAAAAAAGAGAGGTAATAAAAATTGTAGCTAGGCTAGTAAAGGTTATTTATGGTTAACCTGACAGTGTCTCTCCTGTCTATTGTCAGTTGTTACGTTGAATTTGAGGACACGTGACTTTTTTTTTTTTTTTTTAATGAAGTTGACAGTGTGATGCACTGGATTAAGGGTGACATCCAGTTCGGCCCGGTGTTAGCTCGGTGGCTAATGGACTGTCAGACAGAGAGACAGATGCTAAGCAGCAGGCTCAGTGCAGATGAGCGGCTTAGGTGGCTCGCCTCACCGCCAGCTCCAATCTGTACAGTCTTATTGTCGCGGCATGCGGGTTAGAGGCGTGTAGGTTAGTTTTACAGGTCAGTCTGGTTGGCGTGGTGTGTGTGTGTGTGATGGTTTTTACTACACAGCGGGTGAGATCACAGGCCCGGGGATTTAGCAACAGCTTCATCTATAATAATCAGATACGATTCAGTCCTCGGATCAGGTCTTTGGTCTTTCAGCTGGATGTGTGTGTGTGTGTGTGTGTGACAATCTTGTTATCCTGTCTGCTTTTTGATGAGCTGACTTTCACTCGGACATTTTGTCCTGTCTTACATTAAAATAATGTTTTGTCCTTTATATCAGTGTCGCACTGTGCTTTATTGAAGGAACGTCATCATCCTCATCTGTTCGTGTGTTCATCATGTCAATTATAGTGCTCCTAATATGAGGTCTGCAACAACATCTTAAGGGTTCATTAACCTTTACACTATGTACTATGCACTATAGATGAAACTCGCACATGCTACGTTCACACAAAGAATTTTGAGGAGATAGATGGCACTGATGATGTCATGTCTAAACAATTGAATTCAGTTAAATTTTATTTGTATAGCGCTTTTAACAATGGTCATTGTCGCAAAGCAGCTTTACAGAATCAAAAGAAAGTTAGAGAAATGAGTATAAAATTTGTGAGAAAATGTGTATGAATCAAAATGAATAAATCCATGCCCAAGTATGCTGTATCATCCTCAAGACCATCTCTTTAAAGGTGTTTTCATATTAGGGCCCCGCAATCATTTCTGAGACCCCAAAGTCTGATTCATTTTGATCAGATCGACATTGCAGCCCACAGTGTCAGCGCTAAACCTTTAAGTGAGATATTGCTTTAGGTCAATCACCATACAGCTATATTTGCTTGTTTGATCTATAAGACTGACCAAACAAACAGTTATAAAAAAAAGAAAGATTATAAAAGTGCCTGTTCTTCTGTCATATTCGTTAAGGTTGAAAATGATTCAGGTTTACCCTTTTTAAAGCGAAGTCCACTGCATTGTTAGCTCTTGAATCTCTTGAATCATTTCAGCACCCAAGTTAAGTTTCTACTTAATTACATAACTGTAACGTATAGCTACAGTGCATTCTGGAGAATTTAACATCAGTCTTTACTAGCGATTAAAAATTAAAGATTGTACTTTTTTTTTTTTTTTTGTCAGGAGTAATAGCTGTTTTCACTGACGGTTTGAGCAACATGTTGGACTGAAACTGTAGCTATGGACAATGACAAGTGGAAGAGAAATGAGCTAGTCGGCTAACCTTAGTATTGAATGTAGTGTGGATGATTAACATTTCAGAACAATTAGTATGGTCAGTCTTAGAGATTTAACCAATCCCCCTTTGTAGTTTGTTTAAGGGCAGTGCTGTTATAAACAATAAGTAACAAATGGATGCTTTTAGAGTTCACAGTGTGCCTTAGATAGGAACTTGTTTTTAATTAGACTACCTCAAGTTCATGAGTCTAAGGCAGCATCAAGCTTTTGCTTAAGGTCCAACGGCATCATCTTGATTGTGCTGTGATTTTTACTCACAACCTTTCTCACTACTAAAGCCCTTCTACTGATGTTTTTTTTCACCTGTTAGAAGCTTCTGTAACTATACTAGTAATAGCGGTATCGTGACTGCAGCACAGCATGCTATTCTCCCGAGAATTAAAAAACTATAACACTGTCCGACAAATTATCCCAATAACCACTTAAATAATTTTACAAATAATTTCCGAATGAACGTATTACATATGTTCTTTTTTTTCCCTCTCATTGTCTGTAGCTCTAAAGTTTTTCTTTCACACAAGGACTGGAAAATAATTTTCAGTGACATAACATCGATGTTATTCAATAGTTGATTTATTTTGCTGAACTATAAAGTAAGAAGGGCCGAAAGAAAATCCTTTGGTATTTTTTTGTTTCTTTTTTTTTTTTTGTCATTTTAGGAATGTAAAACAAGAACTCATTATCCAACATCTTGTTACTCTGCTCTTGTCAAGGCTTAATCTAATGATAATACATAGGAAAAATGGGGACCGTGTCTTTCGTGACATAAAATATTACCAAAACGGATGTAGAGAAGTCAACATGGGGTTTTATTTCCAAATCCAAGCTTTTTTTCCCATCTTTGCGAAGCAACTTTAAATCAACATGGCTGCTTAAAGTTCGAAATTAAAGTAAAACTTACCCTTAAATGATTTTCATGTGTACACATGTTTGCTGTAGATTAATCAAGATACAGATATATTTGTTTATTAAATCAAAAATACTAACTATGCAATTTACTGTTTGAAAGAGAATATCTATGTCACTCAGCCTAGCACCAATTACCCCCTTTGTCTGTTGATCAGGACGTGGATAAAATTCAGAAATGGCATAAGTCTGAGCGGTGAATTGCAGCTTTGTAATGCTGAATTCGATTTTAAATAAACTAGTTTATGTGACTGTAACAAATTCCAATACCTCTAAAGCGATATTGAAGTAATTTGCTACAAGACAAGTCCTTGGTGACCCCCCGCATTTTCCTTTTAATGTAAAAATCCAAACCAACAGGGTCGACCAGCACTAGTTAAAGCTAGGCCGTGTGCACTCAGATCTCAACGCGCACAGAGCAGATCAACCGAACAATATAAATGCACACACTATATATTAAGGATGGAAATTGCCAGCGACCAGACCATACGCTATCATCACAATACCTAGGTGCCAGTTTTTTAAGTAACATGATTTTATAAATATCTATATTTGCTGTCTTTTTTTCCCTTTTTTTTTTTCTTTCATTCAGATTTTGTTACAACTCTAAATAGACTTGGTATATAATTTTGCGCCTACCACACAGGATGCTGTATTGCATAGCATAGAAGAAGAATTCCAGAAATGCAACACTGCTAAGTGGCCTGATCACAGTTTTTGCAATCTGTAGATACAGTTTCTGGGAAAGTATTAAGGGATTTTCTTGCGTTGTATTTCTGTTTTTTTGTAGTCTATATATTATCAGCCTGCGTGCTGCTAATGAAATCATTTGTTCAGTTGAAACATTGTTTTATGGTGTAATAATAACAGCATCATTGCAGCATCTTTCTTACATCATGTCCTCACAACTGTACCTTGAAGCTAGGTATAGATAGAGCTTGCTGTGCTCTTGCATTAGGATATATTTTTGATAAGTAAAAAAATCAAGTGTACACATCAAGACTGATAATTTATTTTGACTAACATGTTGCAGCTCGACCTCGCGCCCTGTTGTGCGGATCTCGATTGTGAAACCTTCACGCCTTTGTTGCTTGCGTGGTGAGGTAGGATTTAATGATTAAGATTTTTGGTTTATTTTAAGGTTACGCCAGTCATGTGGATATGAGCCCCGAAGCAACTCATGTTGAATCATTTACACTCCAAAACGCTTCCTCGATCTTGTTGACTAAATCACGTAATAAATATGAGGGACTTCGTAATGTTCAGAAAGTCAGCCTTGCGTTAAAGCTCCTGAACTTTTGCTGCCGTTTAGAAAAAATGAAAACAGAATTATAAATTTAAGGCTGATCAAGGTGTGCTCCAGACAACTACAACTACAAGTACTAGAATATGTTCCAAGCATTGTTTGTGTTCAGTTGTGAGGGTGTGTAATAGCATTTATCTTATCTCTGTTTTTACTTTTAGTCTTATATGTCTGACACTTGTACTACTATAACTTTCACAGAATGAAGCGTCTGCTTGACTTGCCATTTGTTTTAGAAAACAAAGCATTAATAAATGTTTAGGCCTTTGTTAAAAACTAAACAAAAGAAAAACTTGAGAGAAAATATTAAATTTCTGTCAGTAATACAATCTGTTATATTTAAATCATTTAATGACGCACCAATTTTCATTTGTTCATGTAAATGCCCAAAGACATCACAGATGATCTAATCTGCAGCAGCTGAAGTTGGCCAGGATGTTGCGGCGCACAATAAAGCGTTTATTGTTTGTCAAAGCCTCCATTTGTATATTGTGCCTTTTGTGAAATATCAGCACTGTCGGTACAGTGTATCACGTAGTGCCAATCTGTCATTTAATCATATAACCTTTCATGCAACATTTAAGCCTAGTTAAAGAAGGGTTTGTTTCTCTTAATAGTTTCTTATTAATTTTAGATAGTTTGTCTGATAACTTCTTGTTGGTGAGAAAACGTGATAACAATCAGCTGCATAGAATTATTACAGTTGGAGTAGTTTGTGTTATGTTATGTATTGTGTTTTTTTTTAACTCAACTAGGATTAGCTGAACTTATTAGTATCACTTACAATAAACTTGCAATATACTTAGTGACTCCTGCTCTTGTGACAATAGGAGCATTTACATGGACCCTAATATTGCAGTAATAACTGGAATAATACCCAAATCTGAATAATAATCAGGAGCATAAAATAATAATCCTAAGCATTATGAAAACACCTCAGTCGGAACAGTCTGGCTCAATATAGCCTGATCAGAATGAATTTTTAATCAGAATCAGAGGGGTGATGTTAAACCTTACATAATTTGTTCAGTAGGTAAATATTAGCCAAGTAAACTCAATTCAATTGAAGCTGTTGTTTCTCTCTTGTTAATTTTTTTTCGGTGCATATTTTCCCAACGTGCGGTAACATTAGGTGACGTGATGAGTTTCCATGGAGGGAATTTTACTTTCATTCCTAATCAGGAATCTCTTCCTGTATTTATCAACTATAATCAAATGGCTAAACCCTCTAACCAACCATACATGAGACAACTTTCAAACAGTCCTAATGCAGAAGGCGGGATTTATTAGAAAAGTTTAGAATCCTAACCTCAGACCACTTTGCAACACTCAAAGTTATATTCTAAACAGAAGTCTTGAAAGTCTTCTAAAGAGAAATCTTGAAAGCTTTGTGCATGTAAACACAAATATTATCAGATCAGTGCCATGTAAATAGTTAAGTTGAAATCTCTTACCGAAATGATTTCAATCCATTTGAAGAAATATTGTCCATATATGTATAGTCTTTGTCACATTATTGGATTTTAAACCTGTTACAGTCCCAAAACTGGGTTGGATGTATTTACTGAAATGTAGATGATGGATTGATCAGTGGTGGTTAAAAATCATTTGGCAATTGGATGTTGTTTCAGATGTTGGTGTAGCAGTAAAGTAAAATCACGTCTTGACTTTATCTGATTCAGTAGGCTTTATAACACATATTAAACATTAATGTGATATGGTATTCATAACTAGGTTTGGGAATCACCAGGGACCAGCTCATACGATATTATCATGATAGCTAGGTGTGATTTGTTTTGCGGTTCTGTTAGTATTATGATTTTATAAATATTGTGATTCAATGATATTTAATGATAGTTATTTTTCTTTAAATTCTAAACAAACTTAGCAAATGATTTGCTTCTATCACACAGAATGCTGTGCCAATGCCTGCCAATGTGTGAATAGAGCATGCCACCTGTAGGATTCTAGAGGATTGGCAACATTTTACAACCTCAAATATAAACATCCATTAATTAAAAATGATTTTAAAAATTTATTTTGCAGACAGTGTGGTGATGTGTTATGCAATGCAATCGTTTTATTTCTCATCTCCAATTATGGTTATGTATTGTTTAAAAAATTGTTTATCAAACTATAACCGTATTGTTAGATGTTTCTTAAATCGTTGTAATGATGATCGGTGATTCATGAACAGATTTGATGTGTTTGTGTAGGTGAGCAGTAATGGTGCAGCTGCTTCAGGCCAGGTTGCACAGACAGGTGTGACTGCACAGGACCAACAACAGCAGCAGCAGCAGCAGCAACCCAACGCCTGGCAAGTCATTAAGGGCGTCCTTTTCCGGTGAGTTCGTATGTCAGTGAGCTGCCTGCTGCAAAAACAGAAAGCTTTGTGATGATCATCTTTCTGGCAGATTGGAAGGAAAAGCTGTGCACATTAGTTGTATAGTGACAGTGATGTACAGTGTAACAGTGCTCAGTTATATCACCAGTTCTTTTGGTTATGTAATCATACCCCTTAGTCATAACCCTTCATTTTATTTTAAAAATAGTTCAGACTGCATGCTACCATCCCTGAGTTCTTCTCTCATGTAGCAGTTTGACAAGTTTGGAAATTAACACAATCTTCATTTAGGAGCAGTAATTTATAACATTGTTAATTAGAGTAGCACTTGTCCTAGTGGACTACTTTTAAGGATTCTTGTTATTCATGGCCAATATCATCAAGCTACTTTGATTTAGAGCTTTAGATCTATCTATCTATGTGTATATATTATGTACATTCGTACGTATGGACATACAGTACATACGCCAATTCTAGGCCAATTCCAAGTCACAAGGCAAATATCAGCTGATAAACCGAATCATTACTAGTATTTATGGTGCATTGGTGTAATTGTTCCTTTTTCAGGATCTTCATAATATGGGCCATCAGCAGCTGGTTTCGCAGAGGACCATCAACCCCTGACCCCAGCACCCCTGCAGGCGCACCCCGAGTGCCCAGCCGCAACCTTTTCCCCAAGGACACCCTTATGGTACTGTGCTAGAAACATAAACATAAGTATTACAGTGACGTCTTATCTGTTGTTAAGGTCTGCTCTGGCTGTGAACCAGATGGCTTGGGTTCTGCAATGCTTAATGCTTTATCTGCCATTGATATGCCTGAAGCTAGATGAAGAATAGAATGAATAGTGAATAGAAATGCCGACATTTAGATTTCTGATTCCCCCATATAGAGGCTTGCTTTCTGATTCACTGTTATGCAGTAAGCTGTGCTATGTTTATGACACACAGATGTGTTTAATAATGACACAAGCAACAATGAGTGTTTTCTTTTTTTTCTAGGATCTTTATGTGTATTTATCTGAAAAGGAGGTATTTTCAGACTTCAACAGCACAGAAGCTTTGTTTTGGTTTCAGCGGGATCTGGTCTATGGAGACTGGACCACGGGAGAAGCAGGGGATGGCTGCTATGAGCATCACATGGAACTGGACACACCTGAGGTAAAGAGTATTTCAGGGCAGTAATTGTCATGTAAACTAGAGATTCAAGGATACCATACATATAGTAACAAATACCTTTGTTTCAGACAATAGATTTGTTATAAAAGAGACGAGTATTAAGATATGTATAAAGACTGTATAAAGCTGAAGGAGGCAGTGGGTTTTAAAGGAAATACCCCTGTATCCTCATGCACAGATTTTCAGCTACACAACGAATTTATTAAATTTAGTTGTGTGGACTGATGGCAATTTTATATAAACCTAACCACAGACACTTTAGCTGCTCATGAATTGTGCTTAATGGAATCTTAAGTTGTCCACTGTGGTATTTTGTGTGAATTAAAGCTAAATCTGGAAAGCAGGGCTAACTTCATCCTATGAATATTGATATATTTATT
This sequence comes from Clarias gariepinus, assembly GCF_024256425.1. Classification (NCBI taxonomy): domain Eukaryota; kingdom Metazoa; phylum Chordata; class Actinopteri; order Siluriformes; family Clariidae; genus Clarias; species Clarias gariepinus. Next base: position 21,241,116 of record NC_071110.1, read on the forward strand.
GCCAGACTAGATGCAATTAATCTGAGTTTCTTATACAGAGTGTGCAGAAGAACGGCTCTATATACATCCACGTGTACCTCACCAAGAGTGGCTTCCATCCGGATCCAAAACGCAAAGGCCAGTATCGCAGACTGGCCACCGTTCATGCTACACGAAGTGAGTCAGACAATAAGAGTTCACAATAATAAAAAGTGGCACAATTTCAGTGCTGAGACTCGGGTAATAACTGCATACTTGCTTAATTCTGTACCAGTGCTAAACAAGTTCAAGCGGAGGAAGTTTCTAAAGACAAAGAACTTGCTGACAGGAGAGACAGAAGCTGATCCTGAGATGATTAAGGTCTGTGTTAATATAAACTCTATCAGCTGGTTCAGTGCAACCCTAAAACAGTTTACCTGTTAATCAGATGTGGAATAAGAAAATGTTTGTGTGTGTTTTATAGCGTGCAGAAAGTCATGGTCCAGTGGAGATTATATCTCACTGGCATCCTAACCTGACTATCAACATGGTGGATGATCACACAGCCTGGGTCAAAGGATCGGTGCCCCCGCCCCTTGATCAACGTAAGTATTTACATCCTCAGCAGCCTGTCTATCTTTGTAATGTTGAGTACCAAAAATTCTTTCTTTATTTCTCTCAGATGTCCAGTTTGATGCAGTGAGTGGTGACTACTACCCCATCGTTTACTTCAACGATTACTGGAACCTGCAGAAAGATTACTACCCCATAAATGAGACTCTAAAGAAGCTGCCCCTGCGCCTGACCTACTGCCCGCTCTCTCTGTGGCGCTGGCAGCTTTATGCAGCTCAGAATGCCCGCTCGCCTTGGAACTTCCTGAGCGAGGACACGTACGAGCAGTCTGATGAAGACCAGGACTCTGTCAAGGTCTAACCTGATATTTAAGATTCTTGTCATTATCCCTGCTCACTTGGAGATTTTTTCTAATGAAATTTTGCTCAACAGGTGGCACTGCTTGAGACTAATCCCTACCTACTAGGCCTGACTATCGTCGTCTCAATTGTGCACAGCATCTTTGAGTTCTTGGCTTTCAAGAATGGTGAGTTTCATGGGCAGTTTTCCAAACTGTTTATGCAGTAGAAATCAGGTTAGGATCAGGAGGATAGCTACCTCTTAATGATTTTCTTTGTGCAATGGATTAGCAACAAAAAGGGAAACAAATATAATTTTGCAATTTCATTAATTATTTTTAGACATTAAAGCAAAGAAATGTTGTCAATTGTGTTAAACAAAAACTTTCATAATGTCAACATTTAAATAAAATAATAAACATTTAATCAGATTAAATCCAATATGAGGCAGGAATATGTATTTTATTTAATGATATATACTCTTTTTTTAAATCACTTTTATTCAGAGGTCAGTACTAATATATATTTTTTTCTTTTTAAAAAAAATAAAATAAGTATGTTTATATAGAATTGGGATACACTCTATAGTATAGAGTTCTAGTACAAGTATTTTTATTATAACCTGGTTTTATTGGATTGGATGTGTTCTGAACACTGCGTGTAGATTTTGTTGGCAAGATCTGACCTGGTCAAAGTATTTAGCAGTTTGACGGTGTGAAAATACAATTAGCGCATGTGCAAGATAAAAACTCAGGAATGAGTCTAAATGTAACACCATACAGCAGGATTGTTTTTGGGTTAAACTTCTTCCAGTTGAATGTTTCTAATGTATCTTTTTAAAATCTCTCTACATCAGGGGTTTCAAACTGGATCCAGAAAGGGCAATGATGTAGGTGCAGAATTTCGTTCCAACCAAGCTTAACCTACACCCACTAGTTTATTGAATATCAAAAACGACTAATTGAACAGACATGGCTTCTACTTGGTTGGTGTGAAAGCCCGCACTCACATTGCCCTCTCTGGATCCAGTTTGTGCCCTGCTTTACAGCTTCCATTTTAATCTGGTCCCATCAGATTACAGACATCCCTTTAACCAGTATGATTTTTGTGACACCAGAGAACACACATTAATTGGTCTGCATAATACTGCTAAATATTTTTTTCTGTATATCATAGTTTTAAGTTAGAATTGTACATAATCAGTGACTATGCTTATTAACATATGGTTATATTCACTTTTAGAACTTATAATTTAAAAAAATGCAGTACTGTAGTTAAAAAATTCTCCTTTTTTATTCTGTGACCATTATTTTGTGTTTCTCTCATCCCCTTTCTGTCACTCAGATATCCAGTTTTGGAACAGTCGTCAGTCTTTAGAGGGGCTGTCTGTGCGCTCCATCATATTTGGCGTGTTCCAGTCCCTTGTGGTGCTTCTCTACATCCTGGATAACGAGACCAACTTTGTGGTGCAGGTCAGCGTCTTTATTGGGCTGCTTATTGACTTCTGGAAGATCACCAAAGTCATGGACGTCAAGGTGAGTGGCAACAACCTTTTTTTTTCCAGGTTGCACCTCTGCTGTTGAATAAAAACTATTTCTAATGTAATCTCGTCTCCGGTCTTTTCAGCTGGACAGAGAGAACAAGATTGCAGGAGTACTTCCACGATTGATATTCAAAGACAAGTCCACATACGTCGAATCTTCAACTAAAATCTATGATGATGTAAGTGAGCTGTTCAGTGGAGACATTTGAAATTATTTTTAAAGACGTACAAGTTTGATTTCTGTTTGCTCTTTTATCTAGATGGCCTTTAAGTACCTGTCCTGGTTCCTGTACCCGCTCTTCGGGTGCTATGCTGTTTACAGCCTACTCTATGTAGAGCACAAAGGCTGGTACTCATGGGTGCTCAGCATGCTCTATGGATTCTTGTTAACATTCGGTGAGTGCAGATTGCATAAATTCCATATTGATCACTTCATAAATGTTAGTTATATATCCAAGACAGATTAGAAGTAGATGAGCAGACCTTTTGGAGCTGCAAGTCTGAATGTCAAAAGACTAGTTTAAAAATCTTATCACACACAGTTTGCTTAACCATTTCATCAGGGTATTAAAATGGGGTTATTACATGTACTGTAATAAATAAAGTATAGCTATGAGAAGAAGTCAGTTACACTAGTCAGTCACGCATTAACGCACAGACATGATGGTGGGGATGGAAACAAGAAGCACGTTTGTGAAATAAAACAACTTCACATGGCTGCTGGAGCATGCAGAGATGTTTAAAGGTGTATTTTCCATGTGGTATAAGTTTCCATGACTAAATGTGTATGTGTCCATGTAACACAACATTCGCATTATCCTTCCAGGTTTTAATAGTATGTTAAACAATCAACTTTGTGGAAGAGATGTTACAAAACAATTGTGAGCAGAGATCACTTGAGCACTTGGTAACATTACATTTGACAGTAGAAATCCAAAAAAGGTAGAAGCAATGTCTTTCCCACATAAAGTATGTTTGCATACCGTTTTTAAAAATCTGTCCATCTGCCATTTGTGATCGACGAACTTGCATGTAAACTGTACTGCTACTGGAATATGTGAATGACATCACAACAATGCAGAACTATATACAAGATGCTAAAGCTATAAAACTATATATATAAAATATAGCCCTCCTAATAATTGGATCGCTTCTACATGCCAGAATGCACTTCTTCATTAAAAAATGAAGTTCATAAAATCTTATTTTAGGGTAAGAAGCAACATTCATTATTAATTTCACATCATATTAATAACATCACTTTCACCACATACCCTATGTCATGGAGGTTTAGCCAACAAGTGTAAAATGTATTCATTTAAATCAGAGATTACATATGTACTGTTTAAAATCTAAGTCCGCTGTTGCTTGACGCATTTGATGGACATCTAATTTAAAACCGAGCTGCCAAACTAAACACACGCCTCAGCTTTTCATAATCAATTCCTTACCTTTTGTTCTTAATTGTGTGTTTTCTGGTATTCAGCCTTGTAGTAGTGTTTTGGCTGTACACATGAGCATGTTTTTAGTCTGTGGTCCTCTTGTGTATGTATAAACACACAAGGTATTAAACCAAACTGCTTTGCTCCTGTTTGTGGATAAAGAGGTTTTTACTGAGGGTATTATTCCCAACTTAAGCTCATGATGACCCTCATCATGATTATGACAAAAATATGTATACCCTTCCAGTTCTAGTTCCACTGAACATGGTATTACTAGACTACCCTGGTTAGATACACATGCGATTAAGCCTTTGATCGCTTTATCTAAAACAGAACAAACAGATTTGACCTGAACTAAAATGTCAGGAATGGTATGTATTGAAAAGGAAGACTTAGTTTGTTTTGTTTATGTATTTTTTTATTACAGGCTTCATTACAATGACGCCACAGCTGTTCATCAACTATAAGATGAAGTCAGTGGCGCACCTTCCTTGGAGAATGCTCACTTATAAAGCATTAAACACATTCATAGATGACCTGTTTGCCTTCGTGATCAGAATGCCCATGATGTACAGGATAGGCTGTCTTCGAGATGGTATGTATGAACTCATTTTAATTTCTTCAGGTTGTTGAGGTTTTCCTTGCTTTTGTATAAAGACCTGATTTCCTTCTTCAACAGATGTAGTTTTCTTCATCTACCTGTACCAGAGGTGGATCTACAGAGTGGATCCCAACCGTGTCAATGAGTACGGCACGAGTGGATTGGACCACAACAGTGAAAACTCAGCTCAGGCGTCAGTTGGAGAGACAGCCAGCGCCGCCATCACAGATAAACCAGAAGAGGAGAAGAAAAACGATTAATGTGTTTTACACTCCCCTGTCTACCGAAGGTGTATCAAACATCTTCAAAGCTGAATTTATGTCTAATCGTCAGGAAAGCGAACTGGAATATCTGTATTCTATAAAGGACACTGCGTGAAATTTCAGTTCATCTTTCCTCTTTTTTTTGTATGAGATCTGCAACAGAAAAAGAAAAATCTCATTTAATGTAGAATTCCTAATATTTTTCAATCTCCCACATTTTGCAGTCAAGGTGAAGTAAAAATGTGATGTACTGTATTGTATATTTTTGGGTTGGTTAGCACTACCATTATGAAGATTAATGAGTAAGCCTGTTAGCGCACATGGGCTTTTGCAGTACATATTGTAATGTATAAGAATGGAGAAGACAAAAAAAGAAGCCAAGTGCAAGCTTTTTTTCCCCCCCCTTTGTGGATTCTTTGTCATTTTCTTTTCTCATTCCATGCCTGAGCGCTGTGTATCAGGACAGGGGTGAGTAGTGTGTAAGGAAAGCAGCACAACTTCTGGAGAATATGAGCTGATGAACCTGTATACTACTCACTGGAGACTGTGAATTTTTTAAGGGTTGGTGTTCTAAGCTTGAACAACAAAAAAATAATGCAGCCTTGTTAGGTATTAAAGTAATTATATTAACATTATTAATATGTTAATAATGGTGATTCATAACATTTGTTCTTTTTTTTCAGCCTCAACTAGTTTCATTTGTATATTCATATACTGTACAGTCAGCTTGTGAAATCTAATTGTGCTAATATCAAACTGACAAATGAGAGCAGGAACTTTGGTCTACTGCCTGAGCACATCAGAATTTTTCCTTTCAGATACATTCACACACTCCAACGCAGGACCCACTGGGGCGTGTTAAATACAGCTGCAAGCTCTGAAGACATGGGTAGTCTGAATATTTTTGGGACAAAATGCCTTCTTTGTCTTGCTTTTTCCCCCCTTTAAAATTTGAATTGTTGGCCTTTTATTTTGGTACATTAAAGATTGATCACTCGTTTTTAGTAAAGCATAAGTGCAGTTTAAAGGTGTGATGCAGAACTTTTTATTTCAGTTTTAGTTTTGTGTCCATACACATTTTAACTGTACCTTACAGTGCATTTGGTCATACATGTGTGAGTGGTACAGAAATAACTGGCATTAAAAATAATTCTATGCCAGGATACACAGATCAGCCAAAATGTTAAAACTGGGGAAGTGGTGTCACCTGTCAGGGGGTGGGATATATTAGTTCCCTGGAATGTACAGATTTTGAGGGGTAGACTACTGGGTCTGATCAGACATCACAGAAGAGCTATTGTAGCACAAATTCCTGGGAAACAAGTTAATGCTTGGTCTGATTATAAAGGTGTCAGAATACACAATAGAACGCAGCTTCAAATCAATTCAATTTTATTTGTATAGCGCTTTTAACAATTGTCATTGTTGTAAAGCAGCTCTACACAATCAAAAGAATTATTGCTTGCTGCATATGAGAGTGTAATGCTCTAGGAAACATTGAAGTGGCTGGTACCTTGACACATATCACCTTGCCTAAGTATTGTTGCAGACCAAGCACACCCCTTTATGGCAATATTAATGTTTCCTGATGGCACTAGCCTTGTTCAGCAGGATAATGCATCCTGCAAAAATATGTAACATTTTGAGGAATGTTAAAGGTTGACTCAATCCAACTGTGGAAAGTGATGGACAAGTTAGAGCCAAGACGACCACAACACTGCTCTCTTAAATCGAAAGTCACTTAAATGATCTGCTAGGTGCCAGATATGCCAGCCCACCTTCAGAAGCGGTGTGGAGGCCATAATTTAAATGGGCAAAGGTGTATTGGTGGCAGAAATGGAACTACACAATAGTAGGCGACATTATAATCTTATGGCTGATTTAGAGTAAGATTCTTTAACCAGTCTTAATATGTTCATAAAGAGGCAGGTAAGACCTGGAAACTGCACAGAGTTTCAAAACTACAAAGAAAGGATGCAGAGGCGCTGGGTTCAGGCCCTGTGGGGACCAGCACATCAGCTGACAAGTTGGATCAGGTGTGGAACAGGATGAACTCCATTATGCCAATTAGCACACAACTACTAGTTTTAAGTGCAACAGAGAAAAGATCTAGCTACACCGAGTTATATACTCTAAAAAGACCACTGTACATGAAACGTTTTAATCAAATCCATTTGAAATACAGAAATAAAACAAATGCACATTTACAAACAAGTTATTTATATAAGTGTCAGTTACTAAACACTTATTTACATTAGACAAAAAGTAATTGCAAAGAATATTTTAAGATCATATTAAAACATGACAAAAATGGTCCACTGTGTCTTTAGATAGGGACTGCTAACAATAGTGCATCAGGTCGAACAAGTCGGGTTTATATTAGACCTACTCTTTTAAACACGAGTAGGGTTTTTCGTGATCATGGTGGAATCTCGGAGAGCTCTGCAAGCAGCTGCTCTGCGCTCGGTCTTTGACTCGGTTCCGCACTCCAGCACCGACTGAGGAGCTCCTTAAACGAGCGGCCCGGTTCTGGCTGACTGAACACGTGCTTGTTTAGATCAGGCCGCAGGTTGAAGGCGACTACGGCATACAGAATGTGCTGTCGCTCTCCTTCATACGGCGGATCACGTGTGAGTAGCTGCCAGAAAGTGACACCGAAGGAGTAGACGTCCGCTCCGGGTGTTGCGTCTTCTCCCCTGAGGAGCTCGGGCGCGCGGTGCGTGTACGTGCCGCCGATCTCCATCCGGCGAGCCGAGGCATCGCGATCGCACACGACTTCCAATTTTAACGAGCATCCGAAATCCGCCAGCTTGCACACGCCCGCCCGGGACACGATGACGTTTGCGGGTTTCAGGTCCAGGTGCACGACGCGGTGGGCGTGCAGGTGGCAAAGGCCGCGCGCCATGTCCGTTGCGTAACGCACGCAGGATTCGGGGCGCAGCGGCTCGGCGGCGCTGTAGATCGCCTGCTGCAGGTTCACATCCCCAGCGTACTCCATAATGATGGTGCCGATGACGCCGTCGCCGCTCGCGCCCAAGGAGTCTTCGCCATTGTCCTGCGTGCTGGCGGCGATCACGCGTACCAGGTTCTCGTGCCGCAGATGCGCCGCGTTCAGCTCGGCCCAGAAACTCTGCCGCGAAGCCAGTTTGTTCTTGGCGCACTTGACACGCTTCACCGCCACCGTCTCTCCGAAGTACGTAGCTCTGAACACCAAGCCAAACCCACCGGAGCCGATGGGCTCCAGGTCATCGAGCTCACGCCAGTGGATCACAGAAGACCAGAGTCTGCACGCGAGCTTCCCGTGAAAGGCGTTAACCGGCACACGGAGAGTCGCGTGCCCTAGCTGTTTGGTGAGAGGGCTGCTGCAGACGCCCAGGTTGAGACCGAAGTCTCTTGGGAGAAGGCGTGTCACAGGGATCGGGGACGGCATGCTGCTGAGGAGCAGAATCTGCACAGCGCACTTACAAGCGATTCAGATTTGCCTCGCTCATTGTGTTGCCAGTTTGGTTGCGGATCCTACTCTACTAGCCTTGTAAATCCTGAAATTGGCTGTTTATTGATAGCAATGTTATTTTAATGTTTAATGACATTCAATGTCATTTTGTACCATAACGTATGTGACTAAGATTTTAAATCTGTTCATCGTCAAAACAGCCGGTTTCGTGCTGCGTGGAACGCCTGCTGATCTGGCAACCTTGTGATCATGTTCGATTGGGTCACGTCACTCAGTGCGGCGCGGCCATTGGTTGAGCCTGAACGTCCTCCTTACGCAACTGTTTGTACCATGAAGGAACTGACGCAATAGCATAGCGCTCAGTGCGTTTCAGTTAAAGGCGGACACAATTGTTTACTCTAAACATTACATCATAGAATTACCTACCATGATTAACAGAATATAATTTTTAGTATTTTAGTATTAATTTTCATAATATTAACAATCTTCATTAAACTATTTAGGGGTTGTCTATATATTCAAAAAACAATAATGATCAATGAATAAATTATTATTAATACTAATAATAATAATCATCATTAACAATAGTAATGTTTGTAAAGCTTGTTACACATTCACTCATTATTGACTTAGGACAGGGGTGGGGTCTGTCCTGGACGTGGTGCCGATTCATCACACACACATACACACCCACATGGTATTTACATGTCAATTTGGAAACTCCAATTAGCCAAATCTGCATGTCTTTGGACTGTGGGAGGAAACCCAACAAACAGGGAAGAAAATGCAAACTCTATTTATATTTGAACCCTCGACCATGGAGGTGCGAGGCGACAATGTTGAATCTGAATAAGTTATCTATTAGCTAATTATTATTATAATTATAAACAGCAACAATAATTGTAGTTTTATAAATGTTTAAATAAACTATTAAATGCAAATAGAGGAAGTTTACAAATTTTAGTGCACATGTACAATATTAAATACGTTTTCTAAATACTGTACCCAGAATTTAATCCAATAATAATACAAATAACGTAACATATAATTAAACTTCTATAATTTTACTTTACTACATGTAAATTTTATGTGGGACATCTTAAAAATTAACTAGTGAATTGTACTTATACAACCGAGAGCAATGACTTTTTGTTTTGAGAAAACCAACATTGCCTCTAGGGTGCGCTCCAGTCCTCAGGTGTATGCAGGCAAAAATTACGTCATCTATACCTTCATGGTTTGTGCAGTTCAGCACTGCGTTATGTCAATGACGATGAACTACTGAGATGTAAGCAGTGTTAGATGAACTAATTGTTTTTGTTTAGTCTTTTTCCCCCCACAGAGCTTTAAAAAGACAGGAATCAGACAGAATATTCAACACACTTAATTATTACTATCCATATTAAGTAATTGCTGTGACTCATTAAGGATACAGGGCAACAAAAGCAAGTAACCTCGAATACTGGTAGTAATTTATTCTAATTAAATATTTAACTAATCCCCCTTACTATAACTTTAAAACGAACAAATGACGTCACATTCTTTCTCACCTAAAGTTGGCCTTTTTTGGTAGAATTGTACCGCACACTATCGCTACGATTGTTTTTTTATTATTGTTATTACTTTTTTAACAGCGTAAAGTCTGAAACCGCACTTTGTTCTTTACCTGCTGTTGGGACGTTACCATGTCGACAGTTTTAGGGGGTTCCCCAGGGGTGACGTAAGGGAATTTCCACAAACAAGATTTGAACGTGATGGTAAAGTGAAAGACCTTCCAAACCGTGAGACACTTCGACTGGCACGAGGTGTGTGTAAAATAAGCAGAAGCAAAAGCTCTTTTTTCTCTAGCGCGGACACACACATATACACACACACACTGCCTTGAAAACGCGTACGTTGTTTTAATACAGCTGGACGAGCGGAGCAGGCGGAAATGAGTGTGTAGCGCGAGCGCAGCCGCTCCGGGACCTCAGACGAAGCTCGGAGGCGTTTAAATATTGATATTAATAATAATCTTCTTCAACGGACTTTACCTTGCCATGAAAATGAACGGAACTGTTTCTAACGGCACGCCGGGCCCAGATGGTAAGTTTGTGACTTTTTGTTTGTTTAGTTGTAACTGTGGCACCGGACTGCGACGTTACTGTTGTAATACACTTAGAAGGTGATCGCGGAGAAAAATGGCGATCTGCGATTGTCAATTTCCTCTCAGACTTACTGGCACTGAAACAAAAGGTATAAACAGAAGCCTATATTCTGTTTACATCGACATCATACTGTACTATACTGAGCCGCCATTTTATCAAGAAATTAGAGGCTGCGTACTTTTTCTCACATAGCAGCGTGAAGAATATACACGTAAAAATACACATGTATGTAGGCTCAAATAAATAATTGCGGGTTTTTTTCAGGGTCGCTCATATTGTTGACATTTGGTTGACAGGCGTTTCCATATTTGGGAACGACATGACATTGCATGTATTATAGCATAAACAACTTTCAGTTTCGTTTTAGTAGCCTGTCTGTGGATGTCCATGCCTGTAATTCATGTTTATTTGTTCTCTCTCTTTTCTAGATTTCGACTTCGGTGAGTCCTCTTATTAAGTCATTTGTATTTAAAGGATACCTATTTTTCATAGACAAAAAACTTGTGTCTTTCTTGATTTATAAAGCACATGAAGCTTTTACTGATGGTACACACATTTAACCCCATGGAAATCACTAGAATCAGTTTTTCCCTCTCTAGAAAGGGTTCTAAGTAGTATCTGTAATAATAGCCAAGCCCTAAATTATCTGATGAGTCTTTTAAGAACCCTTGAACAATCTTTTTTTAATTAATAATCTTTACAAAGTGCATGACAAGAGCAGCGGCACAGTGGCTTAGTGGTTAGCAGTGTCGTCTTGCACCTTCCGGGCCCGGGTTTGACTACTACCATGGGTCTATGTGTATGGAGTAAGCATGTTCTCCCAGTGCTTGGTGGGTTTCCTTGGAGTTCTCTGGATTCCTCCCGCAGTCCAAAGACATGCAGATTAGGCATTCACAAATTGCCCATAGTGTGTGAATAAGCGTGTGGGTGTGCGCCCCTGTGATGTATTGGCCCTCTTTCCAAGGTGTACCCTGTCTTCCGGAATAAGCTCCAGGCCAGACTTGATGAGAGTTACAATATACAATTCTGTACAATTACGAAATTACAATGGCAAAGCAGCATTGTGCTTGGAAAAAAAACAAAAATCACAATCCCTCTTGCCATCTATCCATCTATAGAGATCATAGATGAATTCCTATTGGAGAATTCAGCTAAGGACCGTCTCCCAGGTCCTCCTCCTCCACCTGCAGACTCTGATGATCAGCTTCAAACATCAGCAATAATACCTGGATGCAGTTCTACTACAGTGCTGGTCCCCAGATGTACAGCATCAAAGGTTAGTAAAAGCATTGTACTTGCCTCGAAAATTAGTCTGCAAAGCAAATCCAGGGGCTTTTTATATAACTTTAAGCAGTTCAATAGTGAAAATTACACACAAAAAAAGATCTTTGTAAAAGTGTCAGTTATTTGGTTTGTCACTGAATTCTTATAATCATTGTTCTCTCTGACTGTTGCAAAAGTATTGGGAATAGAACATGCTAATATTTTGATAAATAAGCTAAATAATTTTTAAAAAATGCTGCTGAAAAAATACCGTATTGAGAGATATATTAAAAGGGTCCTTTGTTACAGAGAGTTTAAGAACAATGACATAATATGTTTAAGTTATTGTCAGGCATAATTTGATCTTTGATAAGCAAACAACTATAATACCATTTTCTTTTGCTGCTGGACAGCCTTTAAAACATAAAGGTGTGATGTGGTCTTTTGTCCACTTTTGCTTTTTGTATATTTTAAACCAAAAGCTTTATCAAAAAAAGAGAAAGCTACCAAAATGACAAAAGACAAACAAAAAGGCAGTGGTGGGCAGAGGGTGGGATGAGCTGTTAAACTACAGATCAGAAGGGGGTTTAAACTACCAAGCTACTGCTGTTGGGCCCTTAACCCTCAATGTACAGTGCCAGTCAAAAGTTTGGACACACCTTCTCCGTCAGTGTTTTTTTTTTTTTTTTTGTATACTGATTCATTTTCTGGAGATTTCCAAACTTTGTAATAACACATAGCCTTAGGCAATTAAGTAACAACAACAACAACAGTCAGGTGTTATTTTAAGACACGAAGGTCAGCTGTTCTGGAGCAGTTCTTGGAAGACCTGTATTGTAAAGTGCATTTGGAAAACCCATCAGATGATGAGACCATCCCAAAAAAGCTAGACTAAAACGTACCTGTGCTATAGCGAAGAAGTTCTTTTAGAGATTTCAGCCTCAAGTATCAACAATTAACAGCATCTCAGATTGGAGCCATTATGAAGGTTTTACAGAACATAAGTAGCAGACATATCAACATCAACCGTTTTAAGGAGATTGTTGCATACTTTGGCTGCCTTCAGCATTGTTTGACTGATTAATTAGAAGATGTATCAAAACGTTTAACTAATAGTATATAATGAGATAAATATATGTCACTCTGTGACAAGGGCATCTGTCATGTAGTCTTTCGGCTGCTAGCGTCAAAGGGTCGCCACAGTGGACCATTTAATCTGCACAACAACTTGGCATAGGTTTTACCCCGGATGCCCTTCCTGACACAACCAATTTTATCCGGGCTTGGGAGCAGCACCGCGTCCAGTGACAGAGTTTTGGGCATTGAGTGCACTGTTCCACATGGCAGACGAAAAACATATCACTGTGTGCTGTAAATATATAATATAATGTAAAAAAAAATGTAAAGGATTTGTTAAACAGTAGGTATGGTACAATAAAACCACAAAAATATTATAAAGAAACTGCTTTATTATATATAAAGATATGCTCCCAATGACTATAAAGTCCCACTGCTTAGGCACAGGTGTTTAATGTCCGTGCTTCTATGAATCTGTGATTTTGTGGTAGATCAGAATATAAAAAAAATATGGAACAGAAGTTGCATTTTAGCAGAGCCATTAGGGTTGTAATCTGACGCCTTGTTTCAGTTGATGATCCCTACCTCATGTGCGCCTCTTCTGGCAAAAAGAGCTTGAATGTAACAGCTCCTCCTCTCTTCATTCTCATTGGTCACTGATCCTTCTGCATGAGTTTCCTGTTTCTTCACCATGCTCCTCCTGGCTCTTGTTAGCTGCTCTTTGTGCAGGCCATCTGCATTCTTCCTCAGGCATGTCCAGACGTTTTCTCTCTTTCTCATGCAGAACCGTTGCTCTTTCAACCGCCTGGCCATAACAAACTGTTTCTTCCGTTTTCTAGCTACTACTTTTTATGCTTTGTTGCTACGCTATTGATTTGTGACTTTCAAATTCTGACCTAAATACTCCGTTCAAAGAAGTGTTTATTTTTTTCCATTTGACTTTCATTCCTCCTCTTCTTGCTTCTCTTCCTTCTGCAGAAAAACTTTCTCTGTTCACATTTTTGCTTTATCTGCCTCTTGCTGTAAACTAAAGAATAACCTAAAGACTTGTTGTTGGTTAACAGTTTTTATAATAATATTTTTCAGTATGTTAGGGCTTAGACATAAAAGCTAGTCTGATTAAGTGCTTTCTTTCGCACTGTTTCACATAAAGATCAATTAACTTCACCCCAAACAACATGAGGTGTGGGGTTCTATTTGACATTTATGCCTCGCTTTAATGACTCTTTCTTGTTCTGTCCCCACTGGTAGAATTTTGACTTCGGTTCAGGCAACATGTCAGCTCTTCCATCATCTCGTGGCTCCAGAGGTCAGCGGCGGAACACTGCTTCAGCAGTGGATCCAACTGTGCGTCCTCACCACAGGGACACTGAACAGCTGGAGCAGCTGCTGGATAAACCAGAGCTGGTGGTAGTGGAACAGCCCAAGGAGCGCGGCATGAGGTTCCGGTATGAGTGTGAGGGACGATCGGCTGGTAGCATCCTAGGGTCCTCAAGCACTGATGTCAACAAGACGCTACCTGCCATCGAGGTGGGTCCAGGCACACCCAGTGTGTGAATATTTTTAAGTTATCATTTTTGTCATTGTCTTCTTGTACATTACACACCAAATTATTATTGTTTTTATTATTATTGTCATTTCTTGTACTTTACATATAACATTTATTACATTTGAACAGTACTTGTGTGGGATATTTAAGCTCTTAGCTTTGGCTTATCTTGTCTTTTTTGAAGAAAGCCAGTAAATTAAAGATGCATTTAAATATTTTTGATTTGAGATTGGTTACCTTGTGACAGGTAAAAGTTGCAGCCTTGTTTATTCTGACTCTTATTCTTTATTCTGACTTAGCGTTAAGCCAGGTGTTTTTTATGAGTCAACACGGACTCATAACGCAGAGCATCAGTCTTTAGCTTTACACGCCCTTGACCCATGTGGGAGTTTGTGTGCATTTTTGCACAAGTGTACAATTTGCTTGCAATAAACGTACGAATAATATTTAAGACCGTTGCTGTAGCTGTTTCTGGAATGTACCGACTAGTCCAAACATAAAGGGGTTTGTCCCTGTTTTGGTTTAAATGAATGGTGTTAATCCAAGTGCTAACTTTGAGGTACGAAAAAGAAAGTGTCACTGTGAAAGGCGCTGCACTGGTGTGGTCTGTGGGAGGGAAGTACCACACAGAAAAAACAAACAGAAGATAGTTTTTCATTTTAAACTGTTGGGTTTCCATATATGGCACTCTGGATTGGAATATGACATCACTGTATAGGTAGTAATGGTTTATTCCTAAGTAATAATCTTTTCATTTTTTTTTTTTTCAAATAGCTTCGAGGCCCAATTAAAAACATAAAAAATGTAACAGTCACAGTGTCTCTTGTAACAAAGGACCTCCCTCATCGCCCACACCCACACTGCTTGGTTGGAAAAGACTGTTCAGATGGCATTTGTGTGATCAGCTTTAACCCTCACAATACACGGCGTCACAGGTACATTTCAGCACCTTTAGTCACTTTCATTCAGAATATTTACTGATGATTTCTTGGCATTGTTTAAGTAAATATAAAGAACTCTGAATGGCATGTAATTTTAAGTAGTTTTTACCTGATGAATATTACACAAACTATTATACATCACTCAGAAGAACTGTTTAGAGTAACTTCGATAGAGTTGAATATCCATTGTTATCTTGGGAGGATTATACTGTGAATTAAGACAGACTGTTCAGTGAAAGGATGTTAATATGTATTACTCCAATATATAAATTTTCTGTTTAAAGAAAACATATAAGGTTATATATGTCTTTTCCAGTTTTATGAATTTGGGCATCCAGTGTGTTCGGAGGAAGGAACTGGATGCATCTCTGACGAGGAGGAAGAAGAAAAACATCGATCCATTCAGCAGTATGTTTTAAAATTGTTTTAATATTTTGTACTTTTTTTTCACATGCAAACCATAACTTCACCAAGCATGTGACTTGTTTTGACTTTAGATGTTCATATACCATTTGGGCAATAAAGCTTGTCAGAGATTTATGTTATGCTCTCTGTCTCTCTTTCATGCAAATAGCTGGCCACTCGAAGAGTATTGAGGACATGGACATGAACGTGGTTCGGTTATGCTTCCAGTGTGAGCTAGAGAGGGAAAATGGGGACAGGACCCACCTATACCCTGTGGTATCTAACCCCATTTATGACAAAAGTAAGACCAGTGATGGGTCTTTTAACACAGTAATCAGATAATACTTATAATTAGAGATATTAGGAGAGGCCCAAAAAAATGTATACACACTTTAACATGAAAAATATACGCTTCTCTTCAGATAGTCACATGATGGTATCCACAATGGTGCAACTACTGACTTCTTTAGAGCAAACATTGCTGCCACAATTCAATTCAAATTTTAAAAAGAGCAACGGTTGAAGTGTGTATACATTTTTTAAACCCCTCTGTGTGTGTCTTTGTGTGTGTGTCGTCATAGTTTTTTTTTTTTATATACAGTTCAGTGTTTACTTTTTGTTAAGTTTACCCAAGACATTAAGATTCAAATATACCAGTTTGCTACCCTTCCCTCACATACATATGTACATAAACTGGTTGTTTAATTTTCACAATATAAAACAATAAATAAATAATTACGAGAGCCAAGCCAGTCAATGTATTTACCATTGTTATAGCAGGATAGCATTTCTATATTAAATAATAATAATGATTACTATAAGAGGTAATTCTAATATTATTTCTGTGTGCACCTGAGCAGAAGCTACTACAACTGCGGAGTTGAAAATTAACAGGCTGAATATTGTGCAAGGTCCCTGCACAGGCAAGACAGAGATCTACATGCTGTGCGACAAAGTGCAAAAAGGTGAGCACTACTCCCGTCATCCTAGGAACCCAGTATTATCTTTTTTTTGTAGTAAGCAATAAAAGTACAAAATAAAAATAAGAATAAAAGGGCCTTCAGTACTTTGTAAAATGTGATCTCTGTGACTTTAACCATGCCATGGTTGTTGGTTCTATATAAGTTGTTTTATGTAATTTGGAAACTGATGATTTCCTTGAACTTTTAGACACGGCAGTAAAAAGTCTACATAGAATGGTCTAGTAGGGGGAAAAAAACACTGTGTAAACAAAATGTCTGTGGGTGAAAGAGCCTTTTTGATGAAAGAAGTCAGATGAGAATGACCAGGCTGGTGTAAGTTGATTGGAAGGACAACTTGAATCAGTACTCTGTACAACTATGGTGAGCAGAAAAACACCTTGAGGTGAATGGCCTACAATAGCAGAAGACCACTGATTTCCATCAGCCAAATTACAGGAATCTGATCCTCTTTTGACCTCAGGCTCACCCAATCTGGACAGGTGAAGACTGGATGGTGACCAGGTGGACACTTCTCTATCCGGTGACCAGCTGTGTTACCCAGTGTGGTCTTATGCTGTTTTTAGTCCATTGGTTTACATTTTGAGCATTCTGAGGTGATTATTTTGAGTGTTCAAGTTACTCTACTTCCTGGAAAAACTACTTCCAGACCAAACTAAGCATCACTGTAGCCTCTGATTCCTATTCTTCACTGACAGAATTTAAACTTGATGTGGTGTTTGGCTGTCATAGCCCATTGACTTTAAGGTTGTGTATTCTGAGATGTTTTTCTGCTCACCGTCATTACAAAAAGGGCTGAGCTGCTGTAACCCCTCATTTAGTCATTCTCTGACCTCTCATTATTATAACGTTTCCAGAAGTAGAACTGCAGCACAAAATATTCTTGACACTTTTGCATAAAAAAAAAAAAAATCAAAGGTGATGAGCGTTTTCTGTTACTAAAACTAGCTCATCTGGGCATTTCATCTACAGTATTTTGGTGCTTGATGTGAACATTAATTAAAGCTCCTGTAAATTAATACCTGTGTTTGTTTACATTGTGCTGCCACATGATTGGCTAATTGGATAATTGCATTAAATGACCAGTAATACAGGTGTTCTTTATTAACGTAGAAGCTTGATGATAGAAAATGGCTGTCCTGTAAAGCTGTCCTGATGGTAAATAATCCTAATTTTAGAAAATTCTCAACAAAATATAGTTCACGTTCTAAACAGCTCTGAGACAAAATGACATCTTCACTACTGCGTAGTGTTTGCACTGCTGTGCTGTATATTACCGTAGTATATCCTATAAAAAAAAAACCTTTTGCACTTTTTGTACAATAAACATTCATACCCCTGTACCTCCAAACCCTTAGCATTATTTTCCCACATTTGTTATTTATTGTAGGTAGGCTACTTATGCACTTCTGGTTAGATGCTAACTGCATTTCCTTGGTGTTTTATGACAAATAAAATTGAAACTAATCTAATACTAATCATCATTTGCCACTGTGCTTTTACCGGTTTATGCAGTTGGATGTATTTTTTTTAATGCTTGAATGATTCATAGGTCACTGTGTGGCTTAACAAACAACATTAATTTGAAACTGGTCAGGTACAGGAACTGAACTGAAAATAAGAGCCAAAAGGTTTTCAGGAAGCCTGGAGAACTATTCCTTAAAACTACATTAAAATATAGTAAAGTCTGGGTCTTTGGAAGAAAAATATGATTGGATTTTGTTTAATATGAGATATGCCTGGTTGCTGTTATGTCAGCGTTCCTGCTAGTCACTTTTGAGTTAAATCAAGTTTCAGTTTAAGCACATCTTACCTTGTTCCATTTTACTATCTACAGTTTATATTCTATGTTATTCTGGTTCAAACTTGCACAATTAAAGACAACTATATGATAAATAATTAGAGAAGTGTTGCTGAGGGATTGCTGTTTTTGAAGAAACTCAGGCTCTTCACAGGTAGCTTTCCTAGCAGTACTGTGCCATTGTTTTTCAGGTTCTGCATTAGCAAGAGATGCATCTGGAAGAAGAAAAAAAAAAAAAAGATTGATTTGACCTTGCAGAGTGAAAGGGGTTTCCCCTGTATACAAACTGGAAAGTTCAGTTACCAGCACTATTATAAAATTGAATCGATAGTAAACTATTTGATTATTTGAGAAAATATTTATTTATTTAATTTTAATTCACGTAACACCATACAATGACTGTTACGGAAATTCTTTTATAATATATATTTGCTAGCATTTTTATTAGCACACCTCAAAGGTTTGGGGATCAAATCTCGCTTTTGGTCCTGTGTGCATGGGGTTTGCATGTTCTTTTCATGCATGGTTGCTTCTATGATTGGCTGGGTTGCCGATCATGGGGTCTTCATGCTTCAAGCCATGCTTTAATTCAATTCAATTCAATTTTATTTGTATAGCGCTTTTAACGATTTACATCATCACAAAGCAGCTTTACACAATCAAAAGAACTAAGTTTGTATGAAATGTGAATGTGTATGAATCAAAATGATATGATTGTCCCTAATTGTCCCTGATAAGCAAGCCTAGGACGACGGCTAGATTCTGTAAAGCTGCTTTGCGACAGTGATCGTTGTTATAAGCGCTTTACAGTATAATGGGTATATCATAGAAACAGTAAGAATTGTTTCACTTAAGTAAAATGTCTGCATGTATTTGTGTGATGGAATTCTACAGATGACATTGAGATCATCTTCAGTTTTGGCAACTGGGAAGCTAAGGCTGAGTTCGCACAGACCGACGTGCATCGGCAGATCGCTGTTGTCTTCAAGTCACCCCCGTATCAGGAGCAGGACATTGGCGAAGAGGTTGAGGTGAACGTGTCTCTCCGTCGTATTTCAGACCGCATGTACAGTGAGCCGGTGAAGTTCACCTACCTGCCTCACAATCCAGGTCAGCACGTGACCCATAGTTCCTGCAACATGAAACATTGTGGGGACTTTTGTATTTTTTTTTAAATAGTTGTGGTTATAACCAATGAATGGTGGTTATACAACCTTAGAAAGAACAGTTGCTTGCACAAGTTTTACAGTATATCTTTGATTTCTTAAAAAATGCAAAAATGAAGCTTTAATGTGGTAGGTGTACATAATTAGGAGGCTGGATCCTAACCTACAAGTGGGTGGTTTTTTTCTGTCCAGGGTGGATGAGTAATAGGGGAAAGAGTTACTCATGAATCTCTGGTGAAATTAGTCATTAGTTTAAAACGGCTGAGGGTAAAAACTATCTTTTTTTTTTTTTTTATAGCTAAACCAGTGACACTCAACTGTCTGTATAATTTCAGTGGTTAGATTTTAGCTCATTAAAATCAGCAGAGCATCATGTTCCCTCTTTAATTTAGCATATCATAACAAATCTGGATAAACTTTTTTCCCCTTTATTAACATTGTAAGTGAAACAGGTGGAAACACATCCTTTAACTCCCCTGCTCAAAGGCTTCCGGTGCAGTTTTCAGTTCTTTCTGAAATGCTGCCAGAGAAAAAACTGAAGCTGCACACAATTTAAGATATGCTGTTCCACCAGCCAGCTATAACAGATGGTTACAGATGAATAGATCAAGAAATGATATGCAATACCGTTCTCCAACTCTCATCTCATTGTTTTGTTGCTTTTTGGTGTGCAGATCCGTATGAGGTCAAACGCAAACGGAAAATTAAATCCAGCAAGTTTAACGAGGACTGCAGTGGCAACGCAGGTGGAGTATTTCAGAATTTAAGTATGCACTCATTGTTTCATTGATGTTCAAGTGAAGGTCCAACTTTACTTTTTTGCTCCAGATGCGCTGATGAGCACAGCAGGTCCTATACAGCAGTTTGATTCATTCTGCGCCGAAGGATCTGACAGCAGAATTCCTGCCCAGGATGAGAGTCAGGTCCCGTTCCCTCAAGTCCTGGATGAGATACACTATCCTGACAACAGTCTCAGGGGAGATGACACGTGTGTCAGCCTGGACCCAGACACAATGAACAGCATACTAGTGAGCATCAACGAATGCCTGGAGCCGCAGAACCTTCTCTGGCTATTGAACAGCCAGGATCCAAACTCCAATGTCACGGAAACAAACCCAAATCACATGGAAGCAGGCCAGCCTTCTATGTTTCCGTTTGTTGACCCATTTTACAACCAAGAACTTCCACAAGATCTGCAAGACATTTTCTTACGTCAGGTCAAAACCGAAGACGACTCGTGAAGAACTCTGAAGACACTTATAAGAGTAGAGAAGTGAAAAGAGCTTCTCAGTTTTCATAATTAAAAAATAAGTACTAAGTCTGTACAAGTGAAGCGTAGGTTTAGATTCAACCTGAATGGCATGTGCATGTGCCATCCCTGAGGGCTCTTTAAATGACCCGTGGACCCTTTGAACCTGAAGGACAAATCTAAGGAAAAGACCCAGTCTGAAAAATGAGCTTTGTCTTTATGTCTGTATACATTACATAAAATGGCTGCTCAGACTGTAACCTTTCTCTACTTTGAAGCGCGTGACTAGTGTCTCTTAAGTATGAGCTTGATGCCCTTCTGTGTGGTGATGTAATGCATGTCAGGGAGATGCACAGGACCTTAGGTAGTACGTAGTTCTTCTCTCTGAAGAAAAAAGAAAAGAAGGTTTCTGAGGAGTACTTGTCAAGTTGGTCATTTATGAATTGCACAGGCTTCATGTTTTTGTGTGTTAACCTGTCTAGAGCAGAACACAAAATTCTCACCTTCATCCATATATATTTATGTATACACAGTGTCAGGGGTGTAGAACAGTTTGGGCCCTGTACATAAGCTGTCTCTTTGGGCCCACTTACTTTCTTGATCCATATCTCTCACGCTTTATTTCAGGCTTACAAGTGCCCTAGGTAGTCAGTCTCACAACCCCCCCACTATAACACCCCTGTAGAGCATGTGCATAGCTAACAATAGGCCTGGTTTTGGAACATCTTTCACTTAGAATGTCAACTAATAGCATTAAATGCAATGATATGAAAGTAGTTGACGTTTTAGAATTTGGCATTCTGTAAAATAAAACAATTTGTATATATTGTAAAAAAAAAACAAAAAAAACACAAAGACGTAGCAGATTGGAAACAGTAAAGAATTGACTGGCATCTACATAAATAAATGTTTGTAAACTATGTTGTAGTAAACCATGACCAAAATGCACTATCATGTCTTTTTGGAAATATTGTACGCATCTGTGTGTCTACTATTAAAGGCTTGATTTAGATCCTTTGGTTTTTGGACAAGTGATATCATTGCTAAATTTGGACTAGACCAACAGTTATGAAATTTCCTTATATCCTCATTCTTGAGAAATATAGCCCAGGCCAAAATCTTGCTTAAATTGTCATGTGTAATTATTTCAATAGAAGCATGCTTCAATCACATGTTATTTGTTCATTAATCGCCCACACACACTTGGGCAGGAAACAGACAGGATTAAAAGGTTCATTGACCTTCCCCTTCTTGTCATATTCAAATGAACGGTCAGAAGAAATGCTGCGAAGTCAGATTCCATCATGTCATTGTCCTGCTCTTAAAGGAAACTTGGGCCAAGTTCCCAAGTGGGGAAACTCCAGTATTGTGCAACGTTTCAAGCTATGATATTCATTAATACCACTTATTTGTGTGGCAATTGGACATCATAGCCATGCCGGTCCTCACTGCTTATTACAATGTCATTTTAGCTCTAATGTATTAGTGTATTATCAATACTGACATGAGAGTTGATTACTGTTCTAGATCGGAAATGAGACCGTTCTTTAAATAACATGATACACTTGAGTCGGCCGTGGAACCACAATACGTGGTGGAACATTGGTTAAGATTATAGTGCTTGATTTAAATTTCAGACTGTATCTAATTTCTTCAAATGTACCATATTTTTCTATTTCTTTAGTTAACAGGTCTCAGAGGTCTCCCAATAGTGGAGTGTGTGTTTACACTCCAGCTGACATACTCGCTCATTGTCTAGACTGTTTTATCCTGTATTCAGGGTCGTGGGGGGCCTGGAGCCTATCCCAGATGAGTTAGGGCACAAGGTCGAAAGCGCTGTTTCAGCATCTATGTAATTAAGCACAGACTACGTAACAAAAACCCTCTGTAACGTCAACCATATATTTCCTGAAGAGGCATTTTAAAGCTCAACTGTGGGAGGTCCGGTTGTTATCATCTTGGCAGGAGCTGACTCTGCCTAATCCCTGATTAATCCATAAATGGGCAAATGAGCAGAATGGTTAAAAAAAAGTCTATTTATCTTAGTTACCACAAGCTAAAAGCTGAGCTTAAAACACCAAGAAGGATATCAATGTATATGCTAACATTAGTTTGCATTTGATTGAACTGTGGCAAACTGTCCATCCATACCATACACATCATGCTGTATCAACTTCTACATTTCTTGTGGTAAATTAAACGATTATAATTCCGGTTAGCTGGTTAGCTAAAATAATGCATAGCAGGCAGCTAGTGGATTGACCTGCAAAGAAGCTATCATTGAAATTAGTCACAACACATTATTACGTATAATTTTATAAAATAAATATATATGTATTATGCACTAATATAAAAAAGTGAGAAAAAGACAAAAAGCAGGAATGTTCAACACAAAAATGTTGCATAATAGTCCACATATTGTCATATTGTACCAACTACTAACCTTTTAGCGTGATATACTGTACATATAAACACTGGTTGAGCTACAGACTTCTCTTTAATACACTTAGATACATGTGTGTGTTGTGTATGCATTGTGGTTTGAAAACGATATGAAGATTTCTTCTGAGACAGGGACTATAGTTGAGTCCGTGCCACCTGCTGGCAGAATTAAGTGATTGATCTAACGCAGAAGAAAAGCACACATCATAAATCTCTCCTGATAAATGTTTATTTATTGTTTGACTAGAAGTTAGATATTTACAGGATATTGGCATATCGTAAATGCCGTCGGTACAAAAGTAAGCAATTACAGCAGAAAACAAAACCCCAATAAATACTTTTTCATTTCTCTTCACATCAGTCTTTCTTTTCCACAAGCTGGGGTTCAGTGAGCTTCTGCATGGCCAGTTCCTTCACCAGGCTCTCAACACGGCTCTTGTAAAGTGGCTCTGGATCCTGCGTGACAAAGAAGATAGGCAGGTTAGGCAAAGATTATGGTATGCTCCTGGATGCCTCAGATTTCTGACTAACTGGTCATGATCTGAACAAATTGCATAAAACATTATTCTCAGACCAAACAACTGCATAAAGCTGTCCAATTCAATGGTCATGAATGCTATGAACCTCTACGCCTAAGTGAGCTCAAAGTTCATAATGCTATAAAGCAAGATTTTATTTTACATAACAGTCAGTATAACACAGTTTGCCAGCTCGGTTACTTGGTATCTGGTTTCCTGTTTTTCTTGTGCGTGGTTAGTATCAGGGTTGGGCTGTGTGAAAATAGTAATAGTTTAGGCTACATGTTAAGAATGCAAACATATAGTATCGGTATCAGTGTGCAGTCCAGAAAACATCTTAATCAGCTGATATACCGACATTGTAAAGAAACCCTCTTAAACTTTAGTCAGACCACTTCAAAATAATTTAAATAAAACACAAACCATGTTTGGTTCTGAACTTATCTTCCCCAAGCTTGTGCATATCTTCCCCTTTTTTGCTCTGCAGGCCAGCAGCAACTGGCATATGATTCACACACTACATCATGACAGATTTTGGGGCTTTTGGGTTGTAAATGTACAAATATTCATTCATTCATTTATTCACTTATCTTCTATACCGCTTTTTGTGTGTGTGTGGGGGGGGGCAGGGTCGTGGCGACTTGGAGTACGAGGCTAGGTACTCCTTCTTCTGTGTGAATCTATTGCAGGGCACTATGTGCAATTTGGTAATACCCATTAGCCTAATCTACACGCCTTTGGACAGTGGGAGGAAACTGGAGTTCCTGGAGGAAATCCACCAAGCACGGTGAAAACATGAACTCCATTACAGACAGTATTTCCTAAAAATTTAATTCATGAAATAGTAATAAAATGATTACTAAAATTTTTTCTAGTAACAACAAAGGTATTGATATACAATGAAACCTCGGATTGCGAGTAACGTGGTTTGCAAGTGTTCTGCAAGATGAGCAAAGATTTTTAATAAATTTTTACTTGAAAAACGAACAAGTCTTGGTTTATTAATACTGAATATTAAGTATCACAGTCGAGCATCACGTGATCAACGTGAGCCAATGTTTTTTCTCGCTCTTGAGCTGTGGAATTGTGGGTAATCGTCTCCCCTGCTCTGTCTTAGTGCGTGGATCTTACTGGTATAATCAACATCCTGGCACGTATGCGTGTGTGTACAGTCGTGGCCAAAAGATTCGAGAATTACTGAAATATTGGAAATTGGAAAAGTTGCTGCTTAAGTTTTTATAATAGCAATTTGCATATACTCCAGAATGTTATGAAGAGTGATCAGATGAATTGCATAGTCCTTCTTTGCCATGAAAATGAACTTAATCCCAAAAAAACCTTTTCACTGCATTTCACTGCTGTCATTAAAGGACCTGCTGAGATCATTTCAGTAATCGTCTTGTTAACTCAGGTGAGAATGTTGAGCACAAGGCTGAAAATCATTATGTCAGGCTGATTGGGTTAGAATGGCAGATTTGACATGTTAAAAGGAGGATGATGCTTGAAATCATTGTTCTTCCATTGTTAACCATGGTGACCTGCAAAGAAACGCGTGCACCCATCATTGCGTTGCATAAAAATGGCTTCACAGGCAAGGATATTGTGGCTACTAAGATTGCATCTAAATCAACAATTTATAGGATCATCAAAAACTTCAAGGAAAGAGGTTCAATTCTTGTTAAGAAGGCTTCAGGGCGTCCAAGAAAGTCCAGCAAGCGCCAGGATCGTCTCCTAAAGAGGATTCAGCTGCGGGATCGGAGTGCCACCAGCGCAGAGTTTGCTCAGGAATGGCAGCAGGCAGGTGTGAGCGCATCTGCACGCACAGTGAGGCGAAGACTTTTGGAAGATGGCCTGGTGTCAAAAAGGGCAGCAAAGAAGCCACTTTTCTCCAAAAAAAACATCAGGGACAGATTGATCTTCTGCAGAAAGTATGGTGAATGGACTGCTGAGGACTGGGGCAAAGTCATATTCTCCGATGAAGCCCTTTTACGATTGTTTGGGGCATCTGGGAAAAGGGTTGTCCAGGGAAGAAAAGGTGAGCACTACCATCAGTCCTGTGTCATGCCAACAGTAAAGCATCCTGAGACCATTCATGTGTGGGGTTGCTTCTCATCCAAGGGAGTGGGCTTACTCACAATTTTGCCCCAAAACACAGCCATGAATAAAGAATGGTACCAAAACACCCTCCAGCAGCAACTTCTTTCAACAATCCAACAACAGTTTGGTGAAGAACAATGCATTTTCCAGCACGATGGAGCACCGTGCCATAAGGCAAAAGTGATAACTAAGTGGCTCGGGGACCAAAACGTTAAAATTTTAGGTCCATGGCCTGGAAACTCCCCAGATCTTAATCCCATTGAGAACTTGTGGTCAATCCTCAAATTCTCAAAACTTTTGGCCATGACTGGTGCGCGTGTAAATTGAAAGTCTCATTAGGTTAAAGATTAATTTTCTCCCTCTCTGTTTTAGCCTGTCGTTATCTCTTGCCTTTACAAAGCCTTTTTTTCTGCTAAGATACACCAACAAGTGTTTTCTTTATAGACACACAGGTGTTTAGTCCCAAACCTGTTGTTCTCACAGTTCTCGTTAAATTGTATATGTAAACTAATATATGTAGTGGCCACTGCACAACTACACCTGGTGGTCATCATATCACTCTGTCACAAGTCACTTTAAAAATCACTTTTTAAGCATATTATGCACTGCACTAGACACTTTAAATACGTAGATTGCACAAACGGACATTACCATTCTTTCATTATTATTTATTCTAACACCATTCCACACAAAAATTACATAAATATATACCTACCCGTTCAGTTGCTCTTATTGTTTTATATTTCTTCATACATTCTTCAAAATATTTTCTATATTGTGTATTTTTGTCGAACATTTATTTATTTTTTTAACTTTAGTTTTTATATTAGATTTTATTCTTTCCTAGTTTTATTTACCCTATATTTTAATTTTCATATTTATTTCCTATTACTATTCATAGTCTTCTATTTTAGGTCACGAGCAGTTGTCTAAGCATTTCACTGCATATCGTACATTCTAACTTTCACTATGAAGTGAACATTTCTACTGTCTATTTTTACAATGAAACTTTACCAAGTGTTCAATTAAACACCATTGCAGTCATTCATGATTTTGTGGACTGTAAAAGACACTTAAAGATATTTTACAGAGGTGTATATGCTGTAGACTCTGGCTTGAATTTGAAAAAAGATTGTTTTTATTCACAATCTCGTCACCTTGTGCTCAAGTAGTCTCTGTTTCTCGACTGCCTCTTCCAGACTCAGGCCGACCCACTCCGCCTCCTCAGCAGGAATCTCAAACTGCTGTTTCGCCACCACGATGCAAGCCAACAGACACAATGACACACACAAAAATATCAGCGATCCACATCCAACAGAAGTGATATACTTACTTACTACTCTTTTTTTTGTGCACCTTGTATTTGTTGTAGACCTTCTCTCTGCGAGCCAGATCATCTGGGTAGAGCTCAGTGTCTTTGCGCGCTAAGCGCAGGAGCATAGCGCGTTTCAGGTCCATGCCAAACTTGGAGCACAGGTCCTGCTTTGGTGTCTGATAGAAAAATTAATTCTGAAGTTAAGTGTGACATGACATATCTTTTTTTTCTGACCTGTCCTGAGCGACTATATTGTTAAAAGTTTTAAAGTATAACAAACTACTAAAATCATCTAAAATGAGCACTGAAATGCTGTGAAGCCCATCTGGACGATTTTTTTTAAATATCATGTCTCATACAAGGCGATAATTTATTTTTTTCTGCTGAGCTTCGGCACCAGTCCAGTAGGTGGCGGTATAGCACCAACTGCTCATGCAGTTTGCATTTTCTGGTGGTATATTTGTAAAAAATTCTTTATTTTAGGAAATTTAACATTAAAAAGTTTATATAAATAGTTAAAAGTGCAACTGGACTCAATCAAAAATTAACTGAATTGTATAAGGGGGTATCAAAAAGTTTCAAGATTCGCATGCCACAGACCCCGTCGCTTTTGCCGTACGTCCTCCCTCAGACGCCTTAAATCCTGGTAGTAAAATTCACTATTGGAGATGAATTATTAAAGCACAATGCCGCAAATGTCAAAAAGGATGTTTAGCATGCACCTGCCACGCCTTTTTCAGTCGGGGAGATAATTGGCTCTTTCACTGTAAAGACAGTTGCTTCATCTCAGGGTCGTACCCATAAACCCAAGATCGTCAATGTTAATGATCCTCAACATGAAGAAATAGTCATCCATGGCACGGTGACGGAGTTTTTAGCAGACTTCAATGCAATGTTCCTTCTGCTCCTAGGTCAGCAGCTGTTCAAATCCCATGTGAATGGACTGCCTGGACTATTCCGTATGACACACCGACAATGACAGCAGTGTTGGGGATTGTTCATTGATGATCATCATGCACAAGTTGCCAAATGGTTTCGACATTATCGGTGGCTAAGCTCGTTAAAAATCTTCTGATCTCTCATCGTTTTCCAGCGTCGTTTTCTTCTGACTTGAAGTGCACATGCACCTAAAACCACTTCAAATTACGCACTGCAGCATCACCGTAAAACATCCTGAATTATGTCAAATCTATCTATGGTAGATTTGCTCAGTTTCATGCAGAATTTTACGTTCGCTCTTTGGTTCTAACTTACTCCCATTTGACGTGGTAACGCACATGGTCAGAATAGCACCAGTCGCACAACTCCTGATGTACACAGGGTGATGTCTTTTGGCACAATGATTAATGAAGGTGGGTGCTCCCTGTGACTGTGCATACAGTGTTAGATCTGTTGGCGTGTTAAAATTAGTCTTAAATCTTTATGATAAGTCAAACAGTAATCAGTTGTTACCTTCAAAATGTAGAAATCAAAGCCGTAGGCGGTGTCGATAAGATCCAGCGTCCGAGCTGTGACTGTAATGTTAAACTTTTGGTCGAGGATTTCACTGTACAGCTCCCTCTTGAAGAGCTGAGGTTTCCATGTCTTCTGCACTCGTGCGGAAAGCTGCAGAAGCATTTTAGACACAGGAACTGAACAATTTAGAATGTAGCTTAATACTTAACAAAACTCTAGTGCTGTTTTACTCTACATTAGTCTCACAAAACTGTGGTGGGTAAAGGACACAATTCCTATAGTTGAGTGAAAGTAGAGATATCTCTGGTAACATATTACTTAAGTAAATTTCCTCCATTTACATTTCTTCTTGAGTAAAATTACAAAAGAACTTATCCTTCAAAATTTACTTAGGTATCAAAAGTACATGGTTTTCATTAGCTCACTGTAGCCTTTAAGTCATAGCAAAAGAGTCTCTCTCTCAACTCTGAGCGTGCTGTTTGTGCCACTGTCTGTAAACAGCTCTCCTTTAAAACACCTGCTACATGACCCAGTATTTTACGGAGGGAAGGCAAATCACACAATTAAGTATAATAGTTAACAGGCTTCAAATACCACTTTAAATATTAGACACCACTGTGGTTATGTAACACAATGCCATGCAGAAATATAACAAAGCAGGAAATAAGAATATTTATATGTAGTATTAAAAAACTCTTTAATAAATTGGTGACCAGAGAATATCCTCATGCTACTGTAAAAAGGATATCAGATGCTCAACATGCTCTTAAAATCTAACCCTAACCTTATGTTTATCATAACTCAATTTTATCCAGCAGCTCACCTTGTCATTATTGGCGTATCTGAAGCCAGATATCCAGCCCTCTCCACCCCACAGGCCATCCTGTGACGCCGGTGGGTAATAAACAGGAATGGGTACATCCTGAACCCGCTCTTTGTGGCCTGTTTTCGGGTTCGCTCTGTATTTCACCCCCAGAGGTCTCCAATGCACAGGAGTCGGGGGCGATGTGTCCTGGAGGGTTTTGAGGTAATGCTGAGGCAGACGGGCGTAGATTCCTTTCTTTAACTTTAAGGCTTCCCACAGGCGAGGTGGGTATTTGTGTAAAGGCATCTCGCTTTAAGAGGAGAAATATAACAGGTTTAGGGAAAGTGGACACTTTTACAATGTCTACCGCAAAGTGTTATATCTTTTTATATGTTTTATACTGGATATTTTTTAACCAATAGACATTGTCACAGGGCAGCTTTACAGAAATATGGATTCCTAAGTCGCAAACCAGGGAAAACAAGGAAACGCTACATCACAATGAACATGACAATTAATAAGCTTAGCAACTTATTTGGGTAAAAAAAAAAAAAAAAAAAAATTAAATCAGAATGTGAAATTCTGACTAATGATATCCGTATAATAATCACAAACCTGTAATATCAGAGACTCACTTCTATTGTCTTTGGGTTAGCTTTTTATCATTATCAGTAAATAAAATGCTGCTCTTCTACTTTGTCTTTTTCTTCTTAAAAGATCACTCAGGATGGTTTATGGTGGCGTAACTGTGGAGTTGCTTTACTTCTCAGTGAGCCCTCAGGTCTGTGCTTCCTTCTGGCTCTCCCTTTTAATTATGTTGTCAGTTTAACAGACAGAGTCCCTGCTTGTACTCTGCACAGAATCTACATACATTCACATTATACACTATACCTGACTGTTATCTCACTTTCTCTCTTTGTCTCTCTGTCTAGCTACTCCTGAGTGATTGAGTATTCTGTGAAGCTGCCTGTAAATGATCATTGGTAAAAACTGAACAGCCAGTTTCATATACACATGCATATAAAAACCTATTTAAATCTCAGAGATGAACCCAAGCCATCTAGATCCACTCTGTATCCTGCATAAGACAGACACCGAGTGTAAACATTTGGTGCTGGTGTCTGAGCAGCTATCAAGCTAATAAGCAATAGATTTGCAGTGATCAATAATTTATTTGGTCGCATTTTAAACAACAGCAATTACGCTTTGTAAGAAGCATACCTGAGGAAAAGCAGGTTTTGTATCAGCTTTTCAGATCTATTCTCTAAGCATCCCCGGCTGGTTGGAGCACACACGCATGTCTGTCAAGGGCAACTATGATCACTTCCGGTGACGTAAAACAAAACAGGCATTTTGATTGGTTGTGCGAAAGGTACACATCCGGGTAAAGTGGCTTCACTATAAGAATATACTTCAATATTTTTGATACACATATAACTGAATCGTACAGACTAACTAGAAAATATGTTCACATTCTTTCATGAATATCCGTTTGAACCCTCCTAAAACGAAAAAAAAACGCATTACACTCACATACGCAATCCGTGATCTCCAACGAAGTATTTATTAAATTCTTATTAAAAAACGTTGATTCAACTTCTTCGCCCGAAAGGTGGAATTGAACCACTCTGCCGCTAAGCAGCTACAGGTTTGAAGCCTGCACCCCGGACCACCGAGGTTCATCCGGGCATTTAAGAGTGTTAATAACACAAGAATATATACTACAAATACCTAATGAGCGTTGCGTTAAGGGTAGGTAACTAAAATGTATAACGTATATGCACTCTAGACATATTAATATAACAAAAATTATAAAATGTGGAAAAACAGGCACAGTAAATTAGTATAAAATTATAAATAAGTATTTTAAAAACGCATCGCAGTGCATGCTGGTTCAGGAATGCAAATTAGTCAACAATCATTGGCTCACTATCTTGTGGCAGAGTACATGGGGACTTTTTTAATCACAACATTATTTACCACCAATTCCATTTTTCAACACATATGCCTCTTTCCAAAACAAATGGAAAATGCCTTAAACTTTAAAGGCACAATAAATGTCAAATTATTAATCAAACCCGACTAAGGGTTGTTCTGTCAGGAACACACTTGTTAGTCAGTGGTTCTCCATCCCTGGCAATGAAGGACCCCATGTCCTGCACATTTAGGGTTTTCCTGCTTTATCATTTTATTTTAAAAAGTTACAAGAAATGAGCAAGGATCTAAGAAACCACTGAATGATGTGTTTTATGTTTGTTTGGTCAGTGGAGGTGTTGTTCACAGCATATAACAGTGGACAGCTTCATCAACTTTTATGTCAAACTGTGAGACCTTTTGGGCATAAAAACTACTCAGGTGAAGTTAAGCTCAAAGGTATCAAGCAAGTGTAAGATAGAAAATGGAACCTGACAAATGTGTGATCTGTAAGATGAAAGGAAAATGGGAGGAGCTGTTCTGCTCACAGGAGTCTACCTGTTATTCCACGAGGAACACTAGCAGATGATCTCTGCTTGTCCTGAAATGTCCAGCTTTTGAAAATACGTCAAGACAAAAACCGTGTCGACCAACATGAGAGTGTGCGTTCTCTGTGGTACTACCTTATAATCAAAATACACATGATGGGAATCGGAGGGAACCTATTAAATTGGGTTAAAGACTGTTTTGGATGGAGAACGCCACAGGCGTTCCTTAAAGAATATTGAACAGTAGGCAACATCATCATAGCCTGTGTGCAGATCCTGATGCCTGCATGCTCCCCTTACCTGCGAATGGAGTGTGTGGTGTCGTTGTAGATGAACTGCAGTTTGATCAAGGGTTTTAGTAGCTATGAGCTCGGCCAAATTCAAATTCAAATTTTATTTGTCACATACACAGTACGATATGCAGTGAAATGCTTAGACAACTGCTCGTGACCTAAGAATAAAAGAATAGGAATAGGAATAGGAAATAAATATGAAAATTAAAATAAAGGGTAAGTTTAAATAGGGAAGAATAAAATAAAAATATACAAATAAAAGTTAAGAATAAAATAACTGCACACAAAAATACACAATATAGAAAATATATGGAGAATATATGTAAAAATGTAAAACAATAAGAGCAGCCGAATAAATGGTAATTAAAGAATAGTAATGTCCATGGTTGTGCAATCCACATATTAAAAGTGACTTATGCAGTGCAAATATGCTTCTTCTTCTTTCTTCTTTGTCTTTCGGCTGTTCCCTTTTAGGGGTCGCCACAGCGAATCATTTGCCTCCATCTAACCCTATCCTATGCATCCTCTTCTCTCACACCAACTAACTTCCTGTCCTCTCTCACTGCATCCATAAATCTCCTCTTTGGTCTTCCTCTAGACCTCCTGCCTGGCAGTTCCAACCTCAGCATCCTTCTACCGATATATTCACAATCTCTCCTCTGAACATGTCCAAACCACCTCAATCTGGCCTCTCTGACTTTATCTCCAAAACATCTAACGTGGGTTGTCCCTCTGATAAACTTATTCTTGATCCTATCCATCCTTGTCACTCCCAAAGAAAACCTCAACATCTTCAGCTCTGCTACCTCCAACTCTGCCTCCTGTCTTTTCTTCAGCGCCACTGTCTCTAAGTCATAGAGCATTGCTGGTCTCACCACTGTCCTGTACACCTTTCCTTTCATTCTCGCTGATACTCTTTTATCGCACAACACACCTGACACTTTTCTCCACCCATTCCAACCTGCCTGTACCCGCCTCTTCACCTCCTTTGAACACTCTCCGTTGCTCTGGACCGTTGACCCTAAGTACTTAAAATCCTGCACCTTCTTTACCTCTGCTCCCTGTAGCCTCACCGATCCTCCTGGGTTCCTCTCATTTACACACATGTATTCAGTCTTGCTGCGGCTAACCTTCATTCCTCTGCTTTCCAGAGCATACCTCCATCTCTCCAAATTTTCCTCCACCTGTTCCCTGCTCTCGCTACAGAGCACAATGTCATCTGCAAACATCATAGTCCATGGAGACTCCTGTCTTACCTCATCTGTCATCCTGTCCATCACCAGAGCAAACAAAAAGGGGCTTAGAGCCGATCCTTGATGCAGACCCACCTTCACCTTGAACTCTTCTGTCACACCTACAGCACATCTTACCACTGTAAGATACCACAGTACCACAGTGCAAATATGCTTAAAGTGATTTATTTAAAGTGACTTGTAATAGAGTGATTTGATGTGATTTGATGACCACGAAATGTAGTTGTGCAGTGGCCAATAGTGTAAACAAATGTCCAGAATGTCCAGTGTGTGTGTAAAAACCATATGTGTGGGTCAGTACTGTGTGGAGGTGTGATTGTGATTGAGAGACGGTATTGCCTGCATGAAGAATCTCCTCCTCAGTCTCTCTGTGTTGGCCTTCAGGGAGTGGAATCGCTTTCCTGACCTCAACAGAGAGAACAGTCCATTTTGGGGATGGCTGAGGTCCTTCACGATCTTTCTGGCCTTGGTCCAGCACCGCCTGCTGTAGATTGAGTGCAGGTCAGGGAGCTCTGTAGAGCTCGTCTGTCCTGCATGGTGCTGTTCCCGAACCAGGTTGAGATGTTTCCGTCAGGATGCTCTCTATGGTGCATGAGTAAAAGTTCCTGAGAACCTTGGAGGGCAGTTGGAAGTCTCTCAAGCGTCTGAGGTGCTAAAGACGCTGTCGGGCCTTTTTCACCACGGTATTGATGTGACAGGACCATGACAGGTCCTGCGTGATGTAAACACCGAGGTGTTTGAAGCTGTCCACTCTCTCCACTGGGCTTTTGTTGATGACAGGGTCTGGTAGTTCCTCTCCCGCTTGGTGCTGAAGTCCACTACCAACTCCTTTGTCTTACTGACGTTTAGAAGGAGGTTGTTCCTCTGCACCAGTTATCCAGATTCCTAATCTCCTTCAGGTAGACCGTCTCGTTGTTATCAGAGATCAGGCCCACCACGACAGTGTCGTCAGCAAACCTAATGATGGTGGTGGAGCTGGTAGTGGCCACGCAGTCATATGTGTACAAAGAGTACAGCAGGGGGCTCAGAACACAACCCTGGGGTGCTCCAGTGCTGAGAGTGATGGAGGCTGGGACGTGTCCGCCCATCCTTACTGCCTGTGGTCTGCCAGTTAGGAAGTTGGAGATCCACTGACACATAGATGAGCTGAGTCCCAGGTGCTCCAGCTTGGTGGTGAGTGTGGAGGGAATTATGGTATTAAATGCAGAGCTGTAGTCAATGAAGATCATTTTAACATAATTCCCCCTTCTAGTGTCCAGGTGAGTGAGTGATGTGTGGAGGACATGAGAGATGGCATCGTCTGTGGAACGATTTGGACGGTAAGCGAACTGTAGTGGGTCCAGTGTGTCGGGTAGTGAACAAATGATGAAGTCTCTGACCAGGCGTTTAAAGCACTTCATCACTACTGAGGTGAGGGCTACAGGGCGATAGTCATTGAATGAAGCAGGATGAGGTTTCTTCGGGACAGGAACAATGATGGACTCTTTGAAGCATGTGGGGATCACTGACTGAGATGAAGATAGACAGAGCTTGCATACAGTTACATTCTGTGAGGATTGCCTGTGACATGCCTGTGATGGAACTTACCTGTCCAAACACCAGGCATTAGCCAAAGATAGACAGTTGTTTTACTTTAAAACTCATATACAAGTTAGCATAACAGTGATATATGTGAATCAAACTGTAAATGTGTAATCACTGTTAACACAAATTCTTTCAAAAACATTTTTTTTCATGCATCTAGCTTTTTTCCATGCTTTGTTTAAATGTAAAAAATAAATTAATTAATAGTTTAAATGCCATATTGATGGTAGTTAGCCGAGCTAAACAAATAGTACAGTGCATTATTTTTTTCTTATTCTGTACAGAGTCACGGGAAGCCTGAAGCCTTTCCTAGGAGACATAGGGCACAAAGCACAAGGTGTCAACTCATTGCACAGACAGACTCACACTCACACAATACAGGCGATTTGCCTAATCTGCATGTCTTTTGACAGTAAGAGGAGACTGGCATAACCAAAGGAAACTTGCCAAGCCATGTTCTTCCATCCATGGATGTGGAATGGGCTAATTAGTGTTTCCAAATTCCCCACTGTAATGTACTGATGCCCCTTTCAGGTATGTACCCTGCCTTGTTCCACGTCCGCTGGGAAAGGCTCCAGGCTTCCTGTGACCTTGTACATGAATTATATAATAATTGTGAGTTGTTACCAGCTGGATTAATCAGTCACTTGTATTGAATGAAGGCGGCACGGTGGTGTAGTGGTTAGCATTGTCATCTTGAACTTCGAGTTTGATTCCTGGTCAGGTTCGATTCCTGGCCAAGTTCGATTTCCGCCTGTGTGCATAGAGTGTGCATGTTCTTCCCATGTTTGGTAGGTTTCTTCTGGGTACTCCAGTTTTCTCCAACAGCTCAAAGACATGCAGATTAGGCTAACTGGCATTTCCAAAATTGCCTGTAGTGTGTACATGTGTGTATGTGTGTGTGTGCCCTGTGACAGATTGGCAACCTGTCCTGGGTGTACCCTGCCTTGTGCCCTATGTTTCCTAGGATAGGCTCCAGGCCCCCCATGACCCTGAATACCGTATTAAGACGGTGAGTGAGTGTATTAAATGAGTGCAATCTAAATAATGGTCTGCCTATATGTCAGTCTACAAAATAAGCTTAATACATCAGCAGATGAACTGTTAGTGTTTTAAAATAATGGATCTGGATATTGGATCTGTGGAATTTATTTTACATTTAAAACGTTTGAGAACACCTGGTCTAGATACTAAAGAATACCATAAACTTTTTTTTCATAAACAAAATGCTTGCTCAGCAATTGCTGTGTTTTAAGTCATTTATTGTGTTAATCATAAACTTGAGTTGCAAATAAAATTGGGCAATTTAATATCAATATTGTAAAATGTCAAAGCACACTTGTCTGAGGCATTCTCTCAGGCATCATGACATCCTTATAAGAGAGTATTTTACAAAATATAATTACAAACTGTTTGGAAGCATTAGATTGTAATTTAAACATATATATATATATATATATTAGATATTTCCCAATATTGAATAGAATGATACACAATATTTTAAAGTATATCCTGCTTTGTAATCTGACATAAGCGATATAGTGAAACTTAAGTCTATACTAGGACTCATACCGTCAATTTTTATCTCCTCACCTCTAAATGTAATTCTCTGCTGATCTGAACAGCAGAAAAAATGCTCCTTACCAGCTTCATGATTCTTGATGCATGCTTACATTCAGTGTGAATTTATGCTGAAATAATAATGCAAAAAAACATTTCTTTTGTGGTGAAAAAAGGTAGTGCAAAAAAACTGTCAGCTAGAGTCAAAGCCGTATCAGCCTCCTTTAAAAGACATCTTTATTATGCAAGGAAATAAATTATACAACATAAAAAAGAACTTATTTGAAGAGAAATAAACATACGGTGTACACCAAACCGGTTCACCCTGACTGCACGATGAACATCCACTCGAGCTCTACTCGCTCACTGAACATAGTGGCACACATTCACCTGAATTCAGTGGGGGATTACAAACCCAAGTCTTAATGCTTACAGCTGTCAGGTCTGTACAACTTAAGGGTTGTAGGTGATCCCAAGCAGTAATGCATGTTTAATGAGTAAATGAATATATTTTGTCACTCGCATTGGTGCTGGTTCCAACTAAGCATTCCTAATTTCTTGCCCTCATTTTCCTAAAGACCAACCAGTCATGTGCAGAAAAATTACTCACTTGCACAGAAATTAACACTGAAAATTGTTCATTCAACTCTATTTGAATCTTAGGACACAAAAGAAAATGAATACTGATTATATGCTTCACTGCAGCCTTTTCACATGTGGATGAAGTAGGACGAGAGGGGAAAAAGCGAACGGCACACAAAAACACAAACAGCTTATGAAACCCTTTATGCTATAAAATGGACTAAAATCCAGTGCCAGTTTGGATAAAAAATTTTTTTTGTGGATTTCGCTGCAAGATTATCCAACGCTACTTCAAGGTCTACTGTTTTATAACTTATAGGACCCATGACACAGGATAACTCCTTTGGTGGAACCTCACAACACACAACAATCTGCTGCTTTAAATCTGACACAAATGTCAGTGTTCTACATCAAAACACAACAGCCTCGAGTTAACACTGCAGCACTCACCACGTGCCACATCCACTATAGATTGTTACAACTATTATGAAGTTCTTGAAATAAGCTAAAGAATATTAACAATGTGTCTGGAACTACTTTCATCTTGCATTGTGCTGTAAAAAATAATTTGGGTAAATATTTGCTTAGTCATTCCTGAATTTAAATGCATTTCCATCAAATTTTATTGTCAAATTAAATACGCTTGCAATAAAATAGCATAAGAAATCTGATTTAATTAACAATTCATTCTTTAGGTAGTTTTGAGAAATTTTAATATTGTCTTGTAGTGTCACTCTACTTAATGGAAACCTTGCATTCAAACCACAGATGTCAAACTTAATCATTTCATGCTGTAGAAACCTAAACAAAACTGAATTATTACACACCTGAAACATCAAAAACCATTTACGCTTTCACTCACATTATGAAATGAAAAATAATTGAGTTAGACAATAGATTTTTCGCAGTCCTGAATTTCTCAAATTCTTCCGCTGGGCTGTGTGGGTTTCTTATATGATTCTACACCCTTCCAAAATAACAGGTCATTCGCTATGCTAGCTGTGAACAAGTGTATGATACCATGTGACAGACAGGTGGCCAAGCCCAATGTATTCACAACTTGTACCCATTCCTGGGATAAATTCCAGATCCATGATGACTCTATCTTGGATAAAGTGCTTACTGAAGGAGAATAAATGAATGAATGAATGAATGAACAAACAAATCACGCATCAGTATATGTGTTTACAGATGAAGCATTTGTCAGTGTGTTTGTGTTTCAGCTTTTCCTGTCTGGTCTGTGAATGGGAGCTCGTTTTTCACATTGTAATGACACCTGGTTGATTCATGCGGCTCAGGATTGTATAACGATTAGCAAATGAAATAAATTATTTATAAATAAACCCTGTATGTTACCTATTTATCCATACACATAGTATATCTACACTGATTGAAAGTAGACTAAAAAATAAAGATGGGTGATTTTCAGAAGACTATTTAAAAAGTGTATGGGAATAAATACTGAAACATGATTTGAAATATGTCACATGTACTTAGTTTTGGTGCTTTATGTAAAACGTAATGATTTTTTCCTCATCCATCATCATAGATCTCAGTAATCAAGAGGATAATTTAAAGCACTTGCTTTAGGTCACACACCCTAACTAATAACTGGTGTGACATTTAAAAACAATAGGGTGTCAGTAACAAAAATTGTAAATTATAGCAATATCACTTAGCGCGCAAAACTGATAACGGAAAACAGTATCACTACCACATTGCTCAAAATTGTATGGGAGGCTGCGCTATTAAAAAATGACATTTAGAAACAGAGTAACGATACCGGTCAGAAAGAACTGATATTAAATGAGTGAAATACACTAGAAAATATTCCTTATATAATTTCTATATCATGATAACATTGATCCTTGCATGTTGACATGTTGATGAGGGTATGAAGCGCTCTAGTGTTGAGAGCCGCTTCATGAAACCAAACCGTTCCAACAGAACAGTTTTAAAACAACACAGCTGCCCATCACTAACAAGCCAATGTGTCTTGAAGGTCAACGGAAAAGGAGTAACGTGTTCTCTGGGGCAAGTCGAAACAAAACCAGTAATAAGAGAACAGATGCTTACTAAACCTCCAACTGTGCAGCAGAACTGCAGCCTGTGCGTGTGTGTGTTATATCACGCTGTAACTATATCTGACATTGTGCAGGCCCTAAAGAGAAGTCAGTAATAATGAATAAGGGGAAAGTAAAGTGAACTCCATGGTGAAATCAAAATGGCCTCCTTACAGGATAATACACCATCATTAACTATCGAAGTTTAATATATTCTCAAAATAAAGAATCCAAAGCAACACATAACAGATGACAGGAACATGGCCATGCTGAATGTGTGGCAGAATGCGTAAAGTGCTAATGCTCCAGTCCACCACCCTGGTGACGGAGCTCCCATGTGGCTGCAGTGAGAGCTTTTGGACCAGGCTGAGAGCTGAGCTGGAGAGGAGAAGAGTGGA
The DNA here is from genome assembly GCF_024256425.1 of Clarias gariepinus. NCBI lineage: Eukaryota > Metazoa > Chordata > Actinopteri > Siluriformes > Clariidae > Clarias > Clarias gariepinus. Next base: position 21,280,693 of record NC_071110.1, read on the forward strand.
GAGCCTGGACCAGACAAGGACACACACTCACACACACAAACACAGCACACACAAACAAGCTCCTCTGATGACAGACATTCTCACCGACAGCATGCTGTTGATGTCGACACTCACAAAAAAAAAAAAAAATGAAGGAAACCACGCACCATGCATACTGACTACCTGTTGGCAAAAATATAGTTCATTTTTTGTTTTTCCACTGAAATCTCCCATCCTCATCTCAGGTTTCTTTACTGTAAGGTAAGGCAGGGATTTTTCTTGAAAACAAGCTATTCTGGTGTGTGACTGTCATGTAAAACAAGCCCATCACTCCACGAGAAGATCAGCAGCCAGCTTGGTTTGCTCCGTTGTGTCAGCACTCCTCTCCCACTGCTGAGCCGCTGCATGTTCACTCTCTTCGTCTTGATTGGAACGAAAGGCATTTCCAGCGTGAACCTCAGTGCTATGCCATGTAGATAAATGTGTTAATGTCTGACTCATCACGCTTGATGTACTTGTGCTCGATTAGCCATTCAATCTGCTCCTTGATCATCTTCTTTTGGGGAAGGAACATGTTTTTCAGGATCTCCACCAGCTCGGTCTGCAGCTGGGCATTTGTGATCTTCTTTCGCATCTTCATTATTTGAATAATGGCCTCCTACAACAGCAAAAGCGAGAAACGAGAAAAAAACATGTCAAAGCTAATCTCTCTGGGGGAAAAAAAAATATACAGCAAACCACAGCATTCAACTAAAGCCTCTAAGGTACATAACATTTCTTTATTATTATTATTATTATTATTATTATTATTATTATTAATATTATGTTCCAAAGCAACTTTTAATGATTAATCTATTGGAGATATGTTTTTGTTGACAATATTGGACATTTCAGGGTCAATTTTGTCCAATGTCTCTAAAGCTATAGAGACATTAAACAATTCTTGGGTTTATTTTACATTAATGCATGTACAGTTAGTGGATGAACTACAACAGGGTGTGTGCTACAGATATTTGTTGGTATTAATAAAACTGGTGTGAATAAGTGATAGGAATCTTTCCATATATTAGCTGAGAATACTGTTCTTTTTGATTTTTCAAAATACGTTACTGGATCCTGGACCACACACTGCCAGCTGATGACCTCTTCCATAATAAATGAATCAGCATCATGATGATTCACGATTTAACTTTCAGAAGTTATGAGAGTTATAAAAAACATTCCTCCCCCCAAAAAATACATACCTGTGTTCTTAATATTCTTAATTGAACTATGCCTTCATTCTCCTCTTCCCTCATTCGCTCTGTAGTCAGCTGAAGACGACCAATCAGGTTAATCTTCCCCCTCTTCTGCACTTTGGAGTTTTTTCTAATTAGCAAAACAGTACACAAGACAACACCAGGAATCTATTTAAACCATTTTCCCTGATACATTAATCAATATGAGACATAAACAATTAAAATGAAGTTTAATAATCAAAAAGGAGGTACACACATCAAGGAGAATTCCTGGTTAACGAAGAACAAGGTACTATCTGTGAAGTCTTTGGGAGAGCTCACTTGAGGTTCATATGAAAGGACCTGCCGTTTAAGTTTTGGGAAGGCAACAAGAGACTAAAGAGAGAGAGAGAAACACAAAACAAACATCAACACAGCACTAAAACACATACAACTATAACAAAAATGTGACAACTGCATGAATTACCTCACCTAATTACTGTGCATTCAGGAATTATTCAAAAATTGTTCGTATTTTCCTCAATTTGTTAACTTTCTGCATTAGTATAAAATGAATTTCTCTCACACCATTAAAATGGTATGACATTTACACAAGGCTTCAGACTCTTCAGTCAATATTTTGTAGCAGCAATTCTCTGCAGAACACTTTAGGCTCTGTCAGGCTGGAAGGGGAAAGTCACTGCACCACTATTTTAAATCAGCTTTATTGTTTGGGCACTGGGCTGCTCAAGAACATTTATGGAAGCCATTCCTGTGATTGAAAATTTTGAGTTACTGTCATGTTACAACTGGAAGTCTTGAGCTATCTTCAGCAGATCATACCCCTCTTCCCTGAATTGTGACAAGTTTTGCAGTCTCTTTTGCAAACCCTCAGTCCTGTCATATCAACAGTAAAGAATTCTGAGAACACAGCCATGTATAAGGAATGGTACAAAAACATTCCCACAGAACATCTCTAAAACATCCAAGAACAGTTTGATGACAAACAATTTTTCCAGCATGATGGGGCACCTTGCCATTAGGCAAAAGTAATAACTAAGTAGCTCAGGGAACAACACATTTTGGGGCAGATGCCAGGAAACTGCCCAGACCTTAATCCCATTGATGAACAAAAATACACAAACATTGATCTTGTGAGAATAGGCTGCCATCAGTCAGGATGTGGCCCATAAGTTGATTGACAACATGCCAGGATGAATTGCATAGGTCTCGAAAAAGAGGGGTCAACACTAAAAATATTGACCCTTTGAATATATTTAATGTAGTTGTCAATAAAAGTATTTGATCCTTAAAAAATGCTTGTAATTATATTACAGTATACCATAGTAACATCTGACAAAGAGATGTAAAAACAATGAAGCAGCTGACTTTGTGAAAATTAATAATTGTGCTATTCTCAAAACATTTAGCAACAGTTCACTGGAACCGAGAGCCGTAAACTTGTTTGAGCATGACAATACCCCTGTGCACAAAGAGAGGTTCATAAAAACAAGATTTGCCAGAATTAGAGTGGAAGAACTCAATTGACCCCAATAAAGTTCTTACCTTAACTTCACTCAACACTGTAAATAAGAACTAAAACAAAATGAACAATGAAACTGAAAAATCCCCATAACCACACTAAAAAATGTGTAAAAGGCTTTCCCAGAAGAGTGGAGATTATTGTAACAGCTAAGATGAAATGAATGCAAACAGTATATTTAACAAGCACACGCGTCAGGTAAGCACATACTTTTGCCCAATATGGCGTATACTGTCTACATACAGTGTTAGAATAACATAAAACAACATAACCTAACAAAAATTCCACAGTCCAACATTACACTTTGCATGTTCACCCCTCACCCAGAGTGTGCGTCTCAGCTCTGCATCAGGCAGCTCAGTGGCAAGCTTCAAGTTCTCAAAGCTGATCTTCTCTCTGGGTCTTTGGTTCCAGGCGAAAAGAACAGCCAGCTGGAAGGTTGTGACCTCCAAGTCATACTGACCCACTTCATTTTTAAATGTAATCTGTACCAAACAAACAAACAAGCTTATCATCATGTGCTGCTTCAAGTGAAATTCACAGAGAAAAATAAAATGCAGCTCACAATGCCGTTGGACATAAGGTGGTGCCAGTGCAGCTTTCTGCCACTGTGATTCTTCTTGTAAAAGTCTTCAACTTCAGGAATGAGGTCCTCCAGCTCAGTAGGAAGTGAAACAAAGACCTTCTCCGAGCTGCGTGACCATGCTCCAGCATTCAGGATCTTTATATTTACGGAGTCAGCTGCACAACGGAACACACGACAGCATAAGAACCCAGCTTTTTTGGGGTTTATATATAATTACATATAATGATAAAACACCTGTACTGTAAAGTCACCTGGTAAAGCAAGCTTGTTGTGTTTATGCATCTCCTTAAAGACCTGGTTTAGATCTTCTGAGACCTTTATGTCTTGGAACATTCTAGCTAGCTTATTGACATAATCGGCTGGCATACCAACTTCCTACAGATTGAGAATAACAATATTTAAAAAAAATATATATATAAAATGGTATAATTGGATCTTTGCAGATCCCTTTACAATTAGGTCAAAAGCAAATAGCAGCATTTTTCTATCCCTGTCCTTACCCTGAGCCATTCAACCATGTTCTCCTCAATTTCACTGTCAGCTGAGATGTCCAGGATCAGCCTCCTGGTTAGGTGGGCTTTATGGTACCTCATAAACACATCCTTATTCTGGACATATTTTAGCACCAGTAACTGCAAAAGAAAACACAGTTTTAAGTCTGACTTTCCTATGAAAGAGAAGTCTTTACTGTGTAGAAGCTCAACATGCTATTCAATGCCCTTACCACTTCCTTTAACTTCAGTTCGATCTCCTCTGAGGTGAGCTTCTTGCTGAGTGGTGTCTTCCTCAGCAGCATGTCACAGTAGTTGGCTAGCAGCTCTGGACACTTGGACTCGGGTTGTGTTTTGAGGCCCACTCTTTAAACACATACAAGTACAGAGCTGGATCACTAAACAGTCATCTTAGCTTATAAAAGAGGCCAGAGAGGACCAGAACAGGAAATGCAGAGTTTATTTACTGCGCTTGGTGACTCACCCCTTCTGTTTCATAGGTAGTTCCAACTTAAATATTGTAGCATCATTCACAACTGCTTTATATGCCTAGCAAAAAAGAACAGGACATTACAAAGTTTTTAAAACATATTTTACTCATCATTATTAAATGGTCACCATTTGTGGATTTGAACATAACACTAACAGGACTGAAGATATCCATAGACCTGTCAAAAGGCATTTGATATCATCAATAAGAAACGTATAGTCTACACCAACCATTGGTTTTATGATGCAAAGTATGCTTTATAATTAAATTAAAGTAAAAATGCAAATATTTCTTTACTATTCGTCTCTTAAAAACTGTTCCCTTATTTGTGATCTTGTTGGCCAAATATCAGTATTGACCATGTGATAGACAATCAACATCATCCTATCACAAAGCCATAGTGTGGAGTACTGAGTCATACTGAAGTTATTTTCATTAAACTGTAGTAAACATTTAATAGAGTCAGCGCATTAACACATACGCTCCAGTGCACTCACTTTATCTCTGGCCGTGAGAAATCGGGGATCATCTTGGAAAGCTTCCTTCACAAGTTTACTAAAACGGTTGAACAAAGTGAGAAGCTGTTCCACATACTTCTCAGAGTCCTGAACACATAATGAAACATTAGGCATTTAAACATTTATTTTTATATGTATGTATCATTTATTTCAGACCATAATGTAGAAATAACAATAGCCTGCACTATGTCAATGTACAGTAAGCTACATGGCCAACATCATGTGGACTCACTCCCATTAATGCTCCTTCCTCAAATGGCTGCCACAAAGATGAAAGCACTCAATTGTATACAACGTCTTTGTATGCTCCAACATTACATTTTAACTTCACTGGAACTAAGAGACAGACCTGTTGCAAAATGACAACGCCCCATGCACAAACTCCATGACTACCTGGTTGGCCAAAACATATTTGGAATGAACTGGAACATTGACTGAGTACCAGACCTCCTTGCCTTACATCAAGTGCATGACCTCTAAAAGCTCTTGAATTTGAAGGAACACAAATGCTCCTAGTCATATTATAACATCTAGTGGATGGACATCCCAAAAGAGTGGAGGTTATTACAGCAACCAAGAGGAGAATAAATCTGGAATGCGATGTTTGAAAAGTGTACAAGTTTACAAGTCTGGTGTCCATAAACATTTGGTCATATTGAGTATATTGTACCCAATATTTAGTGAGAAAGAAATGTGTTTTATTTATAAACCTTCGCTGTTGGTGTGATGTGTAAACTGACAGTGTACAGATGGTCACAGAAATAAATGCATCAAAAACAATACAACACTGTACCAGCATAACCCATATAGAGTGTAAATCTAATATTAACAAGAAATAAGGTATTTTTGAAAAATAAAATACTTCAGCACTTATTTTGTTGACAAAACTCCTCCTGCATAAAAATGGTAGATCTCTTTCTTCAGAGAGACATTTTTGTGTTTTCATTTTCTCCACTGACCGTTGTGATCGTCTCGGCAGCAGCAACCATGTCGGCCAGGCCAGCACTGATGATGTGTTCTTCCAAATCTTTAAGCATGGGTTCAATTCCACTTGGCACTTTATCCATCAGTGAGAACATCAGATGAAGCTCTGAAAATTAAATGACATGTTAAACATATTAGCAATAAGAAAACTAATTCTCAAAAGTTAATATAAAATGGTAATCAGCTGTTCCGATACTCACTGTCTGTCTCATTGCGTTTAATCATGCCTGGACATTCTGCCAAGATTGTTTCTTTGAATGATGTCACCAGTGCATTTACACAACATTCCATAAGCTAAAAAAATAAGTAAATTCTCTATTGATGACTCAAAATTTGTTATGACAAAATGTTATGACCCATATACTGTCTCAAAAATGGTGAAAAAAATATACAAAAGAAGACAAAGGTGTATAAATACTCACTGCTTGAACAGAGTTACATTCACGTCGTGTCTCTAAATAACGTAGTGCACGTTTTTCCTCCTCCCTTAATTTAGCGTCTGCCTACATGTGGCAAAGATGACAAAAAAAAAAGGAATGTGCATTAGAAATAAAATGGATTACATTCCACCCCATATGTGAGTGTTTAACATGGAAATCCAAATGCTCTTGAAAAACTTTCCACTATATATTGGGGAAGAGGGAATTTGTACTCATTCAGTCACAAGAGCTTTAGTGGGTTTAAGGAGGGGTTTCAGTTAGAGCTGCAATTTTATTTAATCTAAAAAAAAAAAGTAAAAAAAAAAATAATAATTTAACAATCTCGATTCATACATACATGCGATGTCATCTCTGAATGATGGCGATTTACTTGCGCGTTTTACACTGCATTCAGATCACGCAGCATTCACAAGTTTACTTAAACAGTGCAACATCTCATCTCTTGAATGTTGGGGTAGTATGCTGTATTTTCATGCCAAAATAATAATAAAAAAAAATTCAGTTTTATTTTTGTTCGCTTAAACGCTCACTTGCATTGTGCTCAAACTGTATTTCCTGTGTGTGCTCAATATTACAACACTCTGCCTGCTGAATTTCAGCCAATCATGAGCTTTTATTTTATTTTTTGTACATTCTGACGACCTGTTTCCGATTGACTCTCTTTGATGCTTTATGTGTCATATGATGCTCAATCCGTACACAAACAGTTACACCCCTATCTCACCTATGCGGTTTGACTTGTGGTGAAAGGCGGCAAAGTTCCACAGGGCCGTGGTGAGAGGCGGCAAAATTCCACAGGGCCGTGGTGAGAGGCGGCAAAGTTCCACAGGGCCCATGAGCTTCGGCGAGGATCGCCCAAATTTTTCCAAAATAAGATTGGAAAAGTAATCACTATGCCAAAACTTGTGGTGTATCACGTATTGAAGCTCTGTAGTAGTCCGAGTGTCCAAAATGCACTTATTGGTTATTTAAATGTATTATTGTTAATATTTATGTTTAAAAACATGTTTGATGTTTCACTTTGTTTGCATTAAAGTAGGAAAAGATGACTTATTTAATACAAGAGAGTTGAGAGAATCGTGATCTCAATTCCCCTGGAAAAAATTGTGATTCACATTTTGGTAAGAATGGTGCAACCCTAGTTTTAGTTCATCCCAGAGTTGTTCAGTGGGGCTGCGTTCAGAGCTTTTGATGGACACTCAAGCTCTTCCAAACCATGCTTTTTTTTTTTTTTAAACAAAAAACACTTTCCACTGAATAGCAATACTGGTGCTACAGGATACAAAGATAATATGTGCATCTGCTAGGACATGTGAAGCTAGTCAACTACAATTTCTTTGATGCAGCATCAACAGCTGTCCAAGGACACTTTCAGAGGAAAGCACTATCAACATGCATGAGCTCACAGACTTAGCTAGTGTTTTTACCGAATGTAGAATATCACGCGAGAAAGTGTATAGCCCTTCCATCCAGAGAAATTCCATCAATTTTGCCCTATTGGCTTATGTTCAGACAGCTGATTAGACAGCTATGGCATTGCTGAAATATAGGCTCGTGATGTTCTGGTATATAAGGCAAGTTATTTTATGCTTTGTCTGGGTGCCGGTAAAACTCTTACATGTAATAACTAAAAATAATTGCTGATTTCAATGCACCTTTAATGTACCAGCTACCAGATATCTTGGCTTGGAGTTGCTATTTACAATAAAATGCTCATATCAATTTGAGATAAATTTTCTTACATATTTCATGTAGTTTTGGACTCCATTTTGCTGCAGGTAAGAAGGAGCCTGTGTCCTGTAGAACCTCTCTGTGGAGTCCAGGTAGGCCTTCTCAAAGTTATCCCTGTAGATCTGTAGCTTATCGTCAGGGTTGGAACACAAGTTGACTGCAAAATGGTTACATTAGGGACTTTCATGTAGCGTTCACACATTCATTGTGTACTTAATTATTAAAGTGCCCTTTTTAATGTTAGCAACAGTTCATAAACAATGACTTGTATGGCACATTTCTGCTGCACTTTTTTTGTAACAAAAAAAATTCTTTAATCCCACGAATCTGATACAACACCCCCTGGTTGAGCTATCATGAAGCAAAACTAATCAAACTATCCTTAACCAAAAATATTCAAATTCTTCAGTGCTTACCATAAGACTCGCGTACCCCGATGACAAGCTGAGAGTCAAAAGCCTCTCCAAGTCTTTCAGCATGGACAAGCTTCATTGCACTATCCTGCAGCCTGTTTTTAATGTTGGAAAAAATGGATTCATTCCAAGTGTCCAACATCAGCTGGGAATCGACAGAGGAGTAAAAACACGTTAGATCCCATGTTTGATGTTTATTTACTGAGCTGACTGCTTCCAGTGTCTCAAGCTTACCTTCCGCACTATGCTGTCCTCCACGTTGGACTTCTTGTTGCTGCCTTGCTTCCCCATCAGAGTGATCTCAAGCTGGCAAAATGGCTTAGGTAGTATATCACACTGAGTAAAGAACTTCCTCCACTCCACAATGTAGGCCTTGAGGAGGGCCGTGTCATCTTGGTGACTGAGCACCCTCTGAAAAGCATGAAGTTTAAAATAATAATAATAATAATAAAAAAACTTATATAAGCATGAGGATTAGCAGATCACTCATTCCCAAGAAGAAAATTGACTTTGAAGATATCAATAAAGCTTTAACCCTATTCAGATACAGTTTCTGTGCAATATTTACATTAATATGTTTTATCTTCTCAGTGATCTGTTAAAAAAAAACAGTGTTCGTTTTATATGCATTAGTAATTAGTAATGACAGCACTGTACATCCTCACTAAACAAATATCAGAAACAAAAAAACAGGTATTTGTGCTTTCAAGTTTTTCCAGATGAGAAGGGGGAAAAACAGACATGGCTAAATAAACTCACAAAATAGCACCTGAAAAAGATGAAATTACTGCAGGACCCCATGGTAATCTAATCTCTTCTACATAACTTTTGTTTATAGGATACTTAGACTGCTATAAACATGTTTCCTATTAATTATTTGTTAAATCAATTTCCATTCTAACAGCAAGAACATAAATGATGATAGGGACATGCAACCAGTTTGCTCTTCCTGACACGGCAGATTTTACAGTTAAGCCATTATTATTTGTTCATATATTTTCCAAATAGCACATTACTTGGCAAACAATCAATTATAACTGATGTACTAATTTGTAGCACAGCAGTTGGTTCAAAAGGGGGCCATGTTCTTGATAATAATTTCTGGAAAAGCAGTGCCACAAATGAAAAAAGACAGTATCAGTCACTGCTCAGACTGCGTACAGTCAAATCATTACCGTGCAATTGCAAATTTCTTTATGTTTTTCTCAGAATAGAGCTCTGTAGCATAAATTAGATTTGTAACTGTGACGTGAATCAATATTCAGCATAATTGTAATTAATCTCTTATCTGAAGACCCTAACTCACATGCATCACATCTTATTAGCAACAAATCTATGACAGGGAAAAAAAAAAAAAAAAAAAAAAAAATGCACTTATAGCCCAAGCCTGCAACACTATTTTCTCAGTTTGCTCATCAGCTGTGTGCGCTTAGGTTGAGAAGGTGTTGAAAAAGGCCAGATGGCTAGCTTTTGCAGCACTTAGTGATGAGTGGCCACAGGACAGAACTCAGGAGCAGAGGAATTGAGGTGTTGAAGTGGTGTTGAGTAATCATCAAGTATTTAATCAGGAAAATACTTCATTTTTGAAGTCACATTTGTTTTTGGCCATACACTGGAAACGGCAGTAACTATTTTAAACACAACTCAGTTGTTTTAACATCAAGGAATTAATCAATTTCCTTAGCCATGCACTGAATACAGTAAATGCAGTACATGTTCTCCACGCTTGGCTTGATAATCTTGATAATGACAGGAATATGTGCAGTAATAGTGAGAAAAAGCTACACTTTCTGTGATGATTGCTCTTATTTTTGTCACACCGCACCTTACTAGATCTATATCCAGTATAGGACCCCATATGAAAGTGGTTCAGTTCTTAAATCACTTTGTATTGAAACAATTCTAGTTGGTCACGTAACCATGTAACACGTAGTTTGAAATCTGAGTTACATCTGCATACAGGGACAGATTTGGGGGGGGGACATAGACCTTCCTTACCGCCTGGGCTTGCTTTATGAAATCTAAAATGTCCTCCTTAAGAGCCTGGTGAATCTTTGCTGGGCCTTTGTCATCCCATAGACAAACCGCATGAACATCTCTGTGGCAGAAAAAAAGGTTAAAAGAGACTAAGAATTCAGGCAAAATTAGACAGACTTATGTCTAATTATTAGCATTAAATTCAAGTAATCAATCTTACGAGAAAAGATCAAACCACTGCTGCTTCGTTACAGACTCCTGGCGAAGTAACTTCAGGACAATTGGGCGCATCAGATCCCACTTATCCTCAAACTGGAGGGAGCCTTTGTTCTGAGAAAGATTAAAATATCTTCGTTAACACACCACAGTTTTGTTTAAATGTATTCTTTTGGAAAGCAGACACTCCATTGCTGACATTCTCACACGGACATTCTTACAGTAAACAAGATGACACTCGAACTTGTTACAAAACAAATAATAAGAAGGGGCAATAGCAGGGTGCTTTGAGATATTATGTGTGCATGATTTGCAAGTGAAAATCACAAATGTTGAGATCGGATCAGAATCAGATCAGAATCATAATCATTATTTTCTGAAGCACAGCTCTGGAACTATTCCCAGAACTGGCAGAGAGCCGCTAGCAGGGAGGGAAAAAAATATCAACCCTGACTGACTTGCATATTAAATTTTTATAATTACCACTCAATCATTCATGACAAAGATTTATTTTTATAATTAAATTCCTAACTGATTTTTTTTTTCCCTTTCTGTTTAAACATGCAGGATTTGACTGGTGTAGTATCCTTCCCTGAAGAGAGTGATCTTTTAACTTTGAACTACTTTAATGCTAATGCTACCATCATGTTTGTGCATATGATAAACACTATTAGTCAGTCAAAGCATTCACTAAAATCTCTGCACAAAACACTGCTCTATGGCTGCATTGCATTCTGTAACTTTAAGCCAAGGATTTGTAAGCTTGGAGTGAACATCAAAATCTCAGCTTTTTTATTTATGTTTTGGATGACTGACATTTTTACTTCTAATTCTCCTTTTTCCTTCTTTGACAGGGGTGACATCTCTTAGGGGTGATGTGGGAGCAAGCTTTTATTCTATCCAAGGAGAAGCCCTACCTGATTCCACCTATTTAATCGGATCCACTTGTTTAGGGAATGAAACCTGCACTCACACTGGCCCTTTCTGGACAAGACCCTGACCTATAACCTCAGCACTGGGCACAGCGACTAACTTCTCACAAAATTAAAAAAGATTATGATTCAATTCTTTGTCACGTGTACCTTACAGCACAGTGGAATATATAACACTGTACAGAATACAACACAGAAAGGTTTAAGGGCCTCAACTGTGGCAGCCTGGTAGTGCTGGGCCTTGAACCTACAACCAAGTGACCCAGAGCCTCAACCCTTTGAGCCACCACTGCTAAATTGTCACCAGCAATTCACTAAACACAACCTATTTTTTTAGGGTGGCGTTTTCCTTTAAATTAAGCTCTTTAACCAGCTCTAGGCTTCAGTACGTTCTCATTCTAAGGCACTTTAGAGAGACGCGTCTGTCAAATATATATAAATAAATGTTAGGCAGGTGACAGCTGCAAGGGTAACTTGTTTCCGTATACTGACCAACACTTAACATCAAGTTCGTTACCTAAAAATTTTTAGCGCAAAAAGCTCTCTGTATCGAATATTTGCAAACAAACTCTTCATAAAAGGATCTGTAACACTAAATGTAGTACAGACCAGTGGAGGCGTTAGCTAGCTAAGCTAATGTGCAAATTTATATATATGATTTATTTATTTATTTAAGTGAGTAAGCATACACATCGGGACACAAACTAAAGACTTTATATAAATCAAATAGCTGCTTGTTTAAGCGATGAAGACGTAATAGTGTAAAACCTTGAACGTTTTAATAATCGTAATATTTCTTAGCCAGTGCTGCTAACCGGCATCAAATTATTGGCCATCCTGGGTAGCTACGCTAACTCTCTTTCCACCGCAAATTAACTGCATCCAAACAAATGTGTGCAATTATGTAAAACTGCCACCTTAATATACAGAGCAAAAGAAAAAGGAACGACAGACAATATAAAATTGAGTGTCAAGGATAAAATTAATGGTACGACTGTTTACTAGCTAACGAGCTAAAATGGGCCAATACTAAGATTGGATGCTAGCTAGCTAGCTTGCTGTGCGGCAATATTTTCCCGACCCGTATTCCAAAATAGGCAGCTTCCGGCGCTTTATCCAATGACTTCAACTCATAACTGTGAAGGCAGGAGGTATTAACCAATCATAGCGCAAGACACGGATGTTACTAACCAATCATATCGAGGAATGCCGCATTTGTCGGAATACAGGTGGAAAGAAAACGGTGATGTTCGTTCCCTTAACTAGCAAAACAGCTCGGCTAATCAGTCTCTTTACTGAACTACCTGGCTGAAAGTGGTTTTGCAGGAAGGTTCCAGAACAAAACTCCTATGTACAAAGGATTACTGAAAATAATTGATCGCGTTGTTAGCGAAGACGCAAAGCGTCAGTTACCGAAGTACAATAGTAAATCTTCGAGCTGTTAGGTCTTACCTTTAATAGATTAGACATCGCCATGTTTCCTTAACTTACTCCCCCTCTTGATCTCGCGAGCGTTGCACTGCATGAGAATGGAGAGGGTTTAGGCAGGCAGGTGTAGTTTCTTCATGGCAATATAACGAATAACATAAACTAAATATATAGATTTTTACATATGCATTACGGGGTACGAAACCCATAAAATAACAATATTACACTTAGTGAAACATGAACTCTACACGGGGTCATCTGTCATGAGGTGTCCTGGTAACTACCATTTGTGTGTGTAGTTGTTAATTATTTTCATAGGAGTAGTAAAGTGCAAAGTCAACAGGACTAAGCACTTTTGTATCAGTCATGATTTTAATGTGTAGTATTTTGAAAATGCACTGTCACTGCTGCGGTTCTACGGTTAGCAGGAGATAATTTCTACAGCGAGCGTTAAACCTTGACGTGCCACATGCTTCTTTAAATCTTACTTGCTGTGTCCTTTATAAATCATACACCTGCCACCAGATGTCACTGTATCTGACCTTCAGCTAGGGTTCTTTTTGAACCTGCTGAAGGCTAAACACAATATAAACAAACAATGGAATGGAGAAGAATATTGCTGCATTCTCACACGGGTGGGCACACCGCCAAGTGAGAGAGTTATAACACCAGATGGGATCATAACACCAAATAAGGGGTTACAACACCAAACGGGAGGGTTGTACCATCTAATGGATGGATCATAATTCCAAATCTTGAAAAACAGGGTTTAGTATTTATTTTTTATTATCGCATGCATTCAGTTGTTTGAGTAAATTTAAAGATATCTATTTTTTGTTGTTAAATAATCTAAAATATGGACTAGATCTATAATTAATTCAAATTATAGTCTCATGTATTTGTTTTTTTCTGTTGAAAAAGTCAAAAAGTGTAAAATTTAAACGCAACTAAAAAAACAAGAGGACTAACTTCAATATCTTTTTTGGGGGGGAAAGGAAAGTGAAGAAGTGTTGTCTGTGAGTCAGGATGTTTCTTTAAGTTATGTGATCCTCGTCTCTTAAAAAAAAATAAAAACATTCCGGTGCTGATGTCCAAGATAGTGGTGATCTCTGTAGAGCCTACAGGACATGCTTGAGTAGAATCTACAGTATTTACATTTATATTGGACCAGTATTTTAACACAATATTTAACAGCATGCAGTTTGTTGTGGAGTTATTGCTGCATTTGATTTACAAAGTACACAAAAAAAAGGATGCATCTGTTAAAGCATGTGATTGATTAACAACAATTCAGTCGTTAACATTAGTGGTCATAAGTTTATAATTTACTTCCTTTCTGAAAGTCTCTGTTAATTAAGCTAATGCCAATACTAGCCTATTATAGACTCATTTAAAGTGAATATTTATTTAATCTTTCATGTGATATTTTATTTATTGTTAGCTAGAGGATACCCTCAGCTCTGCCCGTGTGCATATCCTGATGAACGTGTGCCACCATTACCTGAAATGGAGTTTGCTATTAACCTGCTGCTGCTCCTCACGCTGCTCCAATGGTTCGACAGCCCATATTTTTTCCGGTTGTATGTGCGTCGCTGTAATCAATCTGCAGTCTGAGCCCTTTTAGCAGTTATGAGCTTGGCCTGATGTACCCGTTTTTTGTTGTAGAATATGCGACCTATTGCCCCAGACAGTGAGGAAGGCCTGTGACACGCTCACAGTATGACATAAAAGTTTATGATGCTGTCTACTACCTACCTGTACGAATACTGCCCAATCCATACAAACAGAATTTCTGTTTTACATATACAGTATGTGTAGGCAGCCATGTTCACATGATATAAAATATCATGTTTTTTTTATCATGTAAATATATTTTATTTTTTTACCCTTTTGAAAAAGGTTTTGACCCTTCATAAATTTTAATATACCTTCTTATGCACTTTATTGCACCTTTACTAGCAACAGTGATACTGCTTGCAATCTCTGGATTAGTATACAGACACAGTATCTTTGTGTGCTCTGGAACTCACCTAACACTAATATTTCAAATGTTAGGTGTAAATGTTAGGTGTCTCATTTAAACAGCCATTTCCTGGTCAAAGAAAACCCTTCAAATTATTTGCCTGTATTGAGCAAAGACAACACCTAAAGAAATGGAATTGTGCTAAAAACCGTCCAACACAGTACTGCACAGTACTTAGCTTCATTACTGTAATACATTAGCTTTAAAGAAGAAATGTGGTTTGCATTTGATGAAGTTGCTTTGTAAAAAAAACTTGTGAGGGGAAAATCCAAGTGTGACAAGATAATTCTTGTGAAGAAAGATGGACGCAGGACACAAGCATTTTATTTGTGAAGTCAAAAAATTCTCTTTATTGCTTCCAAACAGACAAACACACACAGTCACTGAGTAAAGCTTGATCATGCTCCTGCATCAAATACCCCATCACCTATCTTAGGTCAAGCCTGGCCTGCAGTAAAACAAAGGGGAGGGAAAGGTTAGGTGAGTGTAACACTAGGCCTCTGCAAATGAATGCTTTAACAAGGACAACTGATCAAGCTGGGACCTTATATATATATATTCATCGAATTGTTGACAATAGTCCAAACAGAACCATAATGTACTATCGAGTCCACCACTGCACGGTTTGTGCCCACTTGCACACTTACCAGAATGCAGCAAGCTTGATTGGGGCGTCCTGAGGTATGTCAGGGACCAGATTAGTGTCTCTGCTTCCATTGTGCAGCATCAATCCCAGAAAATCCTGGAAATGCCCAGGTTCCCCCCACTGTTAACAGACTGGCTCAGGCTTCCCCCACTACATCTCCAAGGATAGTAGGAGAAGGGGTGAAAAATCCAGGGATGCCACAGTACTTGGGACAACAGAACTGAAAGGAGAAACACAGGTGCGGGAGGCTGGCTTAGAAGGGGATGCCTCTTTCTCTGCACAGCTGGGATATGGTTTTTGTGAATAGATTTGCCTTGGGTAAAGGAGCAGATGTGAGGGACTCATGGATGTAAAGAAATATGGACAAGTGGTATGTTTGGATGCTTTCTTCCTCACTCTCATTGATCACTCAGGTTTGTTGATGTTAAAGTGACTTGGTTGCTTTACTTTCCAGGAAGCCCCCATCTGTGTTTCCGTTGCCCTCAGCTAATGTAGACAGTTCTTTGAGGACTTGTGAGGAATTGTGTTGTCACTCAATATTTCAGGACTGGAATTTCCTACGGTTTTGTACCTGAGCTTGAAATAACAAGGTGGACGCAATAATAACTTAAACACATCATCTGTTGTACTGAACTTCCAGCAGCGTAACACCTGCTATCTGTTATTATCCAAATGAGGATGGGTTTCCATTCTGATTTTGAGTCTGGTTCCTCTCAAGGTTTTCTCCTATTGCCATCTCAGGGAGTTTGCCACTGTCACCTTCGACTTGCTCATCAGGGACAACCTGATCATTTTGATCCATACATATTTTCTTACATTTCATACATTTTCTTAATTTTTAATTCTGTAAAGCTTCTTTGTGACAATAACAATTGTTAAAAGCACTATAGAAATACAAATGAATTTAATTAAATTTTCCTGCTTACTGGTACACTGCAAAATGTTCCTAAATGTTTAAATAGTTGAAGGACTAAACACTGCATAATGTTTAAATAATGTCAGATGGGTACTGCCCAACAAAGGTGCAAATAAGGTGACATCAGATAAAGTTTCAAGTCATTACAAAATTTCCCAACAGAAAATTTGCTCCCAAATCAACCTTTAAAAAAATACTGAAGTATGAAAAAGGATTTGATTAGATTTGTTTATGTGATGGGCAAACTGCAGTAATGTTGTGTTATGGATCATTCTAAAATTAATTCCTCAGTAATCCCCACAGTTATTTATGTCTATATTGTATTTATGTGGCAGTACACAGTGGTAATGTTATGATGCAATTTCATTTAGGCTATTTATTTTTTGGTAAAATGTACCATGGTACATTAAACCAAGTTTCCAGTATGATTTTGTTTCCGGTATGCTTCATTCACACGAGCACCTCCAGTAATCTATAAACAAATGTTTGGGTGATTTTAACTGACATACTCAGTCCATTTGTCAGTATGTGTTTAATCTGAGATTTTTGGAAATTGGATCAGCACCTAGTTATAACATATATACTATATGTAATAATATCGTATCGGGTGAACTCTGGTGATTGCCGTCTCTTATTGTTAATTATGTTCCGTAAGCTTTTTTGGTTAAGTGTCCAAGGCACTTTACCAAAAAAAAATCCTAGAAATAGTGGTTTATAGGTGCTTGTGAGGTACTTGTGAGAATTAAAATATTTTAATACTAAAATGTACAGTACGAGTCCTTTACTCCTTATTTTATGTGTGTTATGGATAAACTTCAAATGGACACCATAATAAGTTTTTTTTCTACATCTTTCAAGTTATGTTCCTTAAATATTAAGGTTTTCTCCACATCCATTAAGTAAATTCTTTTTTTTACAATATATAAAATAAAAGTTTTGATTATTTTAGTTTTAATAGTTTATTAGATTTTCCTTTCATGCAATATACTTAAACTTAGTTAAGCCAACTGTAGCAACTTGAAATTGTACATAAAGCTTTAACTATAGCAATTGCAATAGCAATTCTGTCACTGTTTTCTCTACTGTATTATGATTAGAGTAAAGAGGACTCATTTATGTTTAGATGTTATATTGCCATAAATGCACATTCAACACTCAAACAAAACAATGAGTGGTTTACAGTAAAAGGAAGTTGAATTATAAACAAATATATGATAAATTGATGAATTAGAAAAATGGACTTCTTGTTGTCTATTGTATGAAGGTAGAACTGAAACATAAAAAGAAATAAGGTTCCTGGTAAGTGGTATGATTGAGAATATGTTCCTCTTAGATAAAAACATGTGCTAGTTGTACTGTATATGGTATTAAGCCAGGTTTTCCATGTTTTGATGTAGTTAGTACATGTAGAATAAGTCTTTTTCTATTTCGAAATTTATAGTTAATTTTTAAAAAATAAAATGTGTTTTCTAAAAAATGTGTTTATTTATGTAATGTACACATGTGTTGGTATGTTAATAGTTTAGAAAAAGTATTATAGGTGTAGATAAAGATACAGTATAAATAAATAAATAATATTCTATAGCTTGCGCTTATTTTTATTGGATCATTTCATTAGGATGGCTATAGTGTCTTATATATTAAGTCTTATCTTTTACTAATTGTTAGAAAGTTCAACTAATGTTCAACCAAATTTAATTCAAGCACTGAAAAACATGCAAAGAGTAACACTGACATCAGACTGTTACTACTGTATGTGCCTCCTCTATAAGTGCAGTTCTTTATTTAAAATAACAAAAGCTTTGCTTGTTACAGTACTGGGAAGATGTAATATCTAAGAGTGGAGGCAAATACAATTGTGGGTAAAAGAAATCTTTAATAAGGAACATTCAATAGTCCAAAACACAGTCTATAACACTTTCCAAAAGGCAGGCAAGAGACTACAAACAGGTAAAACTGGGCTAAGGTAAAATTAAGAAACAGAAAAACAGGAACAGTAGTTAAAAAAGGAAGTAAACATGAGAAATACTGTATAAACAGTTCAGTGAGTTCAAAGGATGCAGTTAGCTTAATGGATATTTAGGTTTTTTATGCTCATAATGGCACCACCAGGTCATCTGTCTGATAATTTGACACTGAGGGTATTAAAAACCCTGATAATTTTTCCAGGACATTAATAAATGTGCTAATATTTTATTTTATTTCATATGAATTAAACAATTCAATTAAGAAATGAATGATAATATTAAAATGTACTAAGGAATAAAACAACAGTGGGTTTTTTATAATATAAAAATATTTTTTACTTGTGCTACATGTGTAATATGTCCTCGGTAAATCATTCCAGTAGTTGTAGAACTGTTAAAGTACCAACAGAATTTGAAGTTTCTTTTTTTCCAATTAACTTCTATATAAGGGACATGCACTCTGTAACCAAATATTAGTTTTTGCATACATTTTTGGTAAGCGAAGTTATCAAAATATTTGAATCTGTTTAAAAATATAATTTGGAAAAGGATGTAATTCTTATTATGTCCTTTATGTGGCAGCACAGTGTTATCACTGTGACCTCACACCTTCAGGGTTGTGGGTTTGATGTCCGTTTGTGTATGTGTTTGTGTGCCTTGTGATGGATTGGCACCCTGCCCAGGGTGTACCCTGCTTCATGCCCTACAGTACTGTAAGTCTCCTGGGATAGGCTTGACAACCCTGTACACAGGATGAATGGTATAGAAGATGAATAAATAAATGAATATGTCCTTTACAGTAATACATGGACATATAAAAGCTGTGAACATACTAAAAGTAAACAGCGTACAAAATACCTCAAGATGTTAGAAAAACAAATGGCTTAAAATAATTTAAGGATAAATTCAGTGCTTAAGATATAATATATTCCCAATAATAACATTTTTACAGTGTTAAAAATGCTAATAAAATAATCTTTATAATAATAATACTAAATATTTGCAGACTTGTCTAAGACATAATTTTTATGATAAGTGATAATCAGGTCAACGATGTGGATGTCTTTAGTTGGTACTCGGAGTTCGATCCATCTTACGGCGTCGACGGAAAAATCCACACTGCATGTAAGAAGAAATGAAGTGTTAACCAATGAAGGTAACGTTCAGGGATAAATGAAGGACCATTCAAGGATGTAGCAAGAAAAACTAAAGTTTACCTTAAAAAGAATTATGATAATGACGATTAAAAGGAGAAACCCTCCAATGGCGCTGCCTACAATAAGTGGAGTTGACTTTACAACTGTCAACTTAATGAGTGAGACCACCTGAAGTTAAAAAGTTAAAAAACAACATGATTTTATATATATATATATATATATATATATATATATATATATATATATATATATATATATATATATATATTAGTGCATCTGGAAAGTATTCACAGCGCATCAAATTTTGTTATATCAGAGGCTTATTCTAAAAATGGATTAAATTAATTTTTTTCCTCAGAATTTTACACTCAACACCCCATAATGCCAACATGAAATAAGTTTACTTGAGACTACAGGCCTATATGCTAAAGAGGCCAGACAGAAGCCACTCCTTAGTAAAAGGCACATGGCAACCTACCTGGAGTTTGCCAAAAGGCACCTGAAGGACTCTCAGACCAAGAGAAACCAAACTCTCAAGTCTGATGAGACTCTCTGGCCACTCTACCATATTGGCCTGATTGGTGGATTGCTGCAGAGATGGTTGTGGAACGTTCTCCTCTCTCCACAGAGGACCTCCAAAGCTCTGACAAAGTGACCATCGGGTTCTTAGTCAATTCCCCGACTAAGGCCCTTTTCCCCTGATCGCTCAGTTTAGATGGCCGGCCAGCTCTAGATAGAGTCATGGTGGTTTCGAAATTCTTCCACTTATGAATGATGTAGGCCACTATGCTCATTGGGACCTTCAAAGCAGCAAAAATTTCTGTTACCTTCCCCAGATTTGTGTCTCAAGACAATCCTGTCTCGGAGGTCTACAGACAATTCCTTTGACTTCATGCTTGGTTTGTGTTCAGACATGAACTGTCAACTGTGGGACCTTATATAGACAGGTGTGTGCCTTTCCAAATCATGTCCAATCAACTGAATTTACCACAAGTGGACTCCAATTAAGCTGCAGAAACATCTCAAGGATGATCAGGGGAAACAGGATGCGCCCAAGCTCAATTTTGAGCTTCATGGCAAAGGCTGTGAATACTTATGTACATGTGCTTTCTCAAATTTTTTATTTTAAAAAAAATTGCAAAAATCTCAATCTCAACTTTTTTCATGTTGTTATTAGGGGGTGTTGTGTGTAGAATTCTAAGGGAAAAAATTTATTTAATC
The DNA here is from genome assembly GCF_024256425.1 of Clarias gariepinus. NCBI lineage: Eukaryota > Metazoa > Chordata > Actinopteri > Siluriformes > Clariidae > Clarias > Clarias gariepinus. The sequence continues at coordinate 21,301,568 of NC_071110.1, forward strand.
CATTTTGGAATAAGGCTGTGACATAACAAAATGTGGAAAAAGTGATGTGCTGTGAATACTTTCCAGATGCAGTGTACAGTCATGTGAAAAAATTAGGACGCTCTTTGAAAGCCTGGGTATTTTGTAGCATTTCTAAATATATGGATATTTAATCTAAATGTTAACAACATTGAGAGATTTAAGTAATTTAATTAAACAATTAAAACTAAAGAAAAGACTTTTCAAGATCTTAAAATGAAAAACAAAACATTATAGCAGCTTATGAGTCTGGTAAGGGATTTAAAAAGATATCAAAAGATTTTAAAATCAGTCATTCCACTGTCTGGAAAAATGTCTACAAGTGAAGGGCTTTTAAAACGACTGCCAACATGGCCAGGTCTGGTTATCCCAGCAAGTTCACATCAAGAGCAGACTGTAAGAGCAGACTAAAGAAGCATTTGGATGATTCAGAAGAGCACTGGGAGAATGTCATATGGTCAGATGAAACTGAAAAAAAACTTTTTGGTATATACTCAACTTGTCATGTTTGGGGGAGAAAGAATGCTGAGTTGCATCCAGGGAACACCATACCTACTGTAAAGCATGGGGCTGGAAACATCATGTTTTGGGGTTGTTTTTTTGCAAAGGGACAGTACGACTGATCTGTGTAAAGAAAATAATGAATAGGGCCATGTATTGTGAGATTTTGAGTGAAAACCTCCTTTCATCAGCAAGGGTATTGAAGATGAAACGTGGCTGGGTCTTTCAGCATGACAATGATCCCAAACACACCGCCCGGGCAATAAAGAAGTGGCTTCGTAAAAAGCATTTCAAGGTCCTGGAGGGACCTAGCCAGTCTCCAGATCTCAACCCTATAGAAAATCTTTGGAGGTTGCTGTGTTGCCCAGCAACAGCCCCAAAACATCAAAGGGGATCTGCATGAAGGAATGGGCCAAAATACTAGCAACAGTGTGTGAAAACCTTGTAAAGACTTACAGAAAATGTTTGATCTCTGTCATTGCCAACAATGGCTATCTAACAAAGTATTGAGATGAAATTTTGTTATTGACCAAATACTTATTTTCCACCATAATTTGCAAAAAAAACCTTTAAAAATCCTACAATGTAATTTTTTTCCCCTTATTTTGTCTCTCATAGTTGATGTATACCTATGATTAAAATTACAGGCCTCTCTCATCTTTTTAAATGGGAGAACTTGCACAATTGGTGGCTGACTAAATACTTTTTTGCCCCACTGTATTTTAGCCAAAGGGCTACATGAGCTATTAAGGGGTAGGGTGTCCTAACTTTTTCCTCAGTTAGAATATGCATTTTGTAGAATAAAATTTACAGAATAAAAAAATAAAAGTTTTTTCTTCAGGTTGAATTGTTTAATTATATTACTTCAATATTCATATATTAAACATATATTACTTAAATATTCATATATTAAACAATGTTACAAAATACCCAGATTTTCATAGAGTGTCCAAATTTTTTCACATGACTGTATATACTGTATATTTAGGAATCTATGGATCTATTTAAAGGTTAAATTTCACCCACTTGGTATGTCTTCATAATGTTTTTTCCATGATAGATGCTCTCATCATATGTAATTTCTGCCGTGGCAATGATCTTTTCAGATCCCTTTTATTTAAAGGACAAGGAACAAGTTTATATTTGGTCGTGACTTCTACTAATATGCATAGAAAATCTTTTAAAATGAATATATGACAAGCATTCTTGTTAAACCAGGACATGTGATGAAATCTTTCTTGAATGAAGGCGTAAAAAACAGTTGACATTTGCCGCCTTGAAACATGTATGGTGTAGACATTTTAAAGAAAGTCGTAAAACTGTGAATGGTGATCATGAACATTCATTAAGTGGAATGCTCTCAGGAAAACAGCCTCTTTTGAGTACCAAAGATGTTCAGGCCCGTAAACCAGTCCCTGGGAGGCCAGCATTTCTGACTTTCAGTTTTTTAGATGATGATGTAAAGCAGGGAGTCCAATCATGGCTCTAGTATAATGAGGAAATTTATTACCTTGATGGTATTCAAGCAATAGTGAAAGCATTACAGTAGCAGGGGATTATGTAGTAAATAAAGGTGTGTGGTGTTATTTTACACAATCAAAAGTCCTGGTTTGACGTGAATGCACCTTGTACATTAATATGTATTGACATACAATCAACATTCTGTTTTCATTAAAATACAGATATCTCTAGTATTACCCTGCATATTTCTGAACCAACTTTGCCTCTAGCAATCAGTAAAATTAACCACTTCCAAAAAATATTATGAATAAACTAGTAGTTTTTTCAGTTTACCTCAATGTCATGGATATGTGTTTGGACTGTAATGTTAACCTCCTGCAAATCTGTCAACTCTGTACACACAATCTGGGAGATGCTCTACAGAGAAAAACAACATGAGCATATTGCACAAGACAACATTATATATTACTAATAAACTGTCTAGTATAACATGCTGACTTTATCTTTTATTTGATAAGCAGTTCCTTACCTTACTTTTTGCATCTGAAGGCCATGAGCAGTTCTACCCAAAGAAAAACAGCAATGTTAGAATGTAACGAAATACATTAAGAGACGTTTGTTCAGGTAGCTTCATCTTTATTTACGTTTACTGCATTTAGCATTCATCTGGAAGTGCTTAGCTTCAGTTTAAAAACTAATTCTCATGTTATTGCAAATTGCATCAAATTAAGCCTCTCATGGCTGAACGTACCTTTGGTTCAACATTCTCGATGATCATGTCAGTTTTATGTGCATCCTTTTCAATTGTTATTGTCAAATTTATTTTGGCACCATATTTGTTTTCACCACGCAGCTGCACATGTAAAACAGACAAGCACAAGAGAGTTTTGAATGTTAAAGGCTATGAACCATCAACATACAGCAGAAATGAACGCTCAAAGGAGCGACAGGTGAAGATTTAGAATATTTACCTTGAAAGTAAAATGTAGTTTTTGTTTTTTGCTTTTATCCCCCTCTGTAATATTCAGACTTTTTGGCTCGGCTGTGCTGTTTAATTTAAAAAAAAGGTTCTCTTTAAACAACATAATACATAGTTTGTAAAAAATATTTTTTTTTTAATTTGGAAATTTCCTTACGCAGCAAGCTGGACATTAAGGGCTTTCTTCACTGTGAAAGTATATGTCTTAAAATCAAGTTGCTCACTGCCATTATTTCCACTAAAAATAAATACAAATTAATAAAATATTTTACTACAACATACCACAGAGATTTAAAATCTTTCTTTATTAAGATACAAATTAATATGCCAACCCAGATAAGAGAGCAGTAATTAAAGCTGTGCTGTTTGTGTTTCTGTTCATAGGCTGCCAAACGATAGTAACGCTGGTCTACGGCAGCAAAATAAAAAAATAAAAAATTAAATTAGTGACAGTTTTATAAAAAATTAAAATCTTATAAAAATAATTTAAAAAATTGGATTGTATTGACAAATCATGCTTATACCTCTGCATTCTTTCTGAATATGGGATGCAAAAGTTTACACACTATTTGATGTTTGTCATTTTTATTTTCACATGTTCCGTGCTCAGATTTCTGTGAAATAAAACATTATAAAATATCTAAACTTCAAAACCCATCTGAAATTAGGCACCTCTTAACTTCAACATTCAAGCCAACACAAGTTTAAGGATAATTGCGATTTACCTTGAAAGATAGTACTTCAGGATATATCAGGGTCAGAGTGGTAATATAGGAACTGTCCCCAGAGTTCTTAAGATTACCATCAAACGTTATCTCTGGAGTTTCTCCAATTATTATAGAATCTTTGCTATAATGATGGAAAAAGTTAATGTTAAAAAAGTATGAAAAAAGTATAAAAAAATAAACCAAGATAAGTCTCCAGGATTGCAAACACTGACATAATGACAGCTTCACCTGAGTTTAAAGGAATTCAGTGAAATGGCAGCCATACAGTTTTGACTGCAGTCCTTTTCAAATTGAATCTGAGGCATAAAAAAGTAAAAATTAGGTGCTGTGTATCTCTTTACACCTTCTTGAAATCATAAGTTTATTTAAGGCTAATGCTTGTTTTTTTAAAGCAAATACCAATAGACATAGGATACAACTGAACAGGTGGGGGTTAACTAGTAGTTAACGTTAGTAGTGTGGTGGTGCTGTAGCTCAGTAGGCCAATGCCTTAACCAATAAGCCTTTCTTCAAGCTACCAATGCTTAAAATTCATCTGTCTATCTATCCAATATATATGATATACAATTGACACCTTATACGTTACCATTTTGATTTTTACTTTTTTCCCACTATTTTAGAGTAAGTCAAAACAAAAATTTAATTCTTTTGTTAAGATGAATTATAACCTTCAAAGTAACCCAACTATCTGCAGAGTATGTACATTTTATAGTAATGCAAATGTACAAAGTAAAAAAAAAAAAAAACACATACAGGTTCAATAATTCTAAAAAATTTACCATTCATGTTCCATATTTAATTCACAGTATTTTAAATGTACCTCTTCTATGGCCTCTTTTGGATTATATACATCAAGAACCCGTATAGGTATTCCAGTGGATGGGGTTAATGTAAAATTGACCCTAATCTTGATTGGTGAGAAACAGTCAGAACAGCCCTGAAAACAGATACAAAAAAACAACAACACTTTATTAAAAGAAAATTACTAAATCAAATCTTTTAGCATTTTAACATGGGAACTAATGTTCAGGAGGTTCACATTAACTTACCACGTATTCCACAGCTATCTCTTGAATGCAGGTTATGGAGTCTGTCATGGTAAACCTCCTTCTCCCTTCATGAGGGTTGACATAAACCAGCCGCTTTTGCTCTTTACCCCAGTCCAAATCAATCTGGTACTCAATTGGTAGTTCACCAGCTGAAGGAAGGAAGTGTGGAAGAAAGAAAAATGATTGAAAATGAACATCAATAAAATAATAAAAGACAAGTTAAGCTGACACATTTAGGTTTGGGTATAACAACTTACACTTAATGTCTCCTTTTGGTGAATTGAAGCAGATATTGAGCTTTGCCGCAAATTTGCTTGATCCATCATTGTTCTGCTTATCAATGGTAATTTGTTTAATTTCTTTACTTAAAGCTTTAATTGTGATTTTTGGTTTAATTATGATAACAGGAATTGTCCTAGAAGAAAAAAAATATCATCAACTCTTTTCTTACTGTGTATCCCCTACATAATAAATGCAAATAAGCTAATTCATGCTAAATTAAAAAAATTCGTGATTTATCACTCCAAGAAATACTACAATGACCAAGAAGTGCAAAACAAAATAACAAAACCAAAAACAAAATACATTCAAAAACAGAATAACAAAACTGAAAAAACTAAATACATTTAAAAAAGAAAATAACAAAATTAAAAACAAACTAACTAAACCGAAAACAAAGTAACAAATGTAAAAACAAAATAACAATGTTTTTCAAAAATCAAGTTAAAAGCTTTTTAAAAAAATGGAGGCTGTTATAACATTAAAGGGGGGCAAATCACCAAGCACATATGGGCGTCATGCTCAGGTATGCACATACATAATGTAGCACATTAAATAGGAAAAAAGTATAGGCCAGAACCAAAATTGGTGTGGAATACCTGAATTGGACAGAATTACGAATACAGTTCAGATTATTCCTGGGCAGCATGCAACAGTTGCTGAAATTCAGGTTAGTTTGTATAGTGCTTTTAAGAATTGTCATTGTTGCAAAGCAGCTTTATACAATCAAAAGAAAATCATGGAAATTTGTATGCAATGTGAAAAGTGTGTATGGATCAAAATGATCAAATTGCCTCTGATAAGCAAGCCGAGCGTGACGGTGGGAAGGAAACGGGATCCTGAGATGGCAATAGGAATAAAGTTTGAGATGAACCAGGCTCAATAGGGAACCCATCCTCACTTGGGTGATAACGGATAGAAGGGATTGAAATGCAGTGATACTTTGTGTTAGGCGGCTGAAAGTTCAATAATACAGTTTATGTCTTTTAGTTAAAATGGAGTCCAGTTCATAATTGGAGGCTCATGTAGACTTTAGGAGACTCCAGTCCTGAACTTTTAAGCGACTGCAGTCACAAGTCCTCAGAGAACAGCTGTCTGCATCAGCCCTAGCCCGGGACTGTCTTCGTGAAAAAGTGCAACCGTACCCAGTCACCACACGCATGAAATCATGGCTCTGTGTCATGATCTTTTGCTTGGTCATATGACTGTGTCATCATATGTCATCTTGTTTTTCTAATTTAACAGGTTGTTAACTGGTTAAAGTTAGCAATAACCTTCTGGAAATTTTTCCCTAAATAATTCATGTGGCTCAGAATGACATTACCCAACATATGCCACAAAATAGCACAAATATTTTGGTATCCCTTAAATTGTTACTTATAACCATGTCTTATACATAAACCACATTAATCTGCATTGTAGTTTAAGGAATAACCAACATCAAATAGCATTTAGATAATGTCATGAAGTAGGACATACTGTCATATACGAAATGTGTGATACTAGATTGTAATACCATGAGTTTTTGTTTTCATTTCTGCACTGCAATTTTCTTTACTCACTGAAAGAAATTTATGGCTCCTTTACTACCAACACAGATTAGTGGTTGCTTGTCTTCTTTTGTAGAAGGCATGACACTCACTGCCTGCCCAAAGTATTCAAGTTTACATCCAACGTCCGAGGGTGTGATTCTCTTTGAGGAAAAAAAACAAGACAAAAACAGGCCTTTAAAAAGCAATAGAGTGCTTGCTTACTCTATAAATATGCTGGCAGACCTTGGCATGACAACCGGTTGTCAACAGACAAAATTACTTAAAGATCACCTGTCCCCTGTATGCATGTATAACATAATATTAAAAGAAATATACCTATCCCTGTAAAGTAACAGATTCAAGATTTAGAACAAAACCAACATCCACTAAGCTATCAAAACAAGTTTGAGACAAAGTTATAGAGAAGTATAGATTAATGTTTCCATAGGGTGACATTGTGGCTTATTACTGCCACCTTGGACCACCAGAGTTCCTGTCTTGGGTCTGTGCACATGGAGTTTGCATGTTCTCCCTGTGCTTGGTGGAGTACTTTGAGGTGTTCTGGTTTCCTCCCACAGTTGCCCCATAGTGTATGAATAAGCATGTGTATGTGTGTGCCCTGTGATGGATTGGCACCCAGTCCAGGGTGTCTCCTGGGATAGACTCTAGGCCTCCCCACGACCCTGTATACAGGGTAAGGAGGTATTAAGAATGAGTGAGTGAGGGAGTGAGAGAGGTTATACATATAAAAATATCCCAAATTTTCCACATTATCATTAAATTAATTTTTTATACAGTGGAAACTTGGATTGCGAGTAACTTGGTCTGAGACCAAGTTTCTGTTTTGCCAGATGAGCAAATTTTTGTATGTATGTATGTATGTGTGTGTGTGTGTGTGTGAAAGTCGTCCAACACAGTAGCCCCCTCCCTCCTCTCAAATAAGACAGGAGGAAGGGAGTGTAAAACGAGAGGAGGGAGGGAGTTGTTCTCAGGGGTAGCTCAGTGGTTAAGGCATTGGACTACGGTTCGGAAGATCCCAAGTTCAAAACCCACAACCACCAAGTTGCCACTGTTGGGCCCTTGAGCAAGGCCCTTAACCCTCAACTGCTCAGATGTATAATAAGATAAAAATGTAAGTCGCTCTGGATAAGAGCGTCTGCCAAATGCCTAAATGTAAATGTTCTACACAGTATCACCTCTCGACTTATTCATTTTATATAATCATTTTTGGGTTGTGGAACAAATAATTAGAGTTTCCAATTTCTTATGAGGGAATTCACTTTGATATACTAGTGTTTTGATAAACAAGGGCGCTTCCAGAATAAATTATACTCGCAATCCGAAGTTTGACTGTAAATGTAAAATATGAGTAACTCTGAAGGAGGTAAAAAGATTTACAGCTCAGATAAAAGAAGCTGTTCACAGATTAAGTCACAAGCCATTAGAAATCTTATTTGGGGTAGACAAAAGCCTGAGCAATCATAAGAAAACAGGTTCTCTGTTTTTTTTGTGTTTGACCAAAAATACAAAAATAAAATAAACAAAATAAAACTGTCCTTGACATAAAACTGTAAATGTAAAAACACCATTTTATTATAACATATGATAGATGTAGCATTAGTGTGTAGGAATATTTTTATGAGATTTACCTTTCAGCTGCACAACAACCCTAAGCATACTGCCAAAGATACACTTACTGTAAGTGGTTGAGAACCAAGAATTTGAATGGCTTGAAATGGTCAAAACCCATTACTGTAGTTTAATTTTTATTTAAAAAAAATTCTATTGAAAAATTGTCTCCATCTAATTTTGCAGAGGGTACGCAAAGATATAAAGATCTAAGATGAAAAACTGATCAAAGACTCTTAGTTGCAAAAGTGACAACTGTAATTGGAAGTAAAATTGGTTTCTACAAAGTATTGGCCTAGAATTACAAATAATTATGCAACCCACAAAATATTTTTTTAAACACCTTGTAAATCATAAAAAAGCCCAACATTTCCATTTTTTAGGTTGTAAAAGTACCAAATGTGGAAATTATGTAAAACATGATATAGCCTACCTGTGAAAATGTATTCTTTATTCCATCCTTAAATCCGTTATATATGTAGACACTCCCTGCATTATATTCTTCAAGAGGCGCTCCCACTGCCACGTCACTGAATCCATTCCCATCAATGTCTCCAATATCTGCTACGGCAGAACCAAACCTCGCATAGCTGTATGCTTCAAGTCCACGCAATTCAGTGGCTTCTTTCTCAAATTTCCCCTGCATAAAAAATCCATTAAATAGTTAAATTTAAGTAAAATGTAAAATAAATACATATTTAGAAAGAAAGATGTAATTAGTATATATACAGTACTTCATTCAGTTTGTAAATCAGCACTTTGCCCTCTTCCCCTTTCACATGGAAAAGCGGTGCTCCAACCAGAAGATAATCTGTTTCCTTATCATTATTAATGTCCAAGGCACAGAGAACTGATCCAAAATAAGAGCCTACCTGTAGAACCAAGACGTATGATGTATGTCAATAATTGTTAAAGATCACCTGCAACACTTTCTGCTTAAAAAGACATAAAAATATTTCTTTTTATAGAGAAAGAATTTCAAAGTATTTCAATGCTTTCATTCTTTACAAGTATTTCTTCAAACCTGATCTCCTTGTAGCAAATCCTGATTGATCCCATTAAAAATAAATACTGCACCAGTCAAGTTATATCTCGGAGCACCGGATATATACAATGTTTTTGAGTCTCTATTTGCGGATGCCACACTGTAACCTGCAATTAGCAAAAAGCTTTAGGATTTACTTGTTATTTTTATTAAACATTTATGCTTTCTGTTGGTCATACCTAAATAAGAATATCTGGGTTCTTCCTTGGTTGCATTAAAAAATGTGACAGGCTCTTCGTTATTTTGTTTCAGAATGATTCCTCCACTCCAGTCATAGGCTCCCACAGCACCGAAAAGAATTGAATCCTACAGGTAGAGATAGACGGTGTGTAACTGTCAATTTTGCATAAGCAAAAACTTTACTTCGTTATAACTTATATAAAAAAAAAAAATCAGAAACCACTTTAAAAACTCCCCCTATAGTTGATGAAAAATATCTGGCACTTACATCATGGGTAATGTGAGAGCTAAAACCAGCCTCTGCAAGCTGAAGTTCAAATCCTGCTCCCTTCTGTAGGCCTGAAAAAACAACCAATCAAATAGACCCCAAAACTTATCATTAAAGGTAAAAGCAAAAGGCACTACATTTTGTTAAAGATCAATTAAAAAACAACAAGTAAAAATTTGGAAAGTAACACTATTTTAATTAAATATATCACAATTCATGTTTATAATTCCATAGTAACAAGCAAGTTTTAACAAACGCCTGCTGCAAAAAGGACAACTCATCAACTCTTACACACATTGTTAATCAAAATCTTTAGCTAGCCTGACATACTATATAAGATTCCTTTAATTACATTTCAGGTCATTATACTGCTACAGTATACAAACTTTTTGACATATAAATTGGACAAGTTGACTTAATACAGGTTTGACTGGCATGCTCTTAAAGAGGTCCTATTATGCTTTTTCAAATATTTTCTTACTTGCTGGGTCATGTAGCTGTATGTGAACATAAACTATCTGCACTATCTGTGACGCTGACAGTGCACGATAAATGGAGTTTTTGTCTATTAAAAAAGAATCGGCTCACAGTCGCCTAAACGAGTCATTAGCAGTCGAGTCCATATCATGTTCTAAAGTTTCCTCTCATACCACTGTGAACAACTAAACACATCATGCCTTTATATTACCATCTAATGTTGTAGAAAGTGCAAAATATGTTTCACCCTTTCTTTTGAAGTTAGTAATACACAAAATGCAGCTTGTTGTGTTACAGAGAAACCACAAAATGCAAAGCCTCCTGCCCTTAATACTCTCCCACAACAGAAGACCTTTGGCCAATTACTACATTCTGAGACTGTTAACACTTATTTATTTATTAGCCCAAATTATGTGAAATGTCCACTACTAAAATTATAACATTTTAGAAGAAGCCCATTAATATGAATCAGTAAAATCAGCAGCCTGCTTTAAAAACAAATCAGCAATGGTAAAATCAGCAATGTTAGGCAATGTGTTAACACACATTTAAATGGATTTTGAAATAACCTACCTTCAATACCAATTATGTTTTTTTCTAAAGAAGAAAGAATTTCTTCTAAGGCTGCATAATTGGAAACATTGAAGTATCTGTCTTTGCTGCCAGCTATTGTTATCATTTGTTCTTCTGCCTTTGGTTTACCCAGTACATCTGGCCCCACCTGAAAGTAAACCATCACTTTATTAATGCTATAATCTTAATGAATCCTTTGTATGCATATCTTTATACAATAAAATATAAATACGCATTTCCATTTACACATAGTTAAGTCTGGCTGTATGAATACCCAATGTACCCAACACAAACCACTAACTTTTTAAATATTATCAGACATCTTTAAAACATTTTTAAATTTTTCAAATGTACTGTATATGTAAATGAAGTATTTTTTACATATGGACAAATAATTGCAGATGAATTGCAGCACATTTTGTTCTGTTCATGTACACTTACCCCTATAGAATAGCGAGTAATACCCTGCATCTCTTTCATGTTCAAAACATCTGAAAGAGTTCTATTATCTCCTGTCATTTCTCCATCAGACAATAGAATAATCATCTTTTTGGCCTTCTCATTTGATCCTTGTTCAGGAACAAAAACCTCTGTTCTGTAAGTAGCACAGGAGACAGAAGCTAATGAAGACTTTGCAGTAAGATTTGCCTGATAGACTGTTTGCTATCAATGCACTTGGTAAGAAACACATAATAAGAAAGTTTGGGTTTGAGCACTTACAGAACATGGTAGAGGGCTGAAGCAGTCTTGGTGATTTCATATAACTGTGTTATGTTCTTCACCTTAAGCAGCGCTCTGGAACTGTCATTATTTTCTTTCAGAGAGAGTTCTGTCCTTATATTTCTCCCAAACTGCACTATTGCAAAGTTGCACTGGGGGTACATGGAAGAGGGTAGTGATTAGTATTGACTTTATTACTAATAATGATTGTTTTTCTAAATTAGTAACTTATCTTTAGAACTTAACGCTCAGACTCTTTGTACACTGTAGCAAAAATCTTTTGAATATCTTCCTCATGGTTTCTAGTTTTATTCATGTTTATGTTAGCAAAAAGCATCCTATATCTTGGTATATTTATTTCGCTGAACAGTTGTTTAGTAATTAAAATTTTTAAGAACGGTGCCTAAGAATTTTGTACAGTAGTGTATAACCTTTTTTGCTAGGTAAAAACACAGATACAATGTTTCAAAAAAAGAAACAGAAATCTCTTAACCAGTTTTTAAAATACTCTAGTATGTATAGTATCTTAACAACTGTTACACTGTTTGATACAGATATCATATCATGAATTTTTCATGCTGTTAGTTCCTCACTTACACTGAAACATGTTTCCCAAACATTTTGCGTTACATTATAAATGAAGTCTTTGGCTATTATAAAATCCTCCTTATTAATGCTTCCAGAACCATCAAGCACAAAAGCGATCTCCGTCCCCGCATCTTAAAAAAAACAAAAAACAAAACATGAAATGATTTCACAAATATTACCTCTATTATGAGAATCCAAACTGTAGTTTAAGGAAGTGATCAGATGTAAGTACCTCAGACAGCACATGCATCAGTCACCTGATGTACCATGTCCATTTTTTTTCATGTGTGACAAACTTAAAATTACCTTCATCGTCGTCATCTGTATCAGTGTTAGGATCCTCTTCTAGAGCTCTTCTCTTCCTCCAGGAGTCTAATAGTCATTTACAGTATTAAAAAAATGTTACCTATAAAATGTACTTAGTATGATTTTTTTTTACTTTTCCTAAGATGCTTTACCTTGATGAGGACTGTCCTGATATTTATTGTTGTTGTTGTTGTTGTTGTTGGTAGTGGTAGCTTTATTTTTGAGTATCTGTGAAACTAAAACAGTGCATTGTGAGGAAAGGCCCTACTGATGACAAAATGTCTTTATTTATTATCTAGTCCAGACACGTACCCAGCTCCTCAGGATAGATATTACTCTTGACTTGCCTGTCCAATATCCATGTACAGTTTCCATTAAAATACTCAGTTGATGAGTTCCTTGTCCGGACTTGGTTACAAACCTAGGTTTTGGGATAATCATCAGATGCATCATGCATGAGAATCTAACATAAGTCTGTTTTTTATTTTTAACAGCAATTTAATAACAAACATTTATTTGGCAACTTTGCTAATATACAATGTTTAATTTACATATTACATTAATTTACATATATATATATATAATTTTATATTTTGCATTTGCAAAGAAAATGCCGCCGACCCCTAAAGGTTTCATAATCTTTAAATAGTCAATTGTTTTTAAGTATGTCTTTTTTTGTTAAAATTTATTTCCATAAATAAATAGCCACGTATCATCTTCTATCAATCCGAGTTTTTGTTTTGATCTAACCTTATTATTACTGTCATATACTGTATACATTAATAAAAAAAATTTATGGTTGTATAGGATTCAATACTATAGAAAATATGTCATAGACAATAGCAAATTTATTTAAATAATAAAGTGGGCACGCAGATAATTTGAATTAAAACAACAAAAGGATGGTTGCTGGGGAAGTTTCTTTCGCTTGGTTTCATTAAAACCATTTGTATTATCTACTGGAAACTGGGGCGGATGTGCCATGAAATGTTTGTGGTCAGACCTATGACTAAGACATCATGAGAGACTGCAGGTGGCCTGATGAGCTGGGAAAGAACTTCTGCCTGAGAATTTCAAATAAGACGTTTTTTTTTTCTCGTTAGTTTATTTTTTCTATTAGCCCTAAGTGTTTGCCACTGTATAAGCTACAGTTTTGTGCATAGTCTACACAACATTTATTTATCAGGCCCTGGATCAGCAGCAGTTTTGAATAGTCAATTCATGAGGGAACGTCTCGCTGTCTAAAAGAGAAGTCGACATGTCTGACGCTTTTCATAGGGGAAACTGTGGTTTGACACAGAACTATACTCTCATGAGAAGCAGACAAACATACAATTTAGGTTTTAAAATAAATTTAAAGCATTATCATGGAAAAAGTATTTAAATTGTTATTGAAAATATGAGAAAATATACCAGAAGCTGCTCTTTATTTCCATTGAAACTGGATGCCACAGATGCAATTGGACTTAGCCCTTTTCCTCCACCTGTAATTAATTTATTAGTATACTTCTATCTGACATTATACTGCAGTGTGAAAAGGTAAACTTAACCTTATAATAATTGCCATTAAAAGAAACTAAGTTTTTAAAAACATTAGTAAAAAAATTAAATAAAATACCAGAAACGTTTTTAGAACATCCTTGGTTTGTGCATGTGTAAGCATCTCCAGAGGCAGGAGAAGGAACAAAAACTCTAAATAAAAAACACAAATCTATTTAATTACATGCAATTCAATACTTTTAAATAATTAGAGCCTTTTTAAAAGTTAGTAGAAGATACCAACCCATCACTTGATTTAATAATGGTTTGACCAAACAATGGGTCTTCAGTACTAAAATTTTTCACTGGTGTTGTATATATGTTGAATCCCACTGCTGTATATATCCCTGTCAAAGTATATTCACTAATTATTAAATGTATAATGTTTAGTACAAATTACAAACATAAGTAAGTAGCTCTTTGAAAGTTGTTTTGTTTTTATCAAGAAACAAGTATCCATTTTTATCAAATAGAATTTCTATACTTCTTACTCAATTATATAAGATGCCCATATAGTAAAAAAAAACATATAGACATACCTGTTATAAACAGTACAGCTGCATGCATCTTGCTGAGACAGTTGGGTAACTCGTATGCCCCAACTGTCTCTTACATTGTCTGCACATGTACAATTTCCTGTGTTGTCTTCCTGCCCTTTGTATGAACATTTCTACTCATTCTACAAGCTGCTGCCTCTAAAAAAAGTGAAAGAACTTGATTTATATGATAATTGAGCTCTAAGCCGAAAGATTCTCACTTTTAGCACCTGAGAAAATCTTTCCACATCCTTGTCTTAAAACAAAAGGTATTAATTTTTAAACTTGTCATGTTTCCCAGAAAGGAAAAAAGAGGCAGGAATATTTTCTTTGAAAACTGGATCGTACACTTTAAGACAAGCCTAGACATTTATAGACAAGTCATGCACACATTCTGCTTTAAACAAAGTTCATGTTTTAATGATTCTTCCATGCCATGCTTTGTCCTTAAATCCATCAGTTTAACATTAAACGTCTGATCAAAAAAAAAAAAGCAATGACAAATCACATGCCGTGTGAGAGTTTCCAGGAATGGTGTTTGCTGGCAGATAGTTTGCCACACATGGTGTGTATATGAATCTATATATGAAATTGTAACCTGATCCTTAAAACTGACCAATAATGCACCTGAACAACTTGTTTGTAATTGTTTCAAATACTTTGCCCTTACTTGCATCGTCTTCAATGGCTTTCTGTAGCTGCTCACTTCAGATTTAAATGATAATGCTTGTCTGCAAACTAAGACAATGGATCTGTGCAATGTTCCTGTCAAGACTCAACTTGTCTGGCCCTGCTATTAAACAAGGTTTAAAGAAAAAATTTTTCGTCTCTTCGTTGGAAAGCAGATGGTAAAAAGTAAATCCCTTGGCTTTCTTTAAACTAAGACGGACTTCCTCCCAAAAAAAAGTTAATTTAGTTTTTATTTACCGTTGACTTTATTATTTTTTTTGCTTATTCTGTGCAGACATCCCCAAACAGGGTTTTAGCCATTTTATACTATGGCCTATTGTCCTAGCATGAGAATATGTTTTAAATCAGTCACCAATTCTGTGAGTTGCTCTGGATAAGAGCATTTGATATAAATGCTGTAAATATGAAGCATCATAAAGAAAAACATACAACGTATTTGCCCTGTAGCTTGAAGGGCTGATTTTATAGACACCTAATCAACATCTAGTGAATCATATTTGTTGTTTCAACAATGCTGTGGTGTAAACATAATTAACCTAGAAAGAAATCTAGAACAAAATAATCAAATTACATTTTACAAATGGCAGATTTATCAAGCAACATCAGCCAAAATCATTCACACAACCACCCAGTCACATGGGGGAGCTGGTTATAACTGCTGTCACCTCATTACTTAGGGTGTTACCTAAAAACAGAGCTTGAATTAAAAGATTAAATCAGGAAGAAGCTATGTTTTTCTTTTTTTAAGCAATGTTATTGTATATATTATAATATTAGTTCTTTCTTTTTGGAAATCTCGGAGCTGCTAGATCATTTCTGTTTTTCGTATTTTACATTATTATACAGTGTAGGCAGATAAGTAGATGAAAAAGGAAACCCAAACACACACACAGGCCCATATTTAAATGTAAGCAACATAAGGCATGTGTGAGAGAGAGAGGGAGAGACTGGTGCATAGTCTTACAAAATTACAGTACTGTACCATTAAATTACTAAGGGTTTTTATTGTACTCTTGTAATCCTCCGAATCATGATTACACTCATCTGCTTTACCACTTAAAAAAAACACCAAGCGCGGGGAGAACATGCAAACTCCATGCACACAGAGACGGGAACCACTACACCACCGTGCCGCCTCCATCAAATGATAATAATGACAATTAAATGTTTAAATCCAGGTTTTGTTTTGATGGCTCCAAGTTGACTTAATTGAGCTTTTAATTAATGATATATTTTGAAATATTTAATATGCGACCCTCAATACAGGATAAAGCGGTATAGACGATGAGTGAGTGAGTGAAATATGTAATATTTAATAAAAAAATATATTTTGTTAATAAAACTGTTCTTAAAAGTTATACATATTTCACAACCATTTTGTATGACCATGAGTGAGTGAGTAAGTAAATACTTGCACCAAAAAATACTAATAACTTATAACCGCCACCACACCATCCGCCTTGAATTTTTTTTTACAATTCGACCACTGAGTCTAAGACAACTTAAGTGCATACAGTCCTTAAAGCAAACAGTGGGACATACCAAATATCAAGAATTCCAACATTTTAAAGTTTTTTTTTTAACTCACTGTCATCAATAGTATAATTTTTAATTAAAATTGTTGAATTAAATTAGAAAAGAATGTATATTGTACAAGTAGAAACAAAAATTCTATGACATTTACAGGAAGCCCACAGTGGTTTGCGTCTTTCAAAATGGAACATGTGACTGGGCGGTTTTTGTGTGCTTCTGTGCTATAAAGCTGAAGTGAAAGTGAACCGATCATTTTACAGAGAACATTGTTATTACATAATCTAAATGTGTTAGTTTAATCGACTCAGGCTGAGAATCTGTGCAGACATAGTTATGATTTTAAAATGGTAAAAAGAAACACTTCTTTGACCTGCACTTTAGGAGCAATAGATTTAAAATTCTAATTTATTTAAAGATTTTAACACCCTTTTTGCCTGAGTATGACAGGATGTGGGGAAGTTCTGAATTAGAACTAGGTTGAAATACCGCGTTGGTATATTTTCAACACTAGCAACTGCAGCAAACACATTTGTAATACAAATTTTCTTCAAATAAGAGACAGTGGTAACGTAAAAATCAACAATGAATGTTGCTTTTTTTGTTGCAACCAGTGTAAAAACTTGCAAAAAATAATTGCTATCAATTTTCTAGGTACACTTGCACACAGTTTTTGAAGGAACTTACAGGTAGGTTGTTCTAAACATCTTGAAGAACTAACCATATATTCTCAGTGAATGTAGGCTGTCTCAAATCCTTCTGTAATCCCATGGAGTGTATTTGGCACTTGTTCTTATTTGGCAAATTGTTCTTATTATCTAAAGGTGAAAGAGTATTATGAGGTTTTCATGGTTGTTCTAAATATAGACATGAAAGATCAGTTTTGCTACATTTTATGAGAAATTAATGCAGAAAACCATGAAATCCTGACAGGTTCACATACCTTTTCTTGCCCCAATATATACAGAATTTAATGAAATCTTGGTAGGAGATTTGCCTGAAGTTAAACCTGCGCCATACAGCAAGTCCACAATGTACGACCAATCAAGTTAAAAACATTTGAAAATATAAACATGTGTTTATGCATGTTCAATCACGGAAGTTAGATTACAGGTCCACTGTGCATTGTCACAATGCGTGCAATACACAAAGAGCAGTACAAGCCCAGGATGTCCGGACACAAGTATAAAAGCAGGGAGATGAAGCCGGTACTGCTACTAAGTGCCGAGCAGTTACAATGGAAACAAAAGTGAAAATAATTGAGAGAATGAAGCGAGATGAAAAGATGGGAGAGTGTTGGCACAATTAGCACCCATTTGGAGGAATATAACACTTTTAACCTTCAGTCTAGTGTCACTATACAGTACGTGGCACTCAACACAGCCAATCAACGCAATAATTTACCATGTACAGGCAGAGTATGTGGAAGACACAGAAATGATGGGAAGGCACCTACAAGCTGCCCAAATCCTCACGAAACAGAAAAAAAAGGAAAATAAACTATAGAAACTGAACCTTCAATGATGAGTGGACAGATCAATGTATGTTTGTTCTTTTTGTGAGAATTTTAAAACTAGTCTGTCTGGCCGCACTGTCTTACCTTCACTGTTCTTTCAAGGCAAAACAACTCTTTGGATATCTGCAAACACAATTTGGTCCAATAATTCAAGAAAGGTGAAAGTTTCTTAAAGATAAACATTAATAGTGACATGAATTCATCACTATGAGCCTGAGAGCAAACAGCAAATATGGAATAGAAACATCCTTTATTACTGACCAAGAAAAAGTGTAAAAGTCACCCATTAGGCATATAACTGATGCTTACAGTTTCAGCAAGGTTCAGCAATCAACAGTACTTTACAGTATAAGAAGCTTATTGAAAAGCTGAAGTGATTAAACATGAAGCCATTGTAAGCTTACATCAATATCCACACACAATTCTGCCCACATGGTTAGCACTTTGTAAGAGCTTCATTTTGAGGTGTTAATATAGGTGGGCATCATCCTTTAGTCTTGATCTTGCTCCATCACACTTCCACCTGTTTGGTCTCGTGAAAGCAGCCCAAGAAGCACAGAGATTCACTTCTGATGAGTGGGAATAATTTTTCACTACTTCAATTCCCAGATTCCAATTTCCAGCAGCAGAATAACAGAATAGTTGAAACAAACTTCATTTCTCATCAACACCACAAATTGCGTTCATTTCACCTGCTTGTACCTTTGATTACACATATCTGCTGTTCACTGCACATGCACTATACATAACCTAGTCTTGTGGTCACACTTTCACCAGTTTCACTCCTAGATTCTGTAGTGAAGAGGGCAAGCTGTTTATATCTTGTAGCCTATTTCTGGTTTTGACTCTGTTGCTGCATTACTTTCTTATTTTTTAAAACAATTTTGGTTTATAATATATTAACCTGCATTTGTATCTGACTTCAAATATTTACAGTGGTGGCCTAAAGTTTGAAGACAACACATGCCATGTATTATATGCCATGTTCTCCTTGTGCACAAAACAGGAGATGTCACTAGTTAGTTCTAGCCTCTCTGGCTGAGGAGTTGTGGCAATAAACTCAAAAATCAGAAAAATTGGCCATGTGACAATGGTGTTTAACTTCTGCTTCCATATCCTGGGTCTCCAGACCTGAACCCAGAAGAAAACTTTGGACAATGGTTAAGTATGCAGTATCAGTCAAGAAACCATCTGCTTCACATGATCTTCAGTAATCAAGTAGGCATGATTCAGCGAGTGATGGCATAGTCCAAGCTGAGCATTGATGTACTGCATATGGCAATGCTCAGCTGAATGCAGCAGGTTTTGAAGAATAGATAACTGAATATTGAATAGGATTAAATATTTACGGTTGTATGGTAATTTCATTGCTTAAAATAAATTTTTCTTATTATCTAGATTGTCATTATATAAAAAAAGCAACTTCACTTTTGTTTCAATACTTGTTGCCATCAGTGTATGTTAAACTTATACAACCTCTTGTATAATCAAAACAATATTTATTTTAAGGGTTGTCACAGCTACATGAGGGTGTTGTGTTATTAACATATTTAATCAAAAAACAAGATTGAATGTGTTATCATGTCACATTTGTTATTAACACTGAATTTGTTAATTAGTCACATTATGTAAAACTTGTCCAAACTATAAAGCAGGGGTGTCGAACATGATCCAGAAATAGCTGATGTGGGTGCAGGATTTCATACCAGCCAACTAGAAAGATACCTGATAGCCTAACGAAAAACTAAAATGATGAAATCAAAATGTATCACAAAAGAGTCTGAAATAAACATCTTAAAAACAACCTGAGAAAGCAAAACCTTGTTTATTTAAATACAAATATATAGTTACAAAAAGAAAAATTTATTCAGTAAAAACAACATATTCTAATTCAATTTTATTTATATAGAGCTTTTAACAATGATCATTGTTAAAATCACAAAGCATATTTACTGAAATAATCAAAAGGAAATTAGGGAAATGTGTATAAAATATGTATAATTCAAAATGATCAGGTTTGTCCCCACAGAGCAAGCTGAGGGCGATAATATAATATATAATTCCACCTACAGTAGGATATATATTATGGCAAGCCGTTTAGGAAAATATTCATGAGAGAATTAAATGAAAACTCCATATATTGAATGAAAAGTCTGAATATATTGAATGGTTTCTGAATATATTGAATGAAACTCGATATATATTGAATGAAACTCGATATACAGTGGTGTGAAAAACTATTTGCCCCCTTCCTGATTTCTTATTCTTTTGCATGTTTGTCACACAAAATGTTTCTGATCATCAAACACATTTAACTATTAGTAAAGGATAACACAAGTTAACACAAAATGCAGTTTTTAAATGATGATTTTTATTATTTAGGGAGAAAAAAAATCCAAGCGTTTGCGATAACTTGCAACGAGTCTCTTACAGCACTTGGAAGGAATTTTGGCCCACTCATCTTTGCAGAATTGTTGTAATTCAGCTTTATTTGAGGGTTTTCTAGCATGAACCGCCTTTTTAAGGTCATGCCACAACATCTCAATAGGATTCAGGTCAGGACTTTGACTAGGCCACTCCAAAGTCTTCATTTTGTTTTTCTTCAGCCATTCAAAGGTAAATTTGCTGGTGTGTTTTGGGTCGTTGTCCTGCTGCAGCACCCAAGATCGCTTCAGCTTGAGTTGACGAACAGATGGCCGGACATTCTCCTTCAGGATTTTTTGGTAGACAGTAGAATTCATGGTTCCATCTATCACAGCAAACCTTCCAGGTCCTGAAGCAGCAAAACAACCCCAGACCATCACACTACCACCACCATATTTTACTGTTGGTATGATGTTCTTTTTCTGAAATGCTGTGTTACTTTTACGCCAGATGTAACGGGACACGCACCTTCCAAAAAGTTCAACTTTTGTCTCGTCGGTCCACAAGGTATTTTCCCCAAAGTCTTGGCAATCATTGAGATGTTTTTTTAGCAAAATTGAGACGAGCCTTAATGTTCTTTTTGCTTAAAAGTGGTTTGCGCCTTGGAAATCTTGGAGTCGTGAACACTGACCTTAATTGAGGCAAGTGAGGCCTGCAGTTTTTTAGATGTTGTCCTGGGGTCTTTTGTGGCCTCTCGGATGAGTTGTCTCTGCGCTCTTGGGGTAATTTTGGTCGGCCGGCCACTCCTGGGAAGGTTCACCACTGTTCCATGTTTTTGCCATTTGTGGATAATGGCTCTCACTGTGGTTCGCTGGAGTCCCAAAGCTTTAGAAATGGCTTTATAACCTTTACCAGACTGATAGATCTCAATTACTTTTGTTCTCATTTGTTCCTGAATTTCTTTGGATCTTGGCATGATGTCTAGCTTTTGAGGTGCTTTTGGTCTACTTCTCTGTGTCAGGTAGCTCCTATTTAAGTGATTTCTTGATTGAAACAGGTGTGGCAGTAATCAGGCCTGGGGGTGACTACAGAAATTGAACTTAGGTGTGATAAACCACAGTTAAGTTATTTTTTAACAAGGGGGGCAATCACTTTTTCACACAGGGCCATGTAGATTTGGAGTTTTTTTTTGTCCCTTAATAACTTAAACCTTCATTTAAAAACTGCATTTTGTGTTCAATTATGTTATCTTTGACTAATAGTTAACGGTTAACGGAGCAGAAACATTTAAGTGTGACAAACATGCAAAAGAATAAGAAATCAGGAAGGGGGCAAATAGTTTTTCACACCACAGTATATATATATATATATATATATATATATATATATATATATATATATATATATATACATATGTGTGTTTGTGTTTGTTTGTTTATTATATTTATGCCTAGTTTATCTTGAGGTGAGTGAATGCTGTTCAGAATTAAACTGTTCAGAGATGTATAACATATTATTCTTGGGATCTCGTGGGGCATGAAGATGTTGCTCTCATGCTGTCCTATTAAAAAATAAACAGAATATAAATTTCATTTTAGTATTTAAAAAAAGTACTGTAACTATACACCTTTTCTAGAGATGTATCCTAGACATGACTGAAGCTGGGTGGAGCCAAAATTACAGCATCATGGGCAACAGAGTTTATAAAAATTACCTTTGAGAATCCTAGGCAAGGCAGAATGGCTGTACACTCTTCCCTATTTAAGAGAAGTTATTTATTAGCTGTATGCAAGTTGCTTAATAGACAAAAATTTTACAGGCTGTAACCTAAAATACATCCTGACAAACAATATCTAACTAATAGTATTTAGTAAATTGGTTACCACAAGATTACTATTATCTGGGAGCCTTGTGTGATTTAGTATTACCCTCTGACATTTAAGTTTTGTTTGTCACATTCGCACGGGATAAGCGAAGCCTGCGATTATTTTATTTTATTTTTGGAATTTTTCCAGAGTTTCTCTCTAATTTAGTTGTCTCTAATTCCTCCCCGTCACTAGGGGGCTACCACATTAAGGCTACTACTACCAGTCAGTCTGGAGGGCTGAAGACTATCACGTGTTTTTCCTTTGAACCACTATCCTATCCACTACTTCCGCTTGCGCGAGCTCACAGACACCCCTGATTAGCTGTAGAGTCGTGATTAATGTGGAAGCACGAAGTACCCCTCATCCCTCCCCTCTGAGTGAGCTCGGCCAATCAGCTCTCTCTAGACCTCCGGCTGCGAGAAGTTACAGCATCACCCGGGAACCGGGATCTCCGGATGATAGGGCGAGCATTTTACCACTGCGCCACTCGAAGGCCTGGGGCTTGCGATTTTACTTGAATTTACTTATCGAAATAAGTAAACAAAAATCATACATAATTCCAAACATTTTTTACAAATAATTAACTGAAAAGTGGGCGTAATTATTTAGCCCCCTGAGTCAATACTTTGTAAAACCACCTTTTGCTGCCAGTCTTTTACGGTATGTCTCTACCAGCTTTGCACATCTAGAGACTGAAATCCTTGCCCAGTCTTCTTTGCAAAACAGCTCCAGCTCAGTCAGATTAGATGGACAGCGTTTGTGAACAGCAGTTTTTTCAGATCTTGCCACAGATTCTTGATTGAATTTAGATCTGGACTTTGACTGGGCCATTCTAACACATGGATATGTTTTGTTTTAAACCATTCCATTGTTGCCCTGGCTTTATGTTTAGGGTCGTTGTCCTGCTCCAAGAGGTTTTCTTCCAAGATAGCCCTGTATTTGGCTCCATCCATCTTCCCATCAACTCTGACCCGCTTCCCTGTCCCTGCTGAAGAGAAGCACCCCCAGAGCATGATGCTGCCACCACCATATTTGACAGTGGGGATGGTGTGTTCAGAGTGATGTGCAGTGTTAGTTTTCCGCCACACATATAGCGTTTTGCATTTTGGCCAAAAAGATCCATTTTGGTCTCATCTGACCAGAGCACCTTCTTCCACATGTTTGCTGTGTCCCCCACATGGCTTGTGGCAAACTGCAAACGGGACTTTTTATGGTTTTCTGTTAACAATGGCTTTCTTCTTACCACTCTTCCATAAAGGGCAACTTTGTGCAGTGCACGACTAATAGTTGTCCTATGGACAGATTCCCCCACCTGAGCTGTAGATCTCTGCAGCTCGTCCAGAGTCACCATGGGCCTCTTGGCTGCATTTCTGATCAGCTCTCTCCTTGTTCGGCCTGTGAGTTTAGGTGGACGGCCTTGTCTTGGTAGGTTTACAGTTGTGCCATACTCCTTCCATTTCTGAATGATCGCTTGAACAGTGCTCCGTGGGATGTTCAAGGCTTTGGAAATCTATTTGTAGCCTAAGCCTGCTTTAAATTTCTCAATAACTTTATACCTGACCTGTCTGGTGTGTTCTTTGGACTTCATGGTGTTGTTGCTCCCAATATTCTCTTAGACAACCTCTGAGGCCGTCACAGAGCGGCTGTATTTGTACTGACATTACATTACACACAGGTGCACTCTATTTAGTCATTAGCACTCATCAGGCAATGTCTATGGGCAACTGACTGTACTCAGTTATTTATTTGTAAAAAATGTTTGGAATCATGTATGATTTTTGTTCCACTTCTAAAGTGTACACCACATTGTATTGGTCTTTCACGTGGAATTCCAATGAAATCGATTCATGTTTGTGGCTGTAATGTGACAAAATGTGGAAAAGTTCAAGGGGGCCGAATACTTTTGCAAGCCACTGTACAGTATATATAGTATATGCCCCGAAGTGTGTATCTTTTGAGAGACGATAAAAGAAGGCGATAAAAAAAGAAGGGGAGTGTGTGTTTGTGCAAGTATGCAGACTGTGTGTGAGGCAGAGAGACAATTTATAGCTGTCCAGTTAGATGGATTTAAAAAAAAGAAAAAAGTTATTGTGCCCTGCTTCGTTCACATTTTACCAGGTTAAAATCTAATAGCTCGAGCTGTACGCTTGATTTATCTGTAACACATTAACCACAAATTATGACGTGAACCTACTCGATTATTTGTGCACTATGTTTGGAAATGTCATTATAGATCTAGCTGTATGATACAGTATAAACAGCAGTGTTTACCGCATCCTGCTATACATGTCATCCATCACTTTATAATTATTTTTTTTGCCTTCGTCTTCTGATGGTTTTCAGCTTTCTGTTTCTGCACATTCTACTGTTGTCTGGCGTATAGCGATATGACCCAGCACCCAAAATACTTCCAAAAAGTATTTTTTAAAAGCAAACTTAAAAAATTATATATAACACCGCCAAATCAGAGACATGCTGACTTGCACAGGACTAATATTATCACAGGAACTCGATATTCGGTGAAATATGGTGCTGTAGGTAATTTGCGGAGAAATTTTTACTTTACAAATTATAGACATGGCCGATTTACACGGGATTAAGATCACAGACAACCGTGACCAATTATCACAAATCACACAAGGTCCCAAAATTATTCTGATCCTGGACATACTGTATTAAGTATTAACCAACCCAAGCAATAGCATACTGCAGAAGATTTACAGTACCTTCAATTCCAATTATGCTTTTTTCCAAAGAAGAAAGAATGTTTTTCAAAGATTCATAGTTAGAAATCTTAAAAAATCTATCTTCACTGCCAGCTATTTCTGTCATGTCCAGTATTGCCTTTGGTTTATTCAAAACTGCTGGCCCAACCTGAGAATAAAACATTATTGTTTCAGCAAAGACTAGCTCTTTCAGCACATGATAAGTAAAAGAAACTGTTCATTGTGATTATTAAATATAGAATTTTGTCACACAATTTTATAGGCTAATTTTATTAATAGATATAACAATATACCTCGTTGAATGCCATGCTGCATTTTGCTGCAGCAAAAGTTCATCATAAACAGATCAAGAAACTGACAGACTCCAGGAATGGGAGGGTCATGGCAATTATTGAAAAGAATGGTAGCTAATATCTTAACAGTTTTTTAAAATTTGAATCAAATCTAAACTAAACGTAACTTAACTAAAATAAACCATGCCAAAATAGATTTATATAAGATTCTATGTCACAGTTGTATGGCATTAAATGGCACATGTAAAACATTCAGATGAATAGTTTAGCTTTAAAACAGTACACCTACCCCTATAGAATAGCGAACCATCCCCTTCATCTGTGGCATGTTCAGAACATCTGTGAGGTTTCCTGGATGTAATGATTTTTCCCCATAAGACAGTAAAATAATCACTTTTTTGGCATTATCTTTGGATCCACTTTGAGGAGTAAAAACATCTCTGCTATAGGTAGTACATAGAAGTTAATTTGTAGCTTTGTAGTAACATGTGCTATAAATCTGGATTAATGTCAGCCACTGATGCACATTGGTGTACTTACAGTACATAGTAGAGGTCTGAGGTAGTTTTTGTGATCCCATAAATCTGTTTTATGTTCTTCACCTTTTCCAAGGCGCTGAGAAGGTTATTATTTTCTTTCAGAGAGAGTTCCATCCTTATGTTGCTTCCATACTGCACTGCTGCAAACTTGCACTGAGAAGAGAATTTACATAAGTACATATACTCTAGATCAATGGTCCCCATGGGACCGGTCCGTGGATCAAATGGTACCAGGCCACACAATAAATAATTAAATATTTTCGTTTTATATATTATCTGAGTCTAAACAATTTTCATTAGCATTGCTAACGTCTTTAGCTGCAGCCTCGAAGCAAGCATAGAAGGTGTTCAGCTCGTCTGCCAGAGACATGTCCCTGTTCATCATACCGAATGTTGGTGCCATATAGTCTGTTATTGTCCTTAGCCGCTGCCACGGGCCCCTAGAGTCACACTGTTAAGGCTGTGATTTTAGTTTTCTCCCATAGCGCTGCTTCGCCTTCTTCACCACTTTTCGGACATTGTATGGAGCCTTGTATAGGTCCATGTAACCCAACGCAAGTCCCTCGCTATAGTTAGCGGTGTGAGAGATCTCAGAGCATTGCTGATGGTTTTATCCACCCATGGCCTTTTGATTGAGAAACGTTCTGATGGTCATTTTTTTTAAATGGTATCATCTGCTCGTTTTGTAACGAATCACACAACCACTTCTGTAAATATATGGATTTCATCAGAGCTGTGCCAGAACATATCCCAGTCTGCGTCCTCGAGTGCGTTTTGTAAAGCACCACCAATTGTTGCCTTGTAGCCATCCCTGACTGTTGTACTGTATAGCTGTATGATTCAGTGTCCTTTTGCCCCTAGTGAGGCAAGTGATATGCTTATAAAAATTGCATGTTTCATGCAGATTACATAAGGCAATGACCATATTAAAATGGCTCTGATTACTGATGTTCGATACTTTAAAAACAAAGAAAAAGAGGTCAGAGCAGTCGTGACACCAGCTAACCTCACTGGTGCCATCTTGGATTAATATTGATATGAAAAGCTGTGCAAAGATATGAGCTCACCAAGAGACGTCAGGGTATAGGTGAAGAACAGACGAGGACCAAGTACTGAGCCTTGTGGGACACCAGAAGAGACCCTTCGTAGAGTAGATGTTGATCTCCTCCATGTCACCCCATACAACCGATCTTCTAGGTAGGAAGCAAACATGCCATGAACCATGCCATGCACCAGAGTCCAATGCTTGCAAGGATGGACAAGATAATAGTTTGGTTTACTGTGTCAAATGTTGCTGCATGCATGACCGCTGGATCTAGGCAGGGTTTCTTGAGGATGAGAGAACCCTAACCTTTTTAAATGCAGCAGGAACATGACCAGATGATATGAAAGCTTGATGGTTGGGTCTTCTGAGATGGCCTGGAGTGGAAGAGATTGGGTCTAACAAACAGTTGGTGTGATTGGAGGATGTGATGATGTCCTAAATCTCTTCACATGTTAGGCTGAATTTTTTTCTAGGGGAGGAGAGAAAGGGGTCCTTTTGCTATAGAGATTGGGGTGGGAGCAAAGATCTGTCAGATTTTTGCTATTATCCAATCATAGTATATGGTAAAGTCATCAGCAGTCAGAAAGGACAGAGCAATACATTGGATAGCCGAAAAGCAGGTCAAGAAATCTTTTCCCACACTCTGGTATGTTCTTTCACAGAGTAGAATGCCAAACAGAGGCATTTTGAGCTGAAGAGCTCTATTACAAGGTCAGCAGTGGAGACCATGCCCTCAAAGACTTTGCCACTTTGTCATTGCTTGCAATGTGTGCAAATATGGCATGAAGAGACAAGGCATGTGCTGCAAGGCCTTTGTCCTAAGTCTGGAGATGCTCAAGCATTTCAATACCTATATGTACTCTGTAAGTGGAGTAACAGAAAGCAGAGGCAGATGTAAATGAAGACCGTGAAGATGGATTTAAAATAAGGTAAGTGCTTCTACCTAGGCTAAAATTTTGCCTTAATTAGAGTGCTTACATGTGTTTTCGGAGGAACATAGCAGTTAAAAAGACAATGGGTGGAAAACTAGTTATTAGTTCCAACAGCTGTATATACACTGTAAGTGATAAAGACTGAAGATTTTAAATTAGTTAAGTGCTGCTACTATTTTCTTAAGTACAGGACTAAGATGCTTAGAAGATTTTTATTATAAAATAAGTTATTATTAAAAATAATGATTACGTGTGTGTGTGTGTGTGTGTGTGTGTGTGTGTGTGTGTGTGTGTGTTACAGAGCAGATGAAAAGACATGAAGGGCAAGAAGAACAAGACATTTTCCCCATACATTAATTAAGTTTCAATATGTTCGGATGGTTTGGATGTCTGTTAATAATTGTACAGCAGTTTTACATTTAGTGTTGGTTGTACTGTTGTGTCAGTCATGGGCTGCTCTTGCCACCCGCTGGTGGCTTTTGTTTTGCATGAAGAGCACAATAACTTGATAAGTGATTAGATGACCTTTCTCTCACGTTTGATAAATATGCTTGTTTCTGGCTTTTTTGAGGGGCAAGTTGCTTAGTTTAATTATTAAATGATCGGATTTAATTGATCTAAATTTATTTCTAAAATTGCTTTGATTCACAGCTGCTGATAGGAATTGAGTAATTTTCCCAGTTTAGGGGAGTTTTAAGGCAGTTTAGATAGATAGATAGATAGATAGATAGATAGATAGATAGATAGATAAATAGATAGATAGATAGATAGATAGATGTGCAAATTGTCAAAGTATGTATGTGTGCATAAAGTAGCAGTGAGTATTGTTATTATTGTCATCTGTTACATAGAGGTAAGTCGCTGTAAAGTGCAACTGTAAATGGTAGGAACGATTTCCTGAACCGTTTCCTTGTGACAGCGAAGCTGGATCAGTCTGTTGGAGAGTCGACAACCCCAATCTCCTCAGCCGTGATAGTAACAGGTTTAATCACAGTTTTACAGTTCCTAACATCCACCATCGTCTCCTTCATGACTAGAGTAGCGTTGCTAGACCTTGTGAGAGTAAATTTAATATTTTAATACTTTTATTTCTAAATATATAATATATCCTAAATTGGACCTAATTTATGATAATGTACATGCGGGTGTACACTTGCAGCAGCTGGGAACAACAAACATGGCAAAGAGGGAACAAAAAAAATGGCCCTGATACCATGGGCGTATCCCAAGATGACAATTGCAGGATCCATCGAGCTCAAATTTTGAAAGAGTGGTTTAGAGAGCATGAGATATAATTTTTACACCCGTATTAGCATCCATTGAGAACCTTTGGGAAAATGCTGGAGAAGGCTTTCTGCAGGAGTCTAACTCTTTCATGATCAATACAAGATCTTGGAGAGAAATTAATGCAACTCTCGATGGAAATAAATGTTTCGAAATTGCATGATCGTTTTACACAATGCCATGGTCGAATATGGGCCATAATCAAAGCAAAAGGTGGGTCAACGAAATATTACAGTGTATTAATTTTTGGCCAGGCGAAAACAATATTTTTTTAGGTAACTCAATTAAATTCTATTAAGCCATAAAAATTATTGCATTTTCATTGCATTGATGAAGGGCATAGCTGATTTGAGTCACAGCTGCATTTCAGGTGTCTAACTGCTAGCTGTCTGCTATGCATTATATTAGATAACCAGCTGAATACCAAAAGAACAAATTCATAACAGCACTGTGTCAAGCACTTTCTGCTAATTTAAAAGTAAGTTTCTAAAAATGTGGTAAAAGCTCATATTCACATTCACATTCATAATATAAACTACATGCAGAATGAAGGGGTGTGCACACTTATTGCAATAATTGCTGTTGTAAGTTTGTACTCTTATATACACATTTTTCACGAATGTGTAGGCTTTTTTGTTTACAATAGCTAATTAAATGTTGAAAACATCTACCGTGAAATTTTTTTGGTTTCATTTTTTACAACCTAAAAGAATCTGCATTTTGAATGTACTTACCCTAAAACATGTTGTCCAAATATAATTCATCACATAACTCATAAAGTCTTTAGCCTTTTCAAAATCTTCCCCTTTTTCCTCCCTGCTTTTAGATCCATCCAGAACAAACACGATCTCTGTCCCTGGATCTTCAGATAAACATATTTGGCAGAAGAATTGAAAAAAATTTACAAAATGATCTAAACTTGTGCTATAAACCTTACTGTTTGTAAATTATTCCACAAATCTGGTCTTTATGATAGAGTGGCAAGAAGAAGGCCATGAAAAGTTCTGTTCGCAGTTTATGACAAGTCATGTGGGAAACAGCAGACATGTGGAAAAAGGTTCTCTAGTCAGATGAGACCAAAATGTAACTTGTTGGCCTAAATGCAAATGCTCAGTAAAATTCAGCTAGTCCAGAATGCAGCAGCGAGAGTCCTCACTAGAACCAGAGTGAACTGCTAGTATCTTACAAACCGCCACGCCTACTTCGATCAAAGGATGCAAGCTGCTTGTCAGTACCGCATATTATGAAAACTACAGCTGGGGGCAGAGCCTTTTCTTACAAATCCCCAAAGTTATGGAATAGCATTACAAATAGTATCCAGGACTAAGACACAATCTCATTATTTAAGTCCAGGCTAAAAACCTATTTATTTAATCAAACATTTATATATTAAATAGATTTGTCTTGGGTAAAGGAGCAGATCTGGGGGACTCATGGACGTAGAGTATTATGGTGAACTGGTATGTTTAAATGCTGTCCTCCCCACTCTTTTTGGTGCCCTGCTTCTGGTTGGAGATCTCGTCACATGTATGCCCCGTGTGTCTCTTTGGGATGCATCTGGTGTCTGGGGATGGTTTCACTCTACCATGAAGACGGTCTGGCCTCGACTGGTGTTGACAGCTGTTTCTTTAAGGACTTGACTTGGCTGCAGTTGCCTGATAGTTCGGGACTGGAATTTCCTAAAAGTTCAATTCAATTCAATTTTATTTGTATAGCGCTTTTAACGATTTACATCATCACAAAGCAGCTTTACACAATCAACAGGAATTAAGTTTGTACGAAATGTGAATGTGTATGAATCAAAATTATATGATTGTCCCTGAGGAGCAAGCCTAGGACGACGGCGACAGTGGCAAGGAAAAACTCCCTAAGATGGTAATAGGAAGAAACCTTGAGAGGAACCAGACTCAACAGGGAACCCATCCTCATCTGGGTGAAAACAGATAGCAGGGATTGATGTGCATAATAATATGCGAGACTGGAAGTTCAATATAAGAGGAGATGTGTAAGATTAAAGTCCAGTTTGTTCCTGGAGGCTCAGGTAGACTGTGAGAAATTTCAGTCCTGAACTACTGAGCGACAGAAGTCACAGGTCCTCAGAGAACAGCTGTCTGCATCAGTCGAGGACAGGACCACCTTCATGGAAAAGTGGAACCAACCCCAGTCACCACTCGCATTCCAGGCAGACCACACGGGGGCATCCATGTGATGAAGTCTTCAACCAGAAGCAGGACTCCAGGATGAGTTAGAGAGGTCCAGCGGGCAGAGGGGGTCTGGATCACTGGCAGCTCAGGAGCGACATGTATAGCTCGACAGAGAGATAGGTAGAGGAAAAAGGAGAGAGGGAGAGAGAGAGAGAGAGAGGAGAGAGCAGAAAAGGAGAGAGCAAAGAGATGGAGAAATAACAGTTAGGTATGGTCACAGTCAAACAATGTAAAAAGTGAATGTATATTTAGTGCAGAGTGCAAGCAGAGACTCCGGCAGGACTAACTATGACAGCATAACTAAAAAGGGAGAGCCAGAAGGAAACACAAACATCAGGGCTTCCAGAGATGTAAGGCAACCAATCACCTCACCGTCAACAAACCTGAGTGATCAATGAGAGTGGGGAAGACAGCATCCAAACATACCAGTTCACCTAATACTCTACGTCCATGAGTCCCCCAGATCTGCTCCTTTACCTAAGGCTAATCTATTTATAAAAATGCTTGGCTAAATAAATAGGTTTTTAGCCTGGACTTAAACACTGAGAATGTGTCTGAGTCCCGAACACTATTTGGAAGACTATTCCATAACTTTGGGGCTTTGTAAGAAAAAGCTCTGCCCCCTGCTGTAGTTTTAATAATACGCGGTACTTACAAGCAGCTTGCATCCTTTGATCGAAGTAGGCGTGGCGGATTGTAAGACACTAGCAGTTCACTCAGATACTGCGGCGCGAGACCATTTAATGCTTTATACGTCAAGAGTAGTATTTTAAAATCGATGCGAAATTTCACAGGAAGCCAATGCAATGTAGATAAGATAGGGGTGATGTGCTCATATCTTCTGGTTCGAGTGAGGACTCTCGCTGCTGCATTCTGGACCAATTGAAGCTTGTTTAAGCACCTAGTTGAACAACCACACAGTGAGGCGTTACAATAATCCAACCTAGACGTGATAAAAGCATGAACTAGTTTTTCTGCATCGTTTAGTGACAATATATTTCTTATCTTGGCAATATTTCTGAGGTGAAAGAATGCTATCCTGGTAATATTATCTACATGTGCTTCAAATGAAAGGCTTGACTCTATAATCACATCGAGGTCTTTTACTGTTGCACTTGATGGAACAGAAAGGCCATTTAAAATCACAGTGTGTTCAGAAAGCTTACTTCTAGCTGCTTGTGGTCCTATGACTAGAACTTCTGTCTTATCAGGATTAAGCAGAAGGAAATTAATTAACATCCAATCACTTATGTCCTGCACACATTGCTCAACTTTAGTAAGCTGGTTTTTCTCATCTGGTTTTGCTGAAACGTATACTTGTGTGTCATTAGCATAACAATGAAAACTAATACCATGTTTACGAATTATGTTGCCTAGAGGAAGCATGAAAAAGCAGTGAGCCTAAAACAGAACCCTGTGGAACACCAAACTCAACTTGAGAACATGAGGAATGGTCACCATCTAAATCTACAAACTGATAACGATCAGTCAAATAGGATCTGAGCCATAAGAGGGCCGTTCCCTTAATTCCTACTACATTTTCTAATCTGTGAAGGAGAATATTATGATCAATAGTGTCAAAAGCTGCACTGAGGTCGAGTAACACAAGTATAGTGACACAACCCTGATCAGAGGCCACTAGGAGGTCATTTACTACTTTAACGAGTGCTGTCTCTGTGCTGTGATGAGGCCTAAATCCTGGCTGATACAATTTATGTATGCTATTCCTATGTAGATATGAACATAGCTGTTGTGATACTACCTTTTCCAGAATTTTAGAGATAAACGGGAGGTTTGATATCGGCCTGTAATTGGAAAGCTGACAGGGGTCAAGGTCAGGTTTTTTGATTAGTGGTTTAATAACTGCTAATTTAAGGGATTTAGGAACATACCCACTGCTGAGTGAACAGTTAATTACTTTTAACAGGGGTTCTGTTATTGCTGGAACTATCTGCTTGAGAAAATGTGTCGGTATAGGATCTAATTCACAGGTTGACGATTTTGAAGAGGAGATGAGTGAAATTAGTTCACTCGCTTCAAGGGGAGTAAAGTATTCTAGGTTCTGATGTGATGTGATTAATTTATCATCTGTATCACTTAAATTGTCTGGTTTTAAAGCCTGAATTTTTTGCCTAATATTTATGATTTTGTTATTGAAAAAGTTCATGAAATCCTCACTACTGTATGTTGTTGTTGTGGAGATTTCTGCAGTGGTCTTGTTTTTAGTTAATTTAGCTATGGTATTAAATAAAAATCTAGGATTATTTTTGTTATTTTCTATAAGAGTGGAGAGATACATTGACCTAGCAGCACTGAGAGCTCTTCTATAGTTCAGGATGCTCTCCTTCCATGCTATTTGGAAAACTAACAATTTAGTTTGACGCCATTTGCGTTCTAATTTCCGAGCGGTTTGTTTTAGAGTGCGTGTGTGATCGTTATACCAAGGAGCAAGTTTCTTATCTCTAATCATTTTTCTTTTAACTGGAGCTACATTATCTAAGCTATGACGAAGTGTTGACTCTAGATATTCAGTCGCTTGATCCAGTTCTGTGGAATCAGATGGCGATCCAATCAAAGTTGATAACTCTGGAAGATTATCGATAAAGCTCTGTGTGGTATTTGATGTGAATGTACGTTTAAGGCGGTAGCGCGGTGCTGTGCGTACATTATTACTATGAGACACTTTAATCGAGACAAGACAGTGATCTGATATAACTTCAGACTGTGGAATTGTAATTATGTTTCTTATACTCAATCCGAAGGATAATATTAAGTCCAAAGTGTGAGTGGGTCCTACTACACACTGATTTACTCCTACTGAGTCCAGTATGGACATAAATGCTGCTCTCAGAGGGTCTTCTGGATTCTCAAAATGAATATTAAAATCTCCAGCAATTAACGCTTTGTCTACGGAAATGACAAGGTTTGAAAGGAAATCTGCAAATTCACAGAGAAATTCAGAGTACGGCCCTGGAGGTCTGTAAATGATGATTAGCGGAATCGTCTGAGCTGACTTTATGTTACTAAAGAGAATTTCAAATGCATTAAATTTAAATCTGTGTTTTTGTACGATAGCCAGATTATCGTTGTAAATAACTGCGACGCCTCCTCCTCTACCAGTTAACCCGAGGCTGGTGTATGTAGCTGTATCCAGGAGGACTAGCTTCATTTAGAGCTACATACTCGTCCTGTTTAATCCAGGTTTCAGTTAAACATAATATATCAAACTCCTGGTCTGTGATAGTTTTGTTAATAATAACTGCTTTAGATGCGAGAGATCTAATATTTAACAGTCCTAGCTTCAGATCAGGGGTGCCGGCTGCGCATTCAGTGTGATCCGAGTTTGTAATATCTATGTTAATTAAATTATTAAAACAGACTTTCTGAGTCTTTCTAAATTTGTTTTTAGCTCGGGGAACAGACACAGTCTCAATACAGTGAACCCTGAGTGACGACTCTATGCAGCTAGCAGACGGTTGGTTTAGCCTGTCTGTCTGCTCCCTGGCCTGGGCTCTGGATTGTCACCGACAGTCACAGCAACTGTTATAGCTGAACTGGCTGCCCCCTAACACACAGTATGAATGCAGATCAATTCCTGCTTTTTCACCCACGTCAGGATGGGTTTCCTGTTGAGTCTGGTTCTCTCAAGGTTCCTTCCTATTACCATCTCGGGGAGTTTTTCCTTTTTCCGCCACTGTCGCCCTCGGCTTGCTCAGCAGGGACTATTTTACCATTTTGATTCATACACATTCACATTCCATACAAACTTAAATAATTGTATTGATTGTGTAAAGCTGCTTTGCGACAATCACAATTGTTAAAAGCGCTATACAAATAAAACTGAATTGAATTGAATTTAAGAATCCGTGACAAGACTTGAAAATTGCTATTAACAGATGCTCTCTATCAAATCTGACTGAGCTTGAGGCATTTTACAAAGAAGAATGGGCAAGAATTTCACTTTCTAGATCTGCAAACCTGTTAGAAACCTACCCAAAACGACTTGTAGCGTTAATTCCAATGAAAGGTGGTTCTACAAAGTATTGGGTCGGGGAGACTGAATACAATTGCACGGCACTCATTTCAGATATTTATTTGGTATTGGTGCAGAGGTATTATAATACATTTTCATTTATTTTAGAATAATGTGGTTTACCTTCAATTCCAATTATGCTGTTTTCCAAAGAAGAGACAATGTTCTTCAAGTCAGCATAATTAGAAACGTTGAAAAAGTGGTCTTTACTGCCAGCTATTTCTGTCATCTCTTGTATTGCCTGTGCATTTTTCTGAAGCCCAACCTGAGAATATAAACATCACTGTGTAGCAAATACAATGTTATTTAGGACATGATAAATAAAAGATAAAAAATTAAATTAAGAGCACAATTTAATATGAAGCATACTGTAATAAACACAATCAAATAATTAAAGCTGTAATTCAAGATAGTTATAGGGTTTTAGTTAAGTGGCAGGGAAGGATACAATTGCATGTGGCCTTAATTGAAACATACAGTACATATATTGTCAAAAACAAGCATGGGTCAGGCAATCTAGAAAAATGCTTGAATAGTTAAATTTCACTTGCCACACCCAGGGGTGATTACTGCCTGATCTGCTGAATCAAGAAATTACTTAAATAGAACTTGTCTGACAAAAGCATTCTAAAAACCCTCCTTTCCAGCACTTTAAAGTACACTTTCCCAAAGAGGCCTAAGTAGTGTGATGCCCCTGTAGTTGGCACACACCCTCTTGTGCCCCTTTTTGAAGAGGGTAACCACCACCCCAGTCTACCGCTCCTTAGGCACTGGCCCGGACTTCCACGTAATGTTAAAGTGTATCTTTGTGTAATAATAAAATTAGTTTGATGATTGAATCATTTAAGTGTGACAAATAAACAGCAAAGAAAAACACAGAAATCTAAAAAACTTTTTCCACACTGTCAAAGCCTAATAACTAAAATAAAAAACAATCTATGCATCTTTACTTTCCTTGTACTTAATAATTTAGTACTATTATTGCTGTTAATATTACTTGACTTTTAAACTGTTACTGATTCATGAATCAAAACTGTATGTACTTAATACCATTCTCTGGAGGAAAATTAGGCATATCAAAGTCTGGAGAAAAATGCAATAAGAGAACATTAAACAAGGTGACACTTCCTTATTTACACAAAGGCCAATTTATCTATTTGAGTGCCAAATGTTTATTTTTCGTAAAGCAATACTGGAATATATGTTAAAATGTAATAACCACATTTTAATAATGTTTCTTAAATATATCTGTAAATATACTACTGTACTTGACAAATATGATAATTAGGAAATATTACATGAGAGGGAGTGCTGTTGTGTTGGTTATCATCATGATGATATTCAGCACAACAGCACAACCTCAGGCATGATATTGCTTTTATACAACAGTTCCACAAACACCATTTATTATCCACAGATTATGATTTGTTTCTTCATTTATAAAGAAACATTAAATAAAACATGGAGGTGGTGGACAGTCCTGTAAATCTCACGGGTTTCTCATTCAGTTTCCAAATATTCTGTTTTAGAATATAAGCTCCATTAACTTCCAGGTTCTGTTGTTGAAAGGAAAGCTAGTGCTCTATGGTGTACAAGCCATTGTCACACACATCAAGTTAATCAGGCAGTTGCTCTCCCCTCATAAGGTGGATCGTAAAGACCTACTTGCACCCATGCTGAAAGGAACAGTGTAATTAACAAAATTAACACTTGGGATGAGGAGTGATGCCTGCTGTATTGTTCAACATCTTAGCAGTGTTACGTACATTATCACCACTCGTGGAAAGCTGCTCATCCAATAAGATTGCTTGGTCCAAACTAACTAGTCATATAAGTTTTTTTTTGGTTTGTTTCTTGTCACTAGGGCTATTAAATAGTGAACAATTGTATACTTACCCCAATAGCATAACAAACAATCCCCTCCACCTGTAGCATGTTCAAAACCTCTGTGAGATTTCTTTTATCTCCTGTCATTTGTCCATCAGACAGTACAATAATTACTTTTTTGGCCTTTTCTGTTGATCCATGTTGAGGAACAAAAACATCTGTGCTGTGGGTAGTACAGGACAGAAGCCAATATATAGCTGCATCAACCAATTATGTAGTTTTGTGCAAACAGTACTGTTGTGCAAACTTGTTACATACAGAACATAGTAGAGGGCTGGAAAAGTCTTGATTTGACGAATCTGTTTTATTTTCTTCACCTTATATAGGGCTTTGGGACTGTCAGTATATTGTTTTAAAGAGAGTTCTGTGGTCCCATTTTGCACTACTGCAAACCTGCACTAAAGAGAAGATTGAAACACTGTACAGTTAACCTACACTTAAAATATAAAAATTTCATTTTATTTTAATTATTAAAATTTTAATAATGAAATTAAATTACTGCAATGAAATTGAAATTAAATTACTGCAAATTGTTCATTGTAAATGTCAATGGTTACTTTTAATGCCTTACTTACACTGAAACATGTTGTCTGAACATTTTTCATAAAATTAAAAATAAAGTCTTTAGCCATTTCAAAATCTTTAGCCTCAGTGGTACCAGAGCCGTCCAGCACAAAAGCAATCTCTATACCTGCATCTTTAGATAAGCAAAAGGGATTCCACAAATATATTTAAACTGGAGACAGGTACAGTACAGTATATGGAAATGAAACATGTTTAAAACGGTTAGAGTTGAAACAGTTTCAGATCATGTCTAGACAAAGTTTGGTTGGATATCAAATTTAGCACAAATCTGACACTCAATTTGTCTTGTAATTTGTTATTATTTTTTATTACTTGTTTTTATCAAGTCCTGAAAACAAAGAAAATTTACTGCTATATAAATTACTAGAATTGTCCAACACATTATTAAAAACCTGTAAGGACTATCCTGAGCCTTTAATTCTGAAAGAAATGTGGTCAGAAAAAAAAATCATAAATGGAGATCACTTAAATGCTATACATGGTAAAAAACTGTAGAAATCACAGATAGGTTTATTTATAAAAGTAAGGGCATTTCCACAAGTACAATATGATGAAAACTCACAGAATTTAGATTAAACAGCTGTGTAGCCTCAGGAAAACCACTTAGTGAGAATAATAAGGTTTTTTTTGTTTTGTTACATTTTCTGTGGATCATAAAGATTGGACTTTTGAATCATTTGAAGATTTAAAAAGATCATGTGGTTTGATGAGTCCAGATTGAGATTATTTTATAGGCTCAGCAACGTTATGGTGCTATAAAATAAAGTCAGTCGACAACCTGAATTTCTTCCAAAATTATCAGGCTTATTCCAGGATTCAAAACATAAAAGTGTACAATAGTTCTGTGAGCATGAGGAATCATTTTTATGCAATGAAGTGGTCACCACAATGTGCACCGTAATCAAAGCTAAAAGCAGTCAATTATGATAGCTGATAGCCCTGTGCATATTATTGTGCAAAGTCAGTGGTTTTTGTGCATATAGTGAGGATGTTATGATACTGCCTGACTACCCAAACCCCCACCCCCACATGTGCGGTTAAACAGTCTCATGGCGTGGGGGAGGAATGACCTCCTCAGTCTGTCGGTGGAGCAGAGAAGAGACAGCAGCCTGTTGCTGAAGCTGCTTCTCTGTCTGGTGATTGTGTTGTGTTGTGGATGTGATGTATTGTCCATGATTGACAGGAGCCTGTTCAGTGCCTGGCGCTCTAACACAGATGTTGGGCTTTCCAGCTCTGAACCCAGCACTGAGCCTGCCTTCCTCACCAGCTTTTCCAGACGTGTGGTGTCCTTCTTCTTCATGCTGGCTCCCTATCACACTGCTGCATACAAGAGCACACTAGCCACCATCGTCTGGTAAAACATTGTTATCAGTTTTTTGCAGATGTTAAAAGATGCCAACCTTCTGAGGAAGTACAAGCGGTCAGTCCTTTCTTATACAGAGCATCTGTGTTGGCATTCCAGTCCAGTTTGTTGTCCCGCTACACCCTCAGGTATTTGTATGTCCTCACAAGCTCCACACAGTCACCACTGATAGTTACAGGTTCTGGTTGAGGCCTGGGTCTCCGGAAGTCCACCACCATCTCACGGGTCTAAGTGGTGTTAATGTGCAGGTTGTTCAGGTTACACCATGCAAGTCCTGGATCAGTTTTCTGTACTCCTCCTCCTTTCCGTTCCTCATACAGCCCACGATCGCAGTGTCATCTGCAAACGTTTGTACATGGCAGGACTCTGAGTTGTACTGGAAGTCTGACGTGTACAGGTGAACAGGACTGGAGAAAGCACAGTCACTTGCGGCGCTCCTGTACTTCTGAACACTGTGTCAGACCTGCAGTCCCCCAGCCGTAAATACTGAGGCCTGTCTGTCAAGTAGTCTGTAATCCAGGCCACCAGCTGTGAGTTCATTCCCATCTCTGTCAGTTTGTCTTTAAGGAGCAGCGACTGGTTGGTGTTAAAGGCACTTGAGAAGTCCAGGAATGTAATCCACACAGAGACAGAGATCTGTGGATCATGTAGGTGATGGCATCCTCCACACCCACCTTCTCCTGATATGCAAACTGTAGGGGTCAAGTGCATGATGTGTGGCCTCAGGTGATGAATCAGTGTCCGCTCCATGGTCTTCATAATGTGTGATGTCAGAGCGACTGGTCTGTGATCGTTCCTCTCCTCAGGGCATGGTTTCTTTAGTACTGGCATGATGCAGAGTGTTTTCCACAGCTGAGGGACCTTTTTCTGTTCCAGGCTTAGGTTTAAGATGCTGAAGAGGCTCTCTAAGCTCCAACATGCAGGCCTTCAGTAGTTGAGGTGATACTCCATCTGGCCTGGCTGCTTTGCTGGGGCGGAGTCTCTTTAGCTCTTTACATACCTGGATTGTTGTGATTTCAGGTGGAGGGACAGTTTCCTCTTTTCTATATTCTAAGCTGGAGACTAGACTGGAGAGAGTTGGAAGGAGGAGCAGTGAGGTTTGTAGTGTTCTGAGTTGCAAATGAGTATTGGGAGAGAGGGAGTGGTGAACGTAGAAGATGGTTGAAGGTACAGTGCTCTGAGGTGTGAATGAGTTGGAGTGGTCAAACCTATTAAAAAAGTTGTTAAACTGGTTTGCTCTCCTCACATCTCCCTCAATGGTTTCACGCCATTTTGAACTGCACCCAGTGATTGTCTTTATTCCATTCCACACCTCCTTCATACTGTTGTTCTGTAGTTTCTGCTCCAGCTTCCTCTTGTACTGCTCTTTCTATCCCCTGAGCTGAACCTTGAGTTCCTTCTGCACGCGCTTGATCTCCTGCTGATCACAACTTTGGAAAGCTCTCTTTTTATTCAGGAGAGCCTTGATGTCACTTGTGATCCAGGGCTTGTTGTTTGCAAAGCAGCGTACAGTTCTTACAGGAACAGCAACATCCATGCAAAAGTTGATGTAAACCGTAGTGCAGTGTACAATGTCCTCAATATTCCCACTGTGTAGTTTTAAAGCAGTCTCTCTGACTCAGGAGACCACTTCCTTAATGGGGCAGTGCTATTACTGTATCCTGAATATCAGCATGGCTGATGCAGTCACAAGACATTCAGGCACAAGACTTTCCTATAAAACTTTCCAGGGTTGTAAATCTAAAATGTTTAAGAATTTTAAATAAAGTTCCATATTTCAATAATGTAAATTAAGGCAAGCCTAATGTGTAGAAATTGGTGATCTGTAAACAAAATTTTTGTTGGGCTGGTGTGGTTACACGTAGTCTGCGGTTGTGAGGCCGGTTGGATGTACTGCCATATTCTCTGAAACGCCTTTGGAGACGGCTTATGGTGGAGAAATGAACATTCAATGCACGAGCAACAGATCTGGTTGACATTCCTGCTGTCAGCATGCCAATTGCACGCTCCCTCAATGCTTGTGGCATTTTGCTGCGAGACAAAACTGCACATTCCAGGGTGGCCTTTTATTGTGGGCAGTATAAGGTACACCTGTGCACTACTTATGATGTCAGATCAGCATCTTGATGTGGCACACCTGTGAGGTGGGATGGATTATCTCAGCAAAGCAGAAGTGCTCACTATCACACATTTAGACTGATTTGTGAACAATGTTTGAGAGAAATGGTAATATTGTGTATCTGGAATGAATTTTAGATCTTTAAGTCCATCTCATGAAAAATGAGCAGAAACAAAGGTGTTGCGTTTATATTTTTGTTGAGTGTAGAAAGACACCCTGACAAATTTGAATAACAATTTATGTATAAACAAATGCAAATAATAATATTTTTTAAAAGGCTAATACATTTGTATTTATATACAAATATAGTGATTTACCTTGAATTCCAATTATTCTCTTTTCCAATGTCCAAAGAATGTTTTTCAAGGCATTATATTTAGCAACCTTGAAAAATCTTTCTTTACTACCAGCTATCCATGTCATCTCATCTACTAAGCTTGTCTTGAGCTGAGAATTAAACATTATTTATTAGTAAAAAAAATAATTCTTTCAGCATACAGTATGTAAAAGATTAAAGGTGTTAATTGCCATAATTTAAATTGAATAGTAAGCGTATTGAACAGGAAAAAAACACATAAAACACATTTATTAATAAACAGGCTAAAATCAGGATATTTAAAGATACTTAAATTGTTTTACACATGAAAGCATACTGTAATAAATATTAGTAATTTAGATCAATTTGTACACAGCACTGTTGATTTACTACAAATTTTGAGAATGTGTACCAGAGTATAAATGAAAATGTGCAAGTAGAGTATACAAAAATACTTTTGGGACATAAAAAACACTCTTTTTAAAAACAATACGCTTACCCCTATAGCATAGCGAACAATTCCCTTCCTCTGTAGCATGTCCAAAACACCAGGAAGTTCATGTCCATCTGTCGATACTCCATCAGACAGCAGAATAATAATTTTTCTGCTGTTTTCTTTTGATCCGTTTTGAGGAACAAAAACATCTGTGCTATAGGTAGTACAGGATACAAAAGCTTATATTGTTTTTGTAGTAAGAGCTGCTGTAAACATTGATAGAATGTTGCCTATCAACAAACTTTTGAGCAAAGTCATTAAAGTGTTTTGGTACTTACAGAACATGGTAGAGGGCTGAAGCAGTCATGGTGGTTGCTTGAATTTGATCTATTTTCTTAACTATAGCCAAGGCTCTGAGATGATCATTACTTTCCTGCAGAGAGAGTTCTGTCCTTACGTTATTTCCATACTGCACTATCGCAAACTTGTACTGAGGAAAGAATGAAAAGAAAAATTGTATGTATACACTACATTTATACACTAATACACTTATACATACTACAGTATATTCATTGCATGTAAAGTGGGAGGGGGGCAAAGTCAAAGTTTAGAATGATAACATATGCATGATCAGTTTTTTTATCACTCATTTGCACCTCTCATTTTGCAAGTCATCGTCTGCGTTAATAAATTCTGTTGTTAACCTGATTCTAGTTTTTGAATGAGACAATATACCGAATTTGAAGGTCTCTAACTCAGGAGTCCGAGATGGGAAGGGAGGTGGCAAGGGTGTGGGGCAAAGCAACAGGAAAAAAGACAAAAAAAAACAGACAAAAGACATAAGTATGCAGATCATCACTAACATGTACATATCTCACATAATGTATATTACATATATCACATACAGTACATATCACCACTCATAATATTATGTATGTAGCATAATAATATAGGCTAGCAGTATAACAGTATTGTTGTTCCATACACACTAGAACCACCACTACCTGTTGGGACCAAAGCCCAGGCCGTCCTCATTTTGCATTTAATTTTGAAATCAAGGTCCCAAAGTCTGGAGAAAGAGTGGAGAGGAACAGAATCCAAGTTGTTTCCAAAGTAGTTAATGACCTCCTATTGGCCTCTTTGTCTCTTTGCTTGTGTTACTTGAACTCATTATAAGTTTTCTCATTTACAGCTTAGAAAAGGTAGTCAGGACTTAGTAGGAATAAAAAAAAATGAAATTGTCTTACGATTCACCTACTCTGATTAAAGAATGCAGGATGCTTGTCAGTATTGCCTGTTATGAAAAATACCGCAGAGGCAGAGCTTGCAAAGCTCTAAAGTTATGGAATGCACTGCCAATTAAAGTTCAGACTCAGACACTGTCTTAGTTTATTTAGCCAAGCATTTTTGTGAATAGATTTGCCTTAGGTAAAGAAGAAGATCTGGGGGACTCTGCTCTCTGGACCCCCTCTGCCCTCTGGAGCTGTCTGAGTGTTGGTGCCCCGCTTCCAACATTCAGACAGGTCCAGTTTTGGATACATTGTGTGACAAATGTTATCTTTCCTACTCTTCTGTTTTCTCCTTTTTTCTCTCTTCTTCTCTCTCCTGCTCTCCCTGTCTCTCTGTCGAGCTATACATTTCGCTCCTGAGCTGTCAGTGATCCAGACCTCCTCTGCCTTCTGGAAGTCCAGCATGACCCTCCAGCCACCTAACACACATTATGACTGCAAAACAATTCCTGCTATCGGTTATCACCCAACGAGTCTGGTTCCTTTCAAAGGTTTCTTCCTACTGCCATATCAGGGAGTTTTTCCATGCCACATTTTTTACATTTCATACAAAATTCCATAATTATTATTTTTTTATTCTGTAAAGCTTCTTTGTGACAATGACATTGTTAAAAATCACTATACAAATAAAATTTAAATGAATTGAATTAAAGCTGCTTCAGTGTCAAGTTTTCATAGTATCTGATGATGTGAGATCCCATGTCATCTACTGGTGTTGGTCCATCGTGTTTTATTAAGACCGAGGTCAACACAGTTTTACAACCAGTCCACTTTGCCAAAAAAAAACAATAACTGATTTGTTGACCATCATAATACTGTGAGTAGCTGACCAGACAACTTGCCTGGCTTCATCCCCATAGAGAATCTATTGGATATTGATTGTCAAAAAGAAAATGAGAAATATCTGACCCAACAATACGGACAAGCTGAAGGCTGCCATCAAAGCAACGTGGTCTTCAATTACACCTCAGCAGTTCCACAGGCCTTAATGCCATGTGACATTGGTGCAGTAATTTGTGCTAAAGGAACCCTGAACAAGTATTAAGCGCATAAATTGACATATTTTTAAAAGTTTCATAATATTTCTGGATTGAATTTTAAGGAGATGTTCTAATATTTTGAGATACAGAATTTTGGATTTTCATAAGCCATAATCATCAAAATAAAAGTAATGTAATGAATCTAGATCATAAGGTAGTTTTATTTATTTTTAAGAAAAAAAATTCAAAGTTATGTTTGTTTAAGGCTCATGGTTAATGTTTAAAACATGTTACTGGGACTTCCGGTTGAGCTTTAATGGAGTAGGACGTGAGTTTGGGAGCTCCTGCCGATTTCGATTTAAATTGTTATTCATTTGCGCATTTTGGCCATAATTTCAGTCCTGTTTTATTCTGTAGTTCGTTGTGTTGAGAAGTTTTACTTAAGACTGTGTAAAATGGCAACAAAAAAAAAATATAATAACTCGCAGTACTATTCAAACACAACTGAGGCCTAGTTTGCAAACCGTGACCACATCCTTGAGTGAGCCGTTGTCACCTGTAAAGCCCC
This sequence comes from Clarias gariepinus, assembly GCF_024256425.1. Classification (NCBI taxonomy): domain Eukaryota; kingdom Metazoa; phylum Chordata; class Actinopteri; order Siluriformes; family Clariidae; genus Clarias; species Clarias gariepinus. The sequence continues at coordinate 21,346,543 of NC_071110.1, forward strand.
CCTCGAGCCAAGCTAATCCTGATATTGATGCTCTTAAGGTCGAGCTGTTGGCCTCGCTGAGGAAAGATACCACTGATATTTTTAAAAAAGTCAATGATTATGTCAAAACTTTAATTTTTAGGTGAGCCTCAATAGCCCCTAAAAAGTGTTTACGCTCTCATTAGGCTTAATGCTACCTGCACATTGTTTTCTTAGTGTGTTGCGCTAGTTACTGTACTGTTTGTTTGCTTTTTATTTTTATTTTCACTTTTATATAATGAGACTGAATCATATATGGTACTCATCAGTCAAGCACAATCTTACCTATGCTCACTACATTTATTTGCACAGGACTTGGGGGGAGGGTATCACATTTCAGCTCTTTTTACGATCACTGGCATTTTGGTTGTTGTTGTGTTTTTTTTCTTTTTGAATAGTTAATGGGAATATAGATACCAGCATTGCTGGGTCAGGCATGCCTCTTAGATTCATTAGTTGGAATATCAGAGGTATGGGTAACCCTGTTAAGAGATCTAAGGTTTTCACACACTCAAAATTCTGATATAGCATTTTTATAGGAGACTCACATTCACATTAACATTTACATTACATTTAGGCATACGCTCTTATCCAGAGCGACTTACATTTATTTATTTTTTTGTACATCTGAGCAGTTGTAGTCCAATGCCTTAACCATTGAGCTACCCCTGGCCCCCTGCATTAAAGATCATTATGGGTTATATGGGTAGGTCAGGTCTTTCACTCAAACTTTAATTCGAAAGCTAGAGGAGTTGCTATTCTCATTAATAAGAAAGTTTAATTATTACCAACCAATGTTATCGCTGATAGGAATGGTAGATATATCATTATTGCTGGTACCCTAAGACAAAAAAAGGTTTTGTTGGCAAATGTGTTTTTGATCCAATCTCAGATCAATCTAATCCTCGTAATCTGACTCAATCATCTATGTCTAAAATATTTTCAGATTTTATGAAACAGAACGATCTTATTGATCCATGGAGATTTCGCAATTCTTCAATTAAAAAAATCTTTTTGCTCCCAGGTGCACCATTCTTATTCCAGGATTGATTCATTTTTTTATTAACAGAACTCTTAATTCGGGTGTTATTTCTTCTGACTATTCAGGTATTGTAATATCTGATCATTTACCTCTGCTATTGGATATTCAACTTTCTACCTATAAACATAGCCAACACTTTGGAGATTTAACTCTCTTCTTTTGGCAGATAAACAATTTTGTGAATTCAATTCTAATTCTATTGAGGAGTTCTTGTCCTTCAAACAAAACGATTCAGTTTCATATTCATTGCTATGGAAGACACTTAAATGCTATCTGAGAGGTCAAATTATTTCTTATTCTCTTCTTGCTAATAAAAAGATTAATGCTAGGCTTAAAGAACTTAAAGAACAGCTGCGATTAGTGACCTTGATCAAAGTTATACACTGAACCCTTTTCCAGAATTATTGAACCAGTGTCTTGATTTGCAAGCAGAATTCGATCTAATGTCAACTAAAGAGGCAGCGCGCTTGTTGGAAGGTTTCTGGACAGGTTATTTTGCTATTATGTCAACAGTTCTTGTTGTTCTTTGTTTCAGAGTGCTTTTGTTTATTTTTTTATATTTATTTATTTATTTAGGAATATGAAGAAAGGTAAATTGTATTTGCAAGTACTGTATTGTTTTCTTTTTTTAATAAAAAAGTCACTAAAAATTAAACTCTAAGTGTAAATACAAATTGTTTCCCTGAAACTTTACTTACGCTGAAATATTTTGTCCAAATATTTTTCATCACATCATGAATAAATATTTTGGCCATTTCGAAATCCTCAGGCCTAATGCTAGTAGAACCATCTAGGACAAAAGCGACCTCCGTCCCTGCATCTTAAAGGGAAAGAGATATTTTACAAATATTACCCATAAGGAAATCTAAACAGCAGAAAAAACTTTTATTGTGAAGTACTGTAATACATTAATTGAAAAGCAATTATGCTCATAATGTGTTCTTAATGAGCTGAACTTTCATATTTTACTAAGTTATAGCATTTATAATTTAGCTCATGAAATTTTTTAATTAATTAAATAATATGAACTCTTAAGGGAATGTTTTTCATTTGATTTTGCAGCACTGCTTTGGGGAGTTGCTCATTTGGTCACAAGAGCATTAGGTGACAGGTGAGAAAGCCTAGGTTCAGTCACTGGTTTAGTTCATCCCAAAGATGTTTAGTGGGGTTGAGGGTTGAGATCAAGATTCTATGCAGACCACCCAAATCATTTTTTTATTTAGGCTTTGACAAAGCATGCTTTACAGGATCTTGATTTTGCACACGGGGCACTGTCACGGTGCAATAAGTTTGGATCCCTTACTTCCTTTGAAGTGACAGCATACAGTACAAAGACATTCTACACAACTGCATGCTCCCAACTTTGTGGCAATTGTTTGGAGAAGACCCACATATGGATGTGAAGGCAATCACTGGTTGATTCATATGATTAGCCTGTGACCTAAATACATCCTGACAAACAGTACCTGAATAATGCAGTTTGTCGATCAAGTTTTAACAATTACATGTGATGTTATACAGAAAGTTAGAAATTGATTTACATTTACCTTCAGTTACACTTATGATTTTTTCCAAAAAAGAGAGAATGTTTTTCATGTTGAAATAATTAGAAACCTTGAAAAACCTGTTCTCACTGCCAGCAATTTTTATCATCTCTTGCTCAACCTAAGAAGAGAAAATCATTCTGTTATCCACAAACAATGATTATTTTAGTATATAAGTAAATAAATGTTAAAGCAGATTATTCCCAGAAGAAAAAATACATAAATAAATAAATAAAATAAAACAAAATAGAAAAAGGTAAAATATATATATATATATATATATATATATATATAAAAAAAAAAAAAAAATATATATATATATATATATATATATATATATATATATATAGCTATTTAATCAATTATAACATTTCATGTAATTTAATTGAATTTTATTTTTTATTTTATTTAATTACAATTACAAGGTCTGATAATAATACGTGCTGTAAGTAAATATTAAGGGTGTTGATAATAAAAAGTGTCTTGGTTTTACATCTGTTTACTGCTGTTTTCACGCCTGCATAGTCACTGTTCTATTTTTTTTTTTTTTGCTGTTTGTTTACATATTGTCTATGTCTGTAATTACAAATCTCTGACAGAAGGCAAGACTAAACCATTGCCATAATGCACAAATTAGTTCCCCAAAATATTTCTGGAGAAGGACGATTCAAGAGCTGAAAGAATAACATTCCCAAACTGACTTTGAATCACGACAAATTGGCAGCAATTGGGAGCGCCTGGGAGTATGGAATTTAAGTTTAGGGCGTGTTCTTTGCTTGCAACATGAAATACGCTTATAGGAGAAAAAGTGGCCAGGAAGTAGCTCCTCAACCAATTACTGGCAGTACAATGCTGTCCAGAGTAAGGAGAAACCCCCTACTGTGTGCGTGTTAAGAGCTGTTAGATCAAAGCAAAAGCGAGCACACCACACCCTCCAGAAGTAGGCAGAGCAGCCCGCTTTACAGCTGGACTTTTGCTAGACTTTTGCAACACAGCAAGCAGGTAAATGAATGCTGGAGGTACAAGAACAAAGGGCCCTGCTTGCTTCCCAGATGGCTCACCTCCAGATGAAGTTTGACAGTGAGACCTCCAACAGCAAGTGCCAACCCAAGTTAGTCCTGTGTTTTTTTTTTAATAAAGCCATTAGTTCTGAACCAACTCATGTTAGCCATGTTAGCAGATGCCTTTTTTTTAGTTTACCAATGCTTCCTGTTACCGAAATAAATAACCCCAAAGATGCATCTGTAAGCCCGGAGAGGCTTCCTCTTACCGCAAAGATGATTCCTGCTATCTTGAAGATGCTTTCTGTAAGCCCTGTTTTTCTTTAACTGAGCCCTGTTCTGATTTGACTGAATCATGCCCTGAGAAACCCTAGATGCAGAACCTGGATGCAGAACCATGGCCTGCTCCATGTCACATTCTGCCTGGCACCTGGCTTCAACAAGTTCATGCTTTGAGACCACGGTCCCTGTAGTGCACCCAGCTTAGAAAGCATCATGCTGGGACCCCTGCCAAGTTTCCAGAACATCTTGGCTGCAGCACCCCCTAGCTTGGCAACACCTTGCTGACACTGCCATCTGGCTTGGAGGACGTTTTGCCGACATTAACCGCACAAACTAACTTTGTGTTATTTTTTTAAACTTTTATTTTGCCCCTTCACTGATTGCCTTGCACTTTACAGTTTGGCCTTACAGATGTTTCTATTAACTTATGATCATAATTATGGTCATCTGATTAGACGTACCTGCAGGTTATGAATACAGGTGAACCGGAAACATTCCTCAGATCTTTTGTCTTCACCGCTTTGTGCGCGTGTGTGTGTGTCAACAAGCATACTAAAAATCTAACAGCAGATTTTACAGCTTATAAAACTCACCAGACAATAATGGCGGAGTTTAGAGCTAGATGTTCCCCTCCGTGCGATAATTTCCTTTTGGAGGGCGATATGCACACTTTCTGCTTTGAATGTTTGGGTGAAAAGCATGCTCTCGAAGGGCTTAATGGAGAGTGTGAGCACTGTGATCTTCTTCCCATGAAGCTGCCACGCGCGTGCACGCCTCACGTTCTTTAGGGAGCCACGAGCCGCGCTGCACTCATGGGAATCACAGGCTGACTTGGCCGACGCACAAGAGATGGAGTCCCTCCTTTCTCTCGCCCTCTCCCTCGATCCCGAACTCTCTCCTTCCACTTCACGAGCGCACTCCGGTGCTTCTCGTGGGTGCGTTGAAGAGACTCACTCTCCTGCTTCTGTGGAAATGGAAGTAGCTTCCTCAGAATGCTCCTCTAACGAGGAGAGAGAATATGAGGAGCTGGTTGAAGTTATAATGCGCGCAGTCGAACGACTGCATATTGATTTGTCACAGGAGCAAGCTCACCCAAAACACTCAAAATTACACTACAGATTCCTGTCGGGTGGCCATTCTTTGATGACCTCCACACCGAAATATCTCGTTCTTGGAGGAATCCTTTTTCTTCCCGTATTTTTGTTCCATCGCCTTTATTTTATTCGGATATCGTGGATGCAAAAACACGAGGCTACACCATGATGCCCCTAATAATGGGACGCTTGCGGGCTATCTCTCTCCTGCGGCATCATCTTCATTTAAGGAAACCAACACTTCCCTCAAAGCTGTGTAGAACTTCTTCTACCCTTGTAGGGAAAGCGTTATAAGCAGCAGGTCAGACCGGCGCTTCCTTGCACACCATGGCGGTTTTGCAGGCGTTCTAGGCTGATCTGTGCCGGGCTACTGATTTATCCCTGCGTGCGACTAAACAGACAGCCTGTGCTTTTGGCTGTTCTATGGCCTCTTTGGTGACTGCTGAAAGACACATATGGCTAAATCTAACAGGCATTAAGGATAAGGACAGAACTTTCCTCCTTGATGCTTCTGTTTCACCTTCCGGCCTATTTGGCGACGCTGTTAATACCGTCGCCACTAGGTTCCGAGAGGCTAGGCTGTATGAACAGGCCTTTGGAAAATTTCTCCCACTCCGTTCTCAGTAGTCGGGGCCGTCGGCCACCCAGCCTCGACCAGATCTGATTCTCGCCGAGCGAGAGGCGCAGAAGGAGAGCGTCAGCAGCCGAGCACCCCCCAAACAGACCGCCTCCACAAGATCAGATCGCCGCACTGTCTTCTGCGATAAAAAAAAGTCCTGATAGCCTACGCGCTCAGGACTCGGGGGTACTCAGCGCTCTTTCCCTAAGAGCATGGGGACCCAGGGGGTCGGTGTTTAGTTTCTGCTTTAGTACGACGTGCAGTCGTACTAAAAACTTGTACCCTTTTCGGAAAAGCTGGCAGCGTGCAAGATACTGCCAGGCTTATCTCCCTGGGTACTAAAGACTGTAGACAAAGGCTACAGGATTCAGTTTGCACATCGACCTCCGCGTTTCAACGGCATGGACCACATTTCCGTGATACCGGAAAGTGCGCATCTGCTGACAGAAGTTGCTGGGGAATGGGGCCATGGAACATGTTCCCATACCAGACAGTGAGTCAGGCTACTACAGTCAGCATTTCTTGGTTGCAAGAGGAACGGGGGGGCTGCATCCAATTTTTAAATTTCGCGGGCTGTCCCACTATCTAAAATAAATAATACAGCTTCAAAATGTTGACTGTCAAAGTGATTGCTCTCCTACCAAGCGATTGATTTGTGACAATCGATTGAAGGACGCTTACTTTCATATAGAAATATTGCCACAACACAGGAGGTTCCTGAGGTTCGCTTTTGGGGCAAAGCTTACCAGTATCGGGTCCTTCCATTTGGTCTAGCTCTCTTACCCGCACATATACAAAATGCATGGATGTAGTTCTGGCTCTTATGACTCCAGAGCATCCATATTGAATTACATAGACAACTGGCTGGCCCAGTCTCAGTAGCTAGTGCTTCGACATCAGCATGTTGTCCTAGCTCCTCTTTGTTTCTTAGGATTGAAACCTAACGCCACGAAAAGCGTGCTCTTTCCTGTTCAAAGGACAACATATTGGGATTCAATCGTAAGCGGGCACAGCTGTCTCAGCATTCTCAACACTTTTAAGGAAATCAAGCTAGACCAGAAAGTCACCATCACTTTCAGAGATCTTAGCTCTCATGGCAGCTGTATACACAGTGACACCTTTGGGCCTTCTGCACATGAGAGCATCTCAGTTGTGGCTAAGAACCAGTGGATTTCGCCCTTGGGCCAATTCCCAATAAAGGTTACGCGCCAGGTGCTTCGAACCCTTTCTATGTGGTTCAGACCCCGGTTTTTACTCTGGGTCCCACTCTAACTTTGTCTTGTCGTCGCAGATGATAACGACAGATGCTACCCCCAGGTGCTGGGGTGCGGTCTTAGATGACCGTCCAGCCCAAGGGAGCTGGAGAGGCCATCTTCTCGCGCGGCACATCAATTGCCTTGAAATGATGGCTCTATTTCTGGCCCTAAAGCACTTCCTCCAGCAGTTGAGAGGCTGCCATGTCCTAGTGCGGGTGGACAACACTATGGAAGTCTCATACATTAATTGCTAGGGCGGACTGTGCTTGCGCCGCTAATAGCTAGCGCACCAGGTTCCTGTCCCTCAGGGCAATTTACATTCCAGGGCATATGAATGTGGGAGCAGTTGTACTGTCCAGTCAATCTCTGACACACGGGGAGTGGAAACCCCACCCTGAAGTAGTCAGTCAATCTGGGAGAAATTTCATGTAGCAGAGGTGGACCTCTTTGCCTTGCAAGATCAGCAAATATCCCCTTTACTACTCTCTGACTCTTCCAGCTCCCCTGGGTCTGGACGCCTTGGCCCGTACATGGTGGCCCAGGTTACGCTTTTATGCGTTTTTCCTGATAGCTCTGCTCTCGGGAGTCCTGGCAAGGGTCCATCAACAGCGTTTGCGCCTCTTATTTGATAGCGCCCTGTTGGCCGACCAGATTGTGGTTCTCGGATCTAGTATCCCTCTTCAACGGCTCACCATGGGTGATTCCAATTAGGTGGGATCTTCTGTCTCAGGCGCAGGGGACGATATTTCACCCCCCGCCCCAACCTTTGGAATCTTCACGTTCAGTCCCTGAACGGGACCAACTAAGTCAAGCTGGTCTCCCAGCCAGCGTAATTAAGACTATTCTAAATGCTAGGGCTTCCTCCCCTGGAAGAGCTTATGGCCTCAAATGGAATGTATTTGAATGTTGGTGCATGACGAAGCAGGTAGACCCAGTCTACTGCCGAATTGTGTTAGTGCTGGAGTTTCTGCAGGAAAAGTTGTTTTCGGGCTTGTGCCCTAGTACTCTCAAGACGTACGTAACTGCTATTTCAGCCTGTCACGTCCTGATTGATGGGGTTACTGTGGGAAAACACCCCCCTTTTTTTAAACCACTAAAGTCAGCGCCTCAGGTTTCTGACCCTTAAGATGGTTTTTCTAATGGCCTTTACCTCTTTGAATTTTGTCAGTCTCCCCATCCTGCCTAGACTTGCCTCTGGGCTAGTCAGGGCCATTTTGCATCCTTACTGAACTATCTCCCGAAAGTTCCATTTACAACATGCACCCTATTATTTTTTGAAGCCTTCTGTCCTCCGCCTTACAGCTTCGGAGCAGGAGAGACTTCACTTACTGTCCAGTACGTGCTCTTCAGATTTACGTCCACCGCATCAGCCAGTGGCGTAAGCCAGAGCAGCTTTTACATGTTTTGGGGCAAACCGGGGGGCGGCCGCCACTACACTATGTGAGAGATGCTTTTGCCCTCTCCTATGAGGCGCGTGGGCTTAGTTCGCCTCTAGGAATCAGGGCTCATTCAACCAAGGGGATCGCCTCATCTATTGCACTAGCATGAGGTATTCCCCTGCAGCAAGTGTGTGACGCAGAGGGTTACCTCTCCGCACACATTTGTTAGATTTTATAGCCTGGATGTTCATGCCACTCTGGGCTCACGAGTCCTTGAGTCAGCTTCCCAGACGTAGATCTGAGACCTCTCTGCCTTGTGCGCACACGCTACACAACTCAAGGGGTCCAGACACTTGTGGTGCGGCAACGTTGGTTTGTATCCCAAAAACTATTATCATTATTATTATTATTATTATTAAATATCCAAAATTAATTACAGTTGCATTTATAGTTACAAAATTTAATGAAAAAGAATAAAGCTTTTCTGTGACAGTGAACTAATACTATATCTTGGCATACTGTATACACAATTCCTACTTGCTTTTCACAAGAGTTAAGATATGGACTGTGAAAGTATACTCTTACCCCAAGAGAATTCTGAGCTATCTCTCTCATATCCGGCATGTTTACATCCCCTATGAAATTTCTTGTTTCTACAGCCGTTTGTCCATCGGACAGTAGAATAATATATTTCTCTGTGTTCTCTTTTGATCCATGTTGAGGAACAAAAATGTTTGTGCTGTGGGTAGTACAGAACACAACAGCTAATACAGACTTTGTATCAAGATGAGTAAAATATATAGTTGTATTATTGTACTTGTTTGAGTACATACAGAACATGATAGAGAGCTGAAGCAATGTTGGCGAGGCCTTGAATGCGTTTTATGCTCTTCACCTTATCCAAAGCTTGGAGATGATCATTATTGTCTTGCAGAGAGAGTTCTGTCCTTATATCTCTTCCATACTGCACTATTGCAAAGATGCACTAAAGAGAGAATTTGACTGTAGGCCAACTATACATACACATCAGTCAGTCATAACATTATGCCCCTCTGCCTAATATTAAGTAGGTATTATAACAGTAATGCACTGTGTGTTCTGAAACCTTTTTATTGCAACCAAATAACCTTTTCATCAATTTGATCGATACTCTGCTTCCATGGGATCAGACTACACAGGCCAGCCTTCGCTCCTCATGTGCATCAGTAATTCAATTCAATTTTATTTTATTTGTATAGCACTTTTAACAATTGACATTGTCGCAGGGCAGCTTTACACAATCTAAAGAATTATTTAAGTTTATATGAAATGTGAATGTGTAAGAATGATAAGTTTGTCGCTGATGAGCAAACTGAGGGCGACGACGACAGTGGCAGAGAAAAACTCCCTCAGATGGCAGTAGGAAGAAACCTTAAGAAGAACCAGACTCAGCAGGGAACCCATCCTCATTTGGGTGAAAACGGATAACAGGGATTGATCTGCAATCATACTGTGTGTGTTAGAAGGCTGGAAGTGTTTAAGTTAATATGGTGTCCAGTTCATTATTGGAGGCTCAGGTATACTGTACAGGTATACTGTACCAGTCCTGAACTTTCGAGTGACTGCAGCCACAAGTTCTTAGAAAACAGCTGTTAGCATCCGCCGAGGCCAAGCCCATCTTTGTGGAAAAGTGGAACCGTCCCCAGTCACCACACGCATCCCAAGCAGACCACACGGGGCATCCATGCGATGAGATCTTTAACCAGCAGCGGGACACCAGGACGAGTCAGACGGGTCTGGATCACTGACAGTTCAGGAGCGACATGTACTGTATAGCTTGACATAGAGACAGGCAGAGCAGGAGAGAGAGAGAGAGAAGAGGAGAGAACTGAAGAGTAGGAGAGATAACAGTTAGGTACAGTATGGGCACAGTCTCACACTGTATAATGTGAATGTATATTTAGTGCAAGGTGCAAGCAGGGACTCTGGCAGGACTAACTATGACAGCATAAGTAAAAGGAAGAGCCAGAAGAAAACACAGACATAAGGGGTCCCTGAGATGTAAAGCGACCTCACCGTCAACAAACCTGAGTGATCAATGAGAGTTGGGAGGACAGCATCTAAACATACCAGTCCATAATTCCCCGATATCCGCTCCTTTAAATAAGGCAAATCTATTTACAAAAATGTTGCCTAAATAAATGGGTTTTTAGCCTAGACTTAAACACTGAGACTGTGTCTGAGTCCTGTACATTAATTAAAAAACTTGGCCATACAAGACCATACAAGTTTTCTTTCTTTAGATTATCTGTAAACTGGCAACAGTGTCATTGGTGGGCAAGGATCACTGATGCACATGGCGAGTGAAGGCTCGCCAGGGTAGGCCGGTTCCCATAGAAAGGTATCAAAGCACATAGGTCATTGCTGTTTTGGTGGCAAAGGGGGACCCACTCAATAATAGGCCGGGTGGTCAAGTGATCAAGGCTGATCAGTGTATACTCTACATATACAAAACTTAACACATATACAAACAAGCTACACAAGGCACAGATTAATTAAAAAAATATATTGGAAAAATAATTTGGAAATTTGGAAAAAATTAAAAAACATAACTTTGACACAATAACTTTCAGATTAAATAATTTCAGACAGCCACAATAATGATTTTTTCTGAAAAGTGTTATTAAACATATTAGCCTCCTTCAGCACAATTTTAACATTTCTTTGTATTTCTCTTTTTTGTTAACTTTCAGAATTCAAAAATTTATTTTTGCACAGACATATGTGCACAGTCCATATGTTTTAATAGGTAAAATAAAAAAAAGTTTAAGTAATAAAACTAATATACATATTACTGTTGCCCACAGTTTATATTCTAGCAAGTTTATTAATGCACTTCTGTAAAAAAGTCTTGGGTCACCATTGAGTCCTTCATATTAAATTAAGTGCAAAGTGCCCAAAAATTAAAAAAATACTTGTTTATGTACCAGGCTCAGAAGCAACCTCATTTCCTCTCACGTCTGTTCTGACCATTTAGAATTCTGCATCACCAGTACAAAGTGCCATGCTAGATAATTACCAGCTAGATCATCAGTCATCATATGCACATGTTTCTACTGGGTTATGCTTTAAGTTAGATGTTTTTTATGCTTAAACGATTCTTAGGACAGTGAATTGCTCTGAAACTGGTTAGGTACAGAGACTGGACTGAAAATGAGAGCCAAAAAAGCAATGTAGGGTTTATTCCTCAACCCTTCATTGTAGGGTTTATTCCTCAACCCTACTGTACATTGAAAAAATACAAGAAAGGCTGTCTCTTTAAAAACATGAAGTAATTAGGGGAGGCTCAAGACTTTTGCAGAGTACTGTACTAGATATTTCAGTAAACTGAATTTTAGTAAACTCATAGAATTGACGGTGTATGGTTATGATTATCCCTTACTTACCCTGAAACATTTTCTCCAAATATTATTCATCAAATTATAAATAAAGTCTTTGGCCCTTTCAAAATCGTCTTCTCCAATGGCATCAGAGCCATCCAGCACAAAAACAATCTCTCTCCCTACATTTTTAGATAAACACATGCATACAGTAAGAGAGACATATTTTAAATATTTGAATATGTGGCCTAAAAAAGGTAATGTACAGTACATTACTAATTGCATCATTAAACCACTTGATTTATCCATTTTGCTCAAATTGAGAAAATTATGCCCTCATTTTTATCAGTAACAGCATCATTCAATAGACCTCTGCCATTTCTTCATTGCTCAAAGTACAAACATACATTAACAGTATATTAAAAATCTATTTAAAATTTAAGTATAGGAATTAAACAGTATAATTAATAACAAATATTTTACTCCTGCCAAGGGGAGATCCTGGATGACCACATCCTCTGTGGAAGGGTTGAGTGGAATGCAAACTGCAAAGTATCCAGTTCTACACTGGTCTGGAGTCTGGTCCTGATGTTACTCATAAATAGATTTTCGAAGCATTTCATGATGATTGGTTTAAGTTCTGTGGGGGTAATCACTGGGGCTTGTAGTCTGTTATGGCCTGAATACCTTGATACATACACCATGCACCTTTGGTGAAAGGTTTTTCACATGAGCGCATTAGCAGCCTGATGTGTTGTTTTGTGCCATCTTTAATATTGCCTAGGTTATTCCCAACTGCAGAGTCCTGGGTTTTCAGCAGTTTGAGGATCTCATATCGACACTGAACCATGCTCAAGTTTTTGACAATCAACAAGAGAATGGAAATAATCATACATTTGTTTTATGCAATGTATATAATAATCATACATTTCCACAAATTTTTGTAAATTTTTAAATAATTATTCTTTAAGACATTGTGTACAGCACATGTTGGTTTTTCATGTTAGCTTAACAAATAAATGCACGTTAAACAATATGGATTAAACCAATATGCCGAAAAAATATTTCAAATGTTGTATTCAGATTGTTTTACCTTCATGAAGTAGTGCTTGACCACCTGCATATTTGTTGTTGTTGTTGTTGGCATTTCTTTCTGTTACCTGTAACACTAAAGTAGTTAAATTGCAATAATGAGCATCACTGAGCAGTTTCCTAAGTAAATAATTTCTATATGATGTACTGCAGAAACATACCCAATTTATCAGGATAGATTTGACTCTTTTCTTGATGTCCAGACTCATGTGTACATTTTCTGTTTAAAAACTCAGTTGATGAATTCGAAGTCCAAACATGATTACAAACCTAAGTGTTAAGAGATGTTTTATTTAAGAGTCATGAGCTTTAATATTAATTTGCATTCCAAGTATCCCTTAATTCAAATAAATGGTTATTTGCATAAATAAATGGCTAGCTTGTATTTGAGGCCTTACTTTGTCACATAAACAAACAAACTAAAATAAATAAATAAATGAACGAACAAAAGAAAATATAATATGATTACTATGATTTTTTTATGGTTACATTTTAATAACCTCTTATTTTGGTGACTAGGTATTACAGTATAAATAAGCCCCTGCTTAGGTCAGAGTTTTTTTGCGCATGGCCTACACAGCAATACTTTATCAGCAACTGCACCACACCATCTCTTTTCCTTACACAATCAATTTGTGAGTAAATATTACTCACAATCTAAAAGATTAGTGCATGTGTTTAACACTTTTAACAGGAGAAACTGGTTTTAACAAGAATTAAGCTGACATGAGAAACAAACACAAAATGAACAGCTTGTCAATTCTGAATAAAACTCACTTCTAATTACCAAAAATTAGCAAAATCATACTGTAAATTCTCATCATACATAACACTTAAATTTATGTCATTGAAAATGTGAGAAAAATATAATATACCATGAGCTGCTCCTTAACTTTGCTCCTGCTGTATGCAACAGATGTGATTGGCCTCAGGACTTTTGTTGATCCTGTAAGTGATTTAGCACACTTTTATGTGACTCAGTCTGTGGAAACCAAGCTAAAGTCTTTTTTTGTGTGTGATTTTCCTATACTCTACATGGAATCCTTTTGCATATGGATTTATGTGGAAAAAAGTAAATCACCAAAACTGAATTTTCACAGACTGGGTCACATATTGCCATGGCATTCTCCAAAGGTAAAGTTCTTTTTACAAACAACCTTACTTTATCAATTAGAGTACAATACACTGCCTGGCAAAAAAAAAAGTCGCATACTCTAAAATTTTATTTAGTCACTTTTAGCTTTAATTACAGCACACAATGTGGTGGGCAGTTCATGTATAAAACTCATTCCTCATGCTCCCAGAACCACTTTTTCACTATTAGAGTCCTGGAATATGGTTGCATCATCAGAGAAAAAAAACTCTATTGATGTGAAACCCTGATCATTCAATACATTCAGGTGAGTTTTTGTCACATTGTGTGCGTATGGAAATGCTTTTACATTCACTTTTAAACAAAGCTATGTTTTTACTAAAATTGTTTAATTTAAAATCTTTTTACCATTTATTTTATGTCACAAAGTTAACAGTTCAGCACTATCCTTCCAGGTTTTAATAATGTGTTGAAGGGTTCTTAATCCAGTTCTAGTCATTTCTATTTCATTTCTGAAATGGTGACTTTTTTGGCCAGGCAGTGTAGTGTACTGTAATATATGAATAAAAATGTCTTGCCTTTGTATTAAATACACATACTGTAGAATAGTACTTTAGTAAAACATTACTAAAGAAAACAAACTTTACCAGTGACATTCATTATACAGGTAAAACAGCTTTTTTCTGTGATTTCGAAAACATCTCCAGTGGAAGGGCAAGGAAAAAAAATGCTAAAAAAAAACATGAATTACATATAATTACTAAGATGTCAGTGACTTTTACAAATATTAAAAAAAAAAAAAAAAGATAATACTAACCTTTTCCATGACTTCAAAGTGGTTTGACCAAACAGTGGGTCCTCATCTGTAAAATTGCTCACTTGCATTGTGAATCCCACTGTTGTGTATATTCCTATGATTTACATAATACATTTAGAAAAGAGATGAGCATGTAACCCCCATGTCACAAAATACTAACAGCTTTATCCTTTGGATCTATTTAAGATATATATATAATTATATCTCAAATAAGTACAAGGTCTGTAAAAGTAACACTAATTAGGCTAAAATGACTTACCTGTTATAAACAACACCACTGGCAACATCTTGCTGAGCCGGTCGATTAATTTGTATGCCATAACTGTCTGCTACATTGTCTGAACCAGTGACTGTACAGTATATATGACTGGATGTCATAAAAGGGAATCAAAAATGAAGTTAAATGTCTCTGAGGCCCTCTAGGGGCTGGCTGTAGTACAGTTTTAACCCTGCCTATTCCCATGTTAAAGAATAGCAATTTTTTAAAATTAAATTTGCATAATAGTGTTCTGTCATTCTTACAAAAGGCCATCCTCATTCCTGTTCCCAAAGAAACTCTTTCATGGTTCTCTCAACAACTATTGCCCTGTAGCCCTCACACTCAGTTAATGAAATTCTTTAAAAGGCTGGTCAAAGAATTCATTATCTCCTAACTACTTGACTTGCTTGAGCTATTACAGTTTGCATCCAAACCGGTCGGTCGATGATGCCATTTCACACCTTTTTCACACAACACTCACCCACCTGGAGACTAGGAAGGGGAATTATGTTAAAATACTATTTGTAAATTACAGTTCAGCGTTTAATACCATGAATCCCTCCACACTCACTACCAAACTGGAGCACCTGGGACTCAGACTTTAGTGTAAGTGGATCTTCAACATCCTAGCTGGCAGACCACAGTATGGATGGGTAGACATGTCTCAGCCACCCCTCACCAGGGAAGTCCCCCAGGGTTGTGTCCTGAGCACCCTGCTATTCTCACTACACACATACAACTGCATGCACCCAAAGGATCCTATCAAAGGCTGCCAATGTCGTAGTGGCAGACACCACAGCAAACCACCAGTGGACTACAGAGCCATACCCCAAGTTTTAATGTTATTGGAATTGGTGCACTATAAAAAACTGCTGTTAAAAAACAGCCACAATCTGTCAGTAATGTACTGTTTTCCATTAAAGCAGTAATGTGCTGTAGAAAACAATGTATTCTGGGAAATATTTTGCACTTTTTACTAGTAGTCTTCTGTATTTATTTAATACGGTTATCTTCTGTATTTTGCAATGCACTGTGGTCTAGTCCAATTTGCTTATGTTTTACATAACGGTACATTTCAGTATTTTTTTGGAAAATTTTTTTGGAGTATATAAGTGCAAAGCTGATCAAATCTCATTACTGTTCTATTGAGGTAATTTGCTTTGTGTTATTATCTTTAACATAACTTTTAGAAGCAGCAATATAAAAGATAACTTTCATTCAAGTATATGTAAACGTACTGCAAAAACAATCTTATTTATAAAGCTTAAATTCCAAAGAGAAGCACAAGGAAGTCCTTTGTCTTCAAGTCTGCAATTATTGGCATCTGCACCAACAAACTGAACTAAACTGTAAACCAACCCTTTTTATTTTTTTTCTTGGCAATATTTTATTCATAAAAGTTATTCTAGCAAAAGCAATGCATAAAGTTCATGCTTAGCAAGCTGTCAAGTTTGTGAAAATGTGTTTAGAACTTACTTCAGTGCTGACATGTGAGTAACTCAAGCATTTATATTTTCATGGATTTTGTGCTCACCAAGCCTTTTTACATTGTTTTAAATTGTCTTTTGAAAGTTAAATAGTGTTCATTGTTTTATGTTAAGTGTTAACCATCATTATTAACAGAGATAATTTTGGTGCCTTATTGTATGTTTAAAATGTGAGGGAGCAGTTTATTTTTGTGTAATATATAAACATGTATTTAATTTACTTGGTATATGATTAAAATTTTAGATGCAAAGATTTGTACAGGTGGTATAAAAAACGACTAATTACAACAGTGGTCCCATCCCAAAATCCAAGAGGTTATCATGGCCTTGAATGTCTCTTTTCTTAGAATTAATCAAATATTGCATACTAAAAGTTAATTACTATCTATATAGTTATTTATATCTATATAGTTATATATTATTATTTCTGTTAATCAGGTACTATAGAGTTAATCATATACAGTAGTTAATTATTTTGTTATATTTGATTTCTCTTTGGGCTAATATTAAAATTTCTAGTTGTTAAGCAAACTTTGTTAATGTTAGGAATGGGTTGGGACATGTTTTTGTTAGACAATGCAGTATAAATATCACCTTGCTATCTGAGTTGTTATTGTTGCTTGACAATTCTAGAGAAAGTTTCTAAATTACTGCTTACTGTTTTTTTACAGGGGTACTCTGGAATAAACCGAAAGAGAAACAATGAGCCAAGGAGCGATTACAGGTACTGTGCATGTGTCCCCTCACAGGACCTGTAGAAAGTAAATACCAAAATGTTACTGTACTGTACTGTTTTGTTATTACATGTATTGTTATTATTACTGAACATTTTTACAATTTAAAATGTTGTGTTGCCTTGGTTTGAGCAGCCGTTATTTTGCAATTTAATGCAAAAAAAATTATTGTCATGATCATGCCTCTGATAAGCAATTTATGAATTATTTATGGCTATTCTTTTTACTTTTTTAATAAAAAAAATTTTGTTACATAAATTTTTTTGTGGCTTGTTCCTTGGTCATTTTTTTACTTTACTTTTTAATAAGTTTTTGTTTTATGTCCTTTCTGACGTGTTTATTGTATATTTTATAGATATTTACAGAATAATACTTTTCTACTTTTATTTGGATTTTTTTATATAATAAGATTTATATTGTAGATTAAAAAAAATAATAAAGTTATGTTATTATTAATTATATCTTTGTTTAATAAACAGAGAAAATAAAAGTTCAACTTCGATAATCATGGGTAAAGTCCTTAAAGAAAAATGTTTTGTGCAGAAAAGGGAAGCTGATGGAGGCAAGTGGGAGTGCTGCTTTTTAGTCTATTAGTAAGTGGTGTGCACTTCCAGCATCTATTGGCCAGGGGAGTTGGGCCGGACAGCTCCATGGCCTGATTAAGACAGTATGCGTATGTCAAGGACATAGAGGACATGTCAAATGTCATCTGTAAACAGATGTGAGGCGGAATAACCATTGAACTTGTTTGCGTCTATTTTGTACAGTAAATTGCACCTTAAAGTATTACCATAATTACTGTGCATGATTCTATACTTCTACTACCACTTTATTTTTAGACCCCAAGAAAAGGCTAAGAAAAATAGCATTGGTAGTAAATGTTGCCATGTTGTTCACCCATATTTACTGTACAATGGTTGGTCCTCACGTAGTTGCTCAAAAGTTTTCATACCTTTGCCAAAATTTGTAAGTTTTGTAAGAGTTGATACAAAAAATAAATATTATATCATACCACATAAAAAATAGCTGAAATTATACTAATAAAGTATACCACTGCTGAAACACCAGGGTCACAGTCTATGGTTGAGTTTTTTATATCACCATTCATGACACACACACACACCTTCACACACCTTCATGTTTGACTAAAGTTTGCAGTTGACCACATGGACAAAGAAAATGCCTTCTTGAGGAAGTTTTGACCAGATATATTTTTGGAGATGTTTGGGGGAAGGATTCAATCTAACTAGCACAAGTTTGAATACGTAATAAAAAGGAAAAACGTTATACCACATACTAGGTTATAGAAACTTAATAGTTGAAGAACATTTGACATGTGTCTATACAGGAAATAGATTTGTGCAAATAAGATTTATACCATATAATATATACAAATGTATACCATCTGTTCATGCACAGATTGTATCAACCTTTCTGTCAGATCATGACAGGATGTGTTGAAATTCTTGATTAGATCTCATCTGAAATAACACCTTAGTAAATGTGGACTCAGCTACTTATAATCTGTTGCCAGTAGTGTGTGCAATAAATGTGTTAAAGAAAACAAAACTGTCTCTTAAAGAAATGCAAGCCACATTTACTATGTCAGCTAAGAAAGTGTACAGTATGGCACATTACAGCTTAAGTGGCTTAAAAAAACAACAATAATAATGATAAAGTCTTATTTTTTCCTCTAAAGTTTCAACCATATACTATAAACACAGAAGAAATGGATTATTGTCAAGAACTAACCTGGAGTGACCAGAAGACGTAGCTTTAGCGGTTAGCCCTTTGTTGCGTAAATGGTAAACCCAAACGCGGAAGAACACAAGTAGGCAGGATAATCACGCTATTTGATCTAAGGACTCTCACGAATGGGGAGTAAGGGAAAGACACAATCTAACCCGCGTCCTATAAATACACACTCGATCAGGATTTTAAACCAAGAATGTGAGTACTCACGGTTTGAAGAATTCCGACGTGGCATCGGCGACTCAATGACTGAGCGAGGTGCTATGGTTTGTTTACCTCTTTTATACTTCCTGGTTCGCGACCGCTTAACTTCCGGGTCCTAGTGCTGGTCGCGTTCCGAGTGTGCATGACAGTACCCCCCTGTCCAGGACCGGTTCCGGACGGTCCTGAGGTGGAGGATACCCTGTGACGGTAGTCCCGGATGAGCTCGGGGTCGAGGATGTACCGTGCTGGAACCCAAGACCGCTCCTCGGGGCCGTAGCCTTCCCAATCAACCAAGTATTGGGTGCCTCTGCCCCGAGGCCGCGAATCAAGGATCCGTCGCACGGTGTAGGCGGGACCGCCGTCAATGATTCGGGGAGGAGGAGCAGGGGGGGTGGGTATGAGAATCATACGCCTACGACCCCTTAGTCTAGGTTTCAGGGCCGCAACAAAGAAGAAAAAAATAAATAAAAAAAAAAGGAATCCTTCACCACAGGATAGAGTGTGCGTGGTTTTTTTATTTACACACACACACATACACATACAGGAAGCTCTAGGCTTCAGGGTTGGGCCAAGGCCAAAACAATAAACAAAACTTCCCCCTATCTCCTCCCACAAGCTAACTAACCTATCAAAAAGAAAACTTTAAACAAAATACATAAACTAACCTAACTTCCTAACTAACACAGAAAAACAGGAGAAAATGGGTTTTAAAGGAAACGGCACCCAACCCCTACTGCTTCCGAAGAAAAAGAAAAAAAAGTATATACAACCAAACAGAAACTATTTATAATATTTACAACAACAGCCAAACAAAGATATAAACAAAAGAAAAAAGAAACCAATACTGTACAACCCACAAACACACCGGCGCGACTCAACAGTTTTATAATAAATAGCAAGTACACTCTCCGACACAACACACACATCTCCAACTCCCAACACGCGCGCTTCCGGGTTTCACCAGCCAGCTTAAGAGGACGCGCTTCTCCACGGCCAGCCAATCCTGTCGCACGTCACGACACGCTCAATCAGGGCGGGACCTCCTGCAGCAGGGAGAGCGAGGGAGAGAGAGAAAGGCAGGGAGAGAGAGAAAGCAGCACCAGCAGCCACGCACGCGCACACACGTGCACCACAGCCGCACGTAACACCCCCACCCATAAAAGTCAAAATCTCATTTTGACTAAAAGAAAATTTCACGCTCTCGACAGTGCGTCCGCTAAAACATTTTCCGCTCCAAGCAAAAATTTTGGACGTACTCCACCAGTCCGTTAAAGTCCATAACACGGAGGACATATACCTAATTATGCCTAAACATAAACACATAAAAATGAGTACAAGCTGGTGACCTGCCCTTGCACATGATGGAAATACTTTAGGCAGGTTGGAAACAAAATTATCATCTGTCACTGGTTTTTCTGTTACAATCGGGCGAGGGAAAACAACACCACCTGCCAGATCGTTTCCTAAAATTAACTGAACTCCTTCAACAGGGAGTTCGGTACAAATACCAACAGATACTACCCCCGTCACTATTTCTGTTTCAAGATGTACCTGATGAAGTGGAACTGTAATACAGCCTGCTCCGATTCCACGTAAAATAACATCAGTGCCCGTATAGGTGGTCTGAGACAGTGGAAGTGTACCAGCTAGCATTAGCGTCTGCGCTGCACCTGTATCTCGCAGGATGGACACTGCTCTGCGCACGCCTTCAGGGCTGTCTGCCACCCACCCCTGTAACATAAAAGGCTTATACGCTGCCACTGTTTGCTCAGGTAAAATCTGATTTGTTTGTTTTTTTATAAAAACCACAGACTTTGATTTTACTGATGTGTTTTTCTTCTTCCAGGCCTCACAGTCTGAAATCAGATGATCAGGAGCTAAACAATAAAAACAGACCCTACCTCCTCCTGAACGATTTTGAGAACTTCTAAAAACACCCCCTCTTGCAGGTTTCACACTGCCTGCTGAAGGTTTCACCTGCCCTTCAACCCCACGGGCAGCGAATTTATCAGTTCTTATAACAGGAGAGAATACAGTACGGTGTGTTAACACAAACTCATCAGCCAAAACAGCAGCTGCTGACAAAGAAGTGACTTTTTGCTCATTCAGGTGCAATACAACATCTTCAAAAATACAATTTTTAAAATCCTCCAACAAGATTAACTCTTTAAGAGCCTCAAAAGTGGTAGTTTTTGTTGCAGCACACCACTTCTCAAACAATGTTTGTTTTTCACGGGCAAATTCAACAAAGGTTTGTCTATCTGCCTTCCTATGGGACCTAAATTTTTGTCTGTAAGCCTCAGGCACTAACTCATAGGCACGTAGGACCGTCTGTTTGACCGTGTCGTAATCCAAACTTTGCTCAATAGGCAACGCAGAGCACACATCCTGCGCTTTACCAGTCAGCTTACACTGTAACAAGAGAGCCCACATTGCTCTTGGCCACTGTAACGTAGCCGCCACACGCTCAAAAGCTATAAAATAGCTATCCACTTCGGTCTCTCTAAAAGGAGGTACTAAAACAATATGCTTGCTTACATCAAACTGGGGTGGGGAAGTAGTAACTGGGGCAGAAACAAAAGAAGAAGAGCCCGGCGCAGCTGCTGCAGGCAACTGAGCGAATGATGGAGAGGCAGGGGAACTCTCCGGCGCGCTCTCAGCCCGGTGTAACCGGCTGAAATCTCGCCGAAAATGTTCCCGCTCCATCTCAAGCTCCAGCTCCCGCAACCGAAGTCTTTGAGTCTCTGTTTCCTCTCGTTTTATTTCCAGCTCTACCTCCCTCGTTTTTAGAACCAAAAGTTGTTCTGACCTGTCAATCGGTGTTACTGTGGGTGATTTAATTACCTTATGCCTGGGGGGCGTGGAGGGTGACTGTGGCGCAACCGACGGCTTACCGTCAACCTCCGTCGGCGTTGAAGCATCCTCGTCCTCAGTGTACTCTCCAGCCACCTGAGGTAAAATCTGTTGCTCAATTAATGTTTTACGTAATATTTTTTTTATCTCCTTTTTAAGACCCTTGCGTGGCACATCAATTTCAAAAAATTCTGCAATGCCGAACAAGTCATCCTTACGACACCGGTCAAATTCTTCTAAGGTAGGATCAAGCGTAAAAGCTATCAAATCAAAAGCCATTATTACACTACTGTCCAACCTAAGAAGGCAGCCAAACAAACCAAAGCCGAGTATGCTCGGAAATGAACAGTCCCCACTTGTTACTGGGACAATACACGAGCCCCACTTGTGACTCCCGGCAACGAATGAGCCCCCACTTGTTATGGGGGAAATGGACGACCCCTCACTTGTTACGCCCGGGCAATGGACGAGCCCCCACTTGTTACGACCCCTTAGTCTAGGTTTCAGGGCCGCAACAAAGAAGAAAAAAAAGAAAATAAAAAAAAAGGAATCCTTCACCACAGGATAGAGTGTGCGTGGTCTTTTATTTACACACACACACATACACATACACATACAGGAAGCTCTAGGCTTCGGGGTTGGGCCAAGGCCAAAACAATAAACAAAACTTCCCCCTATCTCCTCCCACAAGCTAACTAACCTATCAAAAAGAAAACTTTAAACAAAATACATAAACTAACCTAACTTCCTAACTAACACAGAAAAACAGGAGAAAATGGGTTTTAAAGGAAACGGCACCCAACCCCTACTGCTTCCGAAGAAAAAGAAAAAAAAGTATATACAACCAAACAGAAACTATTTATAATATTTACAACAAAAGCAAACAAAGATATAAACAAAAGAAAAAAGAAACCAATACTGTACAACCCACAAACACACCGGCGCGACTCAACAGTTTTATAATAAATAGCAAGTACACTCTCCGACACAACACACACATCTCCAACTCCCAACACGCGCGCTTCCGGGTTTCACCAGCCAGCTTAAGAGGACGCGCTTCTCCACGGCCAGCCAATCCTGTCGCACGTCACGACACGCTCAATCAGGGCGGGACCTCCTGCAGCAGGGAGAGCGAGGGAGAGAGAGAAAGGCAGGGAGAGAGAGAAAGCAGCACCAGCAGCCACGCACGCGCACACACGTGCACCACAGCCGCACGTAACAGGAACCATAGGTGAAGTGGTGAAGGGTTTTAGTTGTGAGATATGAAAGACCGGGTGGATCCGGAGCGCCGCAGGCAGCTGGAGCCGGTAGGTGACAGGGTTTTTTTTTTTTTTTTTTTATAAATTTAGTCCTGTCCAATTCTTTTTTCCCCGATTTTCTCCCCAATCTAGTCGTGGCCAATTACTCCCCGTCACTAGGGGGCTCCCACACACATCAAGGCTACTACAACCACTCAGTCGGGAGGACGAAAGCTATCCTGTGTTTCCTCCGAACCACGTGACGCGAGCCGACCGCATCTTTTCGAACTGCTCGCTCACGCACCGTTAGGGGCGGAGTAACACACTCGGAGGAAAGCGCTAGCCGCTCCTTCCGTGTGCGCGAGCTCACAGATGCCCCTGATTGGCTGTAGCGCCGTGACTAATGTGGGAGCGCAAGTACCTCTCATCCCGCCCCCCTGAGAGAGCTCGGCCAATCAGCTCTCTCTGTGCCTCCGGCTGTGAGAGGAAAACAGCATCACCCGGGGTTCGAACCAGCGACCTCCGGATGATAGGGCGAGCGCTTTACCACTGCGCCACTCGGAGGCCCTGGTGACAGGGTTAATCTGTAGATTGATGCGGTATGGTCCGATGAATCGTGGTGAAAGCTTCCGGGATTCTGTGTGGAGATGGAGATTCTTGGTGGAAAGCCAGACCTTGTCACCTACTTTAAACAACCGTCCCGGAGGGTGTCGACGGCGGTGTTGGGTGATGTAACTGGCGTTGGTGCGCTGGATGTTCCGGTTGGCTCGCTCCCATAGCCGTCGACACCTACGGACCAACTGTTGGGCCGAGGGTACGTCAACCTCCGGTTCCTGATGGGCGAACATCAGAGGCTTGAACCCGTAGCATACCTCAAATGGGCTCAAGTTGGTAGCTGAGGAGACGTGAAGGTTGTGAGACAGTTCTGCCCAGGTGAGGTAGCGGGCCCAGGAGCGCTGGTGGTCGGACACGAAGCATCGCAGATAGCGCTCCAGTTGTTGGTTGGTCCGTTCCGTCTGACCATTAGTCTGGGGGTGGTAGCCGGAGGACAGACTAGTGGTGGAGTTGATCAGACGGCAGAAGGCCTTCCAGAACCGGGCGGTGAACTGGGGCCCTCTGTCGAGACGATGTCTTTGGGGAACCCATGCAGGCGGACTACGTGTTCCAATATCAGCTCAGCGGTGTCCTTAGCTGAGGGGAGTCCGGTGAGGGCCACCAGGTGAGCTGCTTTGGAGAACCGGTCGACGATAGTGAGGATAGTGTTCTTCCCTTCGGACACCGGCAGGCCCGTGATGAAATCTAAGGCGATGTGCGTCCAGGGCCGGCGAGGAACGGGAAGAGGTTGAAGCTCTCCGGGGGTTGGTCAATTGGTGTCCTTAGCCCTGGCGCACACCGGGCACGCCTGAACGAACTCCTCGATGTCTCTCTTCATGGATGGCCACCAGAATGCCCGTCTCACGAACTGTAGAGTTCTTCTGTTTCCCGGGTGTCCGGCGACGGGCGAAGAGTGACCCCACTGGAGGACCTCAGCTGTTCGAAGAATAATGCCCACCGTGCCTGTCGTGGATTCAGCTGTTTGAGGTTCCGGATGGTGATGAGGTTCTGGTGATCCGTCCAGACCACGAATGGCTTACTGGCGCCCTGGAGCCAGTGACGCCATTCCTCCAAGGCCCGCTTTATGCCCAACAGCTCGCGGTCCCCTACCCCGTATCGCTGCTGAGTGGGATTAAATTTCTTGGAGAAGAAGCCACATGGGTGTAGCTTCTGGTCTGGACCTCGTTGGAAGAGAACAGCGCCAGCGCCCACGTCCGACGCGTCCACCTCCACAACGAATGGTTGGTTGGCATCAGGATGAAGGAGGATAGGGGCGGTGGTGAATCGGTGGCAGAGTTCTCTGAAGGCTGTGATGGCAGCAGGAGTGAGTTGGAAGGGGTGAGATGCGGGCCTGGTCAGATTGGTCAATGGTGCTGCAACTGTACTGTAGCCCCGGATAAAGCGACGGTAGAAGTTCGCAAACCCGAGAAACCGTTGAAGCTGTTTGAGCGTCCTGGGTAGGGGCCAATGGCGCACAGCATCTAGTTTCTGCGGGTCCATGGCCACACCCTGGGGCGAGATAACAAAACCCAGGAACGTGGTGGAGTGCTGGTGAAAAGCACATTTTTCCAACTTACAGTACAGCTGGTGGGCGAACAATGTCTTTAGGACAGCCCGGACATGTTGGGTGTGTTCTGTCATGGTGCGGGAGTAGATAAGAATATCGTCCAGATAAACGAACACCCATCGGCCTAACATGTCTCTGAGGACATCGTTGATAAATTGTTGGAAGGCCGAGGGTGCGTTACATAGTCCAAACAGGATGACCAAACTCCCATAGTGTCCTGTGGGTGTGATGAAGGCCGTTTTCCACTCATTGCCCTCTCTGATGCGCACCAAGTTGTAGACGCTCCGGAGGTCCAACTTAGTGAACACGGTGGCACCAGAGAGGGCGTCCAGGGCTGAGTTGGTGAGCGGCAAAGGGTGTCGGTTCTTGATGGTTATCTTATTTAGCCCCCGATAGTTGACGCACGGGCGAAGTTCCCCCCCTTTCTTTTTCACAAAGAAAAAACCTGCGGCCGCCGGAGATGAGGAGGGCTGGATCGTTCCGTGTCGAAGGGCGTTGGTGATGTACTCCTCCATCGCCTGAGTCTCGGTCTTGGACAGAGAGTAGAGATGTCCACGGGGGGGAACGGAACCCGGCTGGAGCTCTATCGCCAGGTCATAAGGTCGATGAGGTGGAAGGTGGGTGGCTCTCCTCTTGCAAAAGACTCCAGCCAGGTCACGGTAGGCAGGAGGGATGGCGTTGAGGTCGACATCGGGGGCCTCGGACTCCGTGGAACACGTCCCAGCCTGGGCCCGTAGGCAAAGTTCAGTGCAGGTCGGTCCCCACTGGAGGATACGATTCTGATTCCAGGAGATGAGGGGGTCGTGCTGCAGCAGCCACGGGTAGCCGAGGATGATGGGAGGAGATGAGATGGAGGTGAGGTGAAGTTGGAGCTGTTCCTGGTGTTGGTCGATGATGAATGTGATTGGTTGGGTCTGGTGAGTGATAGGGCTGGATGAGAGGGGCCGACCGTCGACTGAAGTGATCTGAACTGGCTGGGATAACGCCTCAATCTTCATCCCCAATTTTTTGGCATAAGTTGAGTCAATGAAGTTACCAGCGGCACCGGAATCGATGAACGCCGTACCTCGAACTCGTTTGTGGCCAAATTGGAGAATTACCTGGACCGTGAGACGTGAAATGGTGGCGTTGGTCGTGGTGGAGAGGTGGAGAGGGCCCGGTGAGTCTCTCCTCGAACTCACCGGGGCTGGGCGTTTCCCGGGCGAAGTGGACAGATCGCCCGGTGATGTGCCGCTGACCCACAATAGGCACATAACCCCTCTCTGTACCGTCGTTCGCGTTCCGCCACGGTCAGGGAGGCGCGTCCTAGTTGCATGGGTTCCACGGCTCCGGTGTCAACCACGGCAGGAGGTGGAGATCCGACAGATCCATTAGCGGGGGCGGTGAGAGCAGTGGGTGGTCGTGGTACGGTGTAGGAGAAGGTGGGTGCAGGCGGCAGGGTCCTCGGGGCTGGCTTCGGGCGAGAGAGGATACGCTGATCAATACGGAGGGTGAGCTGGATCATCCCCTCCAGGGTGGCAGGAAGCTCTCGCCCGGCGAGCTCGTCTTTTATGCGTGGAGCCAGTCCCTCGTAGAAGGATGTCCGGAGCGCGGCATCTCCCCAGTCGGTCTGCACAGCGAGGGTCCGGAATTCAGCTGCGTACCGGCTCACGGACGATCCTCCCTGCCGCAGATGGTAGAGTTTGGTGTCGGTCTCCACCTCGCCCGCTGGGTGTTCGAAAGTAAGCCTGAGTTGGCGGGTGAACTCATTATATGAGTGCGCGGTGTCTGTATCCGCCCGGAGAACTGCCGTGGCCCACTCAGCTGCCTGCCCGGATAGCAACGAGACCAGAAGCGCGATGCGTAGCCGATCGGTGGAGTACCTGGTGGCATTAAACTCAAACACCAGATCAAGCGCTGTTAAAAACACATTACACTTTCCGTCCGTGCCATCCCATTTATCTGGAAGTGCCAGAAATACATCAGAAGGAGGGGGGGGAGGTTGGGGCGGCGCTCCGGGACCTCCGCGACGTCTTGGAGGTCCCGGCGCAGATTAGCGATCTCCCCGGTTAGCGTGTTGATGAGCTTGGCGTGCTGATCTACCACGTCGCAGAGGTGCGCGTAGTCCGCTGAGTTCACCGCGGAAGGCTCAGTCATTCTGTCAAGAACTAACCTGGAGTGACCAGAAGACGTAGCTTTAGCGGTTAGCCCTTTGTTGCGTGAATGGTAAACCCAAACGCGGAAGAACACGAGTAGGCAGGATACTCACGCTATTTGATCTAAGGACTCTCACGAATGGGGAGTAAGGGAAAGACACAATCTAACCCGCGTCCTATAAATACACACTCAATCAGGATTTTAAACCAAGAATGTGAGTACTCACGGTTTGAAAAATTCCGACGTGGCATCGGCGACTCAATGACTGAGCGAGGTGCTATGGTTTGTTTACCTCTTTTATACTTCCTGGTTCGCGACCGCTTAACTTCCGGGTCCTAGTGCTGGTCGCGTTCCGAGTGTGCATGACAATTATTGACATAATTCCCTGGAATTTGGTTTCTCCAGCGTTCTAACTAGTGGCAACATAATCTGTATGCATGGTATAAGTTTCTACTGTTATGCTGATGGCACACAGTTACATGTCTCAGTAAAGCCAGATAAGAGACACCAGCTCAATAAAATTCAGGAATGTGTGAAGGACAATAGACCCAAGATGCTAATTACATTCTTTCTCCTTAACTAGACAAAACAGAAGTACTGTAATTAGAACCACAAGCAGCTAGAAGTAAGCTTTCTAATCAAAAAATGACTGTCACAGTTATATTGTCACTATACGATGCAGAAAAACTAGTTAATTCGTCTGTCACCCTTTGGTTGGATTATGGTAAAGCCTTAGTGCCTGTATGTTTATGTAGTGGGTTCAGGTAAGTGACAGCAGTATCAGTAGGGCACCTCCCTATTTAAAGCCTGATTGGATGTTACCTGGATCGCGTCACGCCCGTTTTCCCCTTTGTTGTCCGTGTTCGTAGAGGCGGCAGCGTGTTTTCTGGTGCTGCAGTTGACAGAGCTGTGAGCATTTGCCTTGAAGGCTTCCTTGTGCCCTATTGTTATGATGGGATACAGCTCTGACTAAACCGGTGCCTGTGTGTGTGTGCTTTCGCTATAAAGACCTGAATGGAAACTCCCTCTCGTTGCTAATGTTGTGTTGGCTGTTGCTAATCAAGTGGTGCCGCTAGCGCTGTTCGTTTGTAGGGCGGTGAAGGTACAGCTGCTAACAGTGTGAGAAGCTAAACCTGCTAATTGCTGATAGTGAAGACACTGCCGTTAATCTCACGCCAGTGCTGCCGTGAATAACGT
Source organism: Clarias gariepinus (assembly GCF_024256425.1). Lineage (NCBI taxonomy): Eukaryota > Metazoa > Chordata > Actinopteri > Siluriformes > Clariidae > Clarias > Clarias gariepinus. Next base: position 21,375,160 of record NC_071110.1, read on the forward strand.
TGAAAGGGGACTGTTTATCCGTCTGGTGTCGCGCTGCTTTGTCGCCCTGTGTCGAACGTATGGTTTATATATCCGTTGTTCTCTTTTTCTTTCTTTTTTGTTTTCTTTTTGGCTAAGTACTTCAAGTTCTCTTGGCATATTTAAGTTTCTTTGGTTTATTGTTATTTTGGTGTCATTAATTGTTCCTTTTTCTCTTTTTAATTGGAATGAATGTATTTCCTGACGACTGACCTGCTAGAGACTATTCAGTACATTTAATGTTTTATGACCCTTTCTTATGTTCTTGTAAGCTCCTGACACTTATTGTTGTCAGATGTTTTAAGTAGTGTCTGTAATATTGTTGAGTCTTTTGTTTATTTTTTTGTTTTGTTTATTGTAGAAGCTGAGGTTCGGTGACTGATTGGTCTTCTTCGTTGTGGTGGTGGTTCTTCCCGATTGTGTGCAGTGCTACACCTGGAGTGTTTGAGCGCACGATCATTGTGCAGTGGTGTGTGTGGAAGTGTGTTCCAGTAAAAAGACCACTCTACTTGGTCTGGTCCTTGTGAACCTCAGCTCTAAATACTGTTTATTTTGAGTTTATCCAACAATATACATTTCAGTCCGGTCTTTCCAATTAGTTTTTTCCTTTCTCTGTATTTTGTGTTTACCTGTTTGACCTGGGGTTTCTTTTGGTTTCTTTTGTTTTTAGTGTGTTTTAAATAATTGTATTAATAAAATTCAATTTTTTAAATATCTTATCCACGCCTCCTGCCTGCTGTGAAGTAGTCGAACTTGTGTGCTTGACCTCTAAATTGAGTGGTTTAAATCTTTTTGTCCCTGGGGTCAAAAGGATTTGGAGTCCCAGGGTGGCGTAATCGGTACAATAACGCTTAGTAAATCTTTTCATGCTGTAGCGTCCCGCCACTTTCAGCTAGATGCATAAACAAACCAGTTATTGTAAGGAATTGTAAGGTCACTGTTTTGTCTTTTATAGTTTTTGTTTTGCAGACTCAGTTTCCCAGAAGGCACCTCGGTCAGGTGATAAGGTAGGTCATTAAATCTTCAATAAATAGCTGATTAGTCTGGGAAACTGGGTCGAGCATTTAACGTTCGTTGAGAAGAGGTAAGTAGTTAGCTCTGTGCGTCCCTTAGCCTAGCTCTCTGTGTCCCGAGTCTCTAGTGTTGTGGTAGCTATTTGGTAAGTGTAGCTAGTTGGATGTTTAGCTATATGGTAGAAGTAGCTAAGTGTATGTTAGGCTAAAGACATGTTTAGCTAACTGCCATGGTTAGCTAATGACCATGTTTAGCTAATTGTCATGTGTAGCTGATTGGCATGTCTTTAGCCTTAGTCCGGTCTCGTGTCTCTAGTCCGGTCTCGTGTCTCTAGTCCGGTCTCGTGTCTCTCCGAGTCTCTCGTCTTGTCCCTGTTTTCAGCTCCATGCTTAGCTTGAGTCTGTGTTTCGTCCTTAAGCATGTGTGTCCACACAGTGCTTATATTTTGTATAACGGGTATTAGAGCCTGTCTATCGTCCTTAAGCATGTGTTTCAAAATAGTGCTTATATTTTGTGTAACAGGTATTAGAGCCTGTGTTTCGTCCTTAAGCACGTGTCTCAACATAGTGCTTTTATTTTGTGTATTAGAGTCTATGTCTTGTCAGTTAAGTATGTATTTTAAGTTCAAGTAGGCTTTATTGTCATTACAACCATATACAGTTAGTACACAGTGAAACGAAACAACGTTCCTCCAGGACCAAGGTGCTACATGCAACATAAATTTACAACATAAATTAACAGAAACACTAAACTAGCTAGCCAAGAGGCCTAGTTAGCTGGCTAGCAGAGACAGGACAGAAAGACCTAACATAAATTACAACATAAATTAACAAAAACTAACTAGCTATACCGCTTATGTTTTGTGTCTTGTCCTCTAGCCTGGGTATTGGTCAGTTATGGGTCGTATAGTTTGAGGGTTCATTTCTTTGTGACTCCTGTTTTGTGTTATATCCGGAATAAAGACTCTTTTGGTTAAAAACAACCCTCTGCGCCTATGCCTGCCCTTTTGTGCCCACGGCATTAACAGCCAATACCACCCAATCCTGACAGTTATTCCAGAATGTTGCTGCAAGAGTCCTCACTAGAAGTAGAAGATATGAGCACATCACCCCTATCTTATCCAAACTGCATTGGCTCCAAAGTAAATTTTGCATTGATTTTAAAATACTACTTTACCAACCTGCCAAACCCCTCTGAGAATGCCCAGTCTCACAGAAGCTGCCTTTGGGTTTCTGATTAGAAGGTTACGCCCCGCCAATTATGGGCCCTTGAGCAAGGCCTGTAACCCTCTCTGATCATATCATTTCTGACTCTGCACTTCCTAAGCTCAGATACATGTTTAAAATTGTCAAAAATTCTTCACATGTGATATTTCATTAATAGAAATTAAAATTCACAGTATGTCTTTTCATGTAGCCTATTCGTTAGCAACAATGAAGTAACTGATTACTAATATTATAATTCATAATAAACCCAAGTATTTTTTGTTATGGTGAATGGATTTTATAGGATTGACAATTCACTGGTTAATTTGGTGATTAAAAATATCAGATATGCCAGATGCCCTTTATTAATGCATACTGAAGATTGTTCCTGCTGTCTTTGTCATAAGAAATATTCAGGACCTTAAGTCTCAGTTTAGATTTACGTAGATTTGGATTACTAAATTTAATTTTGCTGCACATACTATTGACTGCTAAAGTTCAGGATTAATCTGTTTATAGCTATGTAATAGCATTACTTTTTACATTCAGTTGGAAAGAGAAGTGTTGCCCCATGCATCACTGAAAGAAGTCAAGCGGAACCACATTTTCAGATTGCTGAGCATCAGATTTTTGAAAATCCTAGGAATGGCAGAATTGCTGTATTCCCCTTCCTGTTCAGGAGAAGAATATGTCAGTTTGCTATGTTATTATGCAATGACCTTAAATATAATTTTCCATTGTAACTATGGACTGAATATCAGGTAGCTGACTATGTGTTTAATAAATAAGATTATTACTGTATGTTATAAATGACACGCCTTAGAGAAAAATGATGACGAGGATCAGTGTGAATTATACATCGACAGTATCACAACCGTGAATACAGCCAAAAACAATGTACAGGCCTATGCAGACATCAAAATTGGGCCTAGACAAGCGAACGGTCAAGTTTAAAATAGACCCGGGTGCGGAAATTAATGCTATACCAAACCACACCTTCAACGCCTTATTCCAAGAAGTGCAAATAGCACCACCCACACAATATATAACAGCCTACAGAGGCAACACACTGGAAGTCCAAGGCACCTGCATGCTGGAATGTGAGCATAACGAACACTCAGCGATACTGGAGTTCCAGTCAAAGCCAAAGCACCCCCCATCCTAGGGTTAAGCGCCAGCTTGGACCTAAACCTCATCAAACTAGTCATGGGAGTAATTAAAGAGGAAACAAAACCTTACATCACACCCAAGCATATACTAAAAGGATATGCAGACGTTTTCCAGGGCATTGGAGAATTCGCCGGTGAATGCATACTCCGAATTAACCCGGATGCGACGCCTGTAGTCTATCCTCCATGCAGAGTCCCCATCGCACTATGAACCCGGCTAAAAGAAGAACTTGACAAAATGGAGGACAACAACATAATCGTCAAAGTAACCGACCCACTGAATGGGTAAACGCACTAGTGGTAGTTGAAAAGCCAAACAGCCAAAAACTACGACTATGTTTGGACTCAAGAGACCTCAACAAGGCCATTCAGCGGCCCCACTATCCGCTTCCCACACTAAAAGAGGTCAACACCAAACTTGCTGAAGTTCAATACTTCAGTGTTATACACGCAAGGTCCAGTTACTGGGCTATCAAGCTAAACATAGACTCAACAATGCTAACCACATTTAATACGCCATTTGGCAGGTACAGGTTCCTCCGCCTGCCTTTTGGCATTGGCACAGAATGAGTTCCAGAGGCTCTCAGAGGTAAATGCACCACTCAGACAGTTATTAAAACAAGACAGCAGTTTGCATTTACATTTACATTTTACATTTAGGCATTTGGCAGACGCTCTTATCCAGAGCGACTTACAAAAAGTGCTTTAATGTTTACATAATTGGATACATACTTACACTGGGTTAACTAGGTTAATAACTAAGTGCCATTAGTCCAACACAACTAAGAAGAGTTTTTTTTTTTTTCCGGGGGGGGGGTTAGTCCAAGTACTTGTATGGGACTCAATCACATCACAGAGCATTTGAGCGAATCAGAGCTGAACACAAATCACCCAGTGCTGTCATACTTTGATATCTTACAGATAGATGCTTCCAAGAACGGCCTAGGAGCAGTCTTGCTTCAAAACAACAGACCAGTAGCCTACGCCTCAAAGTCTCTTAACAGCACAAAACAAAATTACGCCCAAATAGAAAAGGAACTTTACGCCTTATTGTTAGGGTGCAAACGCTTCCACGAGTACATGTACGGCAGAAGAGTAGAATCAGATCACAAACTTCAAGAGGCGATATTTAGAAAGCCGCTTGCTTCAGCCCCCCCTCGCCTCCAGAGGATGATACTCCAACTTCAAAAATATGATATACACATCCTCCGCAAACCTGGGAAACAAATACCAGTGGCCGACACTCTTTCACGCAATGCCATTGAGTACCATGACAGCAGCCTAAGCGAAGGCATGGATGCACAAGTACACACCCTGATAACAAACATCCAAGTAAGCGATGATAAGCTGAGAGAACTAAAGGTGGCCACATCACATGACCCTCAGTTAGAGGTACTGAAGCATATCACAAAGACTGGCTGGCCCGATAAAGGCAAACAATGTCCACTGCTTATTCATGAATATTGGAACCACCAATGACATCTCTGAAATTGATGGTATAACGTTTAAAGACGAGAAAATCATAGTACCCCAGTGCTTACGAAAAGAAATGCTAGATCGCATCCACATCGGCCACATGGGAGTGGAAAAGTGTAAACACAGAGCACGCGACCTTCTGTTCTGGCCACGCATAGGACAACAGATTGAAACACTGGTGGGACAATGTAACATTTGCCAGGAACGACGAAGCGCCAACACCAAAGAACCTTTACTGTCACACAATATTCTGGAAAGACCTGGGCAAGTGATAGGAACTGACTTGTTTACATGGGACGGTCAAAACCACAGTCATCGTGGATTTTCATAGCCGATACTTTGAGATGGAAAAACTCCACAGCTGCACCGTCACAGTTGTTATTAACAAACACAAAGCAGCCTTTGCATGTCACGGCATACCAGAGCGAGTCATCAGCGATAATGGCCCCTGCTATGGTGCAGAAGAGTTCCACAGATTCGCAAAGACATGGGATTTTCAACATGTCACCACGAGCCCGAAATATCCTCAAAGCAACGGCTTAAAAAAAAAAAGCGTTCAAACCGCAAAGCACCTCCTGAAGAAAACAAAAGCTGATGGAAAAGATCACTATCTTGGATTATTAGAATACCGGAACACATCTGTGGAAAACCTTAAATCCCCAGCCCAACTCCCGATGAGCCACAGGCTGCGATCAATACTTCCCATAACTGCTGCACGTCTTAAACCCCAGGTCACACCCCAGCACACACTCCAAAATCGGAGAGAAACATGTCAACAGCGACAGCAGTTCTACTACAACAGATCTGCTAAATGCTACCCCCTCTAACTGCAGGCACACACATCCATTCCCACCAAGAGACATGACATCATGACATCAGGCAAAGGTGATACAACCCGCCAACACACAAAGGAGCTACCACATCCAAACAGGGGTGGGACAAGTAAAGATGAAAGTGAGAGTGAGTGGACAGAAAAATATGCGTTCGTGCTCCCTGTGGGAAGCAGAAAACCAATGTGTTCAATTTGCAACAAGACGGTAGCAATAATCAAAAGTGGTAATGTGAAACGCTATTATGAAACCGAGCATGCACATTTCGAATAAAATTACCCTCAAAACTCAGAGGTAAGGACCATAAAAATAAACCAGCTGAAATCATCATATGAAGTTACAAGCAGTGTAATAGTTAGATCAGCCACACAACAGGAGCGGGCAACAGAAGCCTCACTAAGAGTAGCATGGGTCCTGGGAAAAACAAGAAACCCTTCTCTGATGCTGAAGTAGTCAAAGAGTGTATGAGTGAAGTGGTGACTGCTCTGTTTAAAGGGACTCAAAAGGATGAAATAATCCAAAAAATAAACCAAATACCCTGTTCTGATTCCGCTGCTGCAAGACGAACTGAAATACTTGCTGGTGATTTGCTTAAACAACTGCTATAAAAAAAGCCAAATTCATTTCATTGGCTGTGGATAAATCCACAGACTTCACGGACACAATTCCGCGCATGAACTGTTCAGAATGGGCAGATCCTCAGGCGCGGCCAATTATGCACGCGGTTGCCAGGCAACGCCGCCGTCAGGCAATCAGCCTGAACAAGCCGCACCTGGCAGCGCGTCTATATAAGTTATCAGGGCCAAAGACAAAGAAAAGAAAAAAAAAGAAAGGGAGACAAGTGCGCAAAGTAAAGAAAGAGAAGAGAAGAAACAGAGACAAAGCCCCAGCCTCCCTTAATTAACACACCATCTCCAAACAGGAATGTCACCCATGCCTGTCATAAACACTCTCACAGCCTCCTATTTCACTGACCCCCTCAAAAGCCCTGCGTCAGGGCTCTTAAAATCATTATAACATCTGGTGGTGCGGCTCTCCATACCGCACCATGTAACATAATAATAATAAATTCGGAGCACTACTACTACTAGTACTAATAATAATAATAATACTGAATGGAGAAAGTGCAGTCAAAGAAGTATCATTATTCAAGGAGAGAAGAAAATAAAGAATAAATGCATGCTCCTCGCCAGAGAACGAATTTGCTACAGAGGACCTCTGTCAGAGAACTTGACTCCCCTGAACATCCCTGCATTCCGAAACACACCTTCCCCCTTACTCTCTTCAATGAATGCACTTCTGTGTATGTGTGTCAATTCAATTCAATTTTATTTATATAGCGCTTTTAACAATGGTCATGTGTGTCTGCATCTAAGAAATAAACAGCCTTGACTTCGGTTCTAAAAATCCTGTCTCCGTCTCCGTGTCAGTGCCCAAAAGAACCATATTCTTTACATTGGTGGAGAATGTGGCTTATCGACGCAAGGCAAGGGGCACCATCCACCCCGGACCAGGTGATCTCACATCTACTAGAGGCGAGCATTTAACAAAATGCGGTGCCTGAATGGAACGCATGAGGGGTACAAGCCACGACTCCTGAACTCTCTTGTCTGAAGCAGCAGGGAGGGGAGCACGTTCCTTTTACTTGATTCTCGTAAAGAAGCACAGCGGCTCCTAACGAAACTTTCCCCCCATGGTGACATAGAAGCATATCTTCAAACATTTGAATGGACAGCAGGAGGGCTGGCTTCTACAGGAGTGGAGCTCGGTCCTAGTCCCACTTCTGACTTCCTGAGGAAGAGGCAAATCAATATGACCAGCTAAGGGCAGAAATTCTCGCGAGGTGCGGGCTTTCCAGTTCACAAGCTTTTTACCAGTGGAGATAGAACCTGTCAACGCCACCCCGAACTCGGCTGCTCGACGTCATGATAGAAACATTGGAGGAACAACATATGGAAAAAGCCCGTCCGAGTAACAGAATTTATATAAACGACCAAATTCACACCAGGTGACCAAGTACCCTTCTTGGTGCCCAGCGCCAACTGCAAGTTCCTAGCCCAAGAACTCGCCACCACGCAATCGAACATGCCCCTGGTCCAGCCTGATTGCGGTAGTCCCCAAACCTGACGGGTCACTCCGTCTCTGTGATGATTTTAGACAATTAAACCAGATTCACGCTGCCCAGAGTGGATGAGCTTGTCGAACACCTATGTAAAGGCTGCTTCATATCCACACTCGACTTAATAAAAGGTTACTGGCAGGTGGCACTCACCCCAAAAGCAAGAGAAAAAACAACATTTAGCACGGAAAGGGCATCACTAGCAATATCGAGTGCTCCCGTTTGGCTTACAAGGAGCCCATGGACATCGAGCCCCAAAGCACAGGACCTATGCAGCTGTTTACTTAGACAATATTATCATCAGAAACGCTGGCTTAGCAGCCAACCTGAACAAATGCCACCTCGGCCTAACAGGAACCCAGTACTTGGGATACTGAATCGGGAGAGGACTGCTTAAACCGCAAAAAAAGAAGGTAGAAGCAGTTCATAACTATGCAACACCCAAAACAAAAAAACAGGTACGCGCATTTTGGAGTTAGATTCGTGCCTAACTTTTCTTTCCTCTACAAACACTTTACACTTGTTACTCTGATGTGCAGAGTAAACATGACCTCACTGCTGATTAGTGATGTTATTTAATCTTCTACCCCTCAGTACCTCTACCTCCTCCTTGTACAGTGGGGGTAATATTGTTTTAGCAGTGGGAGGCCAAGGATGTCTGGTGCATGGGAGCTTTTGATGATTAGGAGGGAAATGGTTTAAGCATGGTTTCCCGAGAGAATTAAAGTGTGAGTGGGGCTGAACAATGGGTGATCAGAGGGAGTTTGCAGCCATCTAGTGCCTGGACATGGAGTCAGACAAAAGGAATCTTGAGATGAGTGATCGCGGAGGCGGTTATTTGGTTTTGATTTGCACCAGAGTCTATAATGGCGTTTGTGATTGCAAAAAACAGTGGTCGGGGATGTGGAAATGGACTGAACGTGGCCCCACTGTACTCCCAGAATTACCAGGGGGGCCTGAAATTTTAATGGACAGGTGGCCCGTCTGACAACAGTACAAGCAGGGGCCTCCATTTCGACGCTGCTGGCGCTTCATTAAAGACATGCAAGTATGACTGAAATGTATGGGCTCAGGTCGAGCTTCAAGAGGAGGCACTTTATTGCATTTCACAATGAACTTTACATGTACTTCTTATCTAATATATAAAGAAGGAAAATGCACATTACATTTTTGGTTTAATGACCTCAGTCTATCTAATAAACTCTAGTGTTATTGCAACTATTTATTTTTATTGATTTATGTATTGAATTCTTAACACTAGATGGCAAATTTAAATATTTTGTTCAAAATTCTAAACAAGGGGGACTTCCGGTTAGCAGCCACATGGAGTAGACGTGTTAGTTAGGTGCTCCGACAATTTCAAATTTCTTCACTCCCTTATTCGTCTCTAAATGTTAAATTAAATCTTTTGAATGCAATAACTTGGTACTCTACCCCACGGTTATCTAAAAATTCTAAACAATGGCTTGTTGGTTGTATCCATGTTCAAAAAAAAATTTAAAAGGGGAGGAAGAAAGATTTGTTCTTCACTTTTATTTTCTTTCCTAGTTATTCATTTAGTTTTCAGAGATTCAAAGATGGCAATTATGTGCATACATATTTGTCTTTTTTGAATTTTTTTTTTATTTTGAAACATATACACACACACAACTGACACATGACTGTCAGTGATGAATGCAACATTACTTGCAGCCGCATGTCCATATGAATTGTGCTGCTTGCTACACAACATTTGACCACTAGATGGCAGTACAGTGATTCCTTAAATAAACCTTCAAGCGATAAACCTCTTGGTGAAACTATCGGCTGGAAAGCCTTAAAAGCTAAATGAGACTCCATCTCACCATTACTAGTTTTAAGCCAAAAAGTCAAGCAAAGTCTGTGATCCAAAATTAGGGTCGTAAATAGAAAAGATTAAATATTCTAAATGAGAAACATGAGCAAGACCTGAAGGTCAAGGCAGGTGAGATTACTGGAATATTGGGCACTGGGCAATAATCTGTCGGAGAACGGTTGTTTGATGGTGTGTTTAAATAACCTGAGATAGGGAACATGATGAGCTGTGGTATGTGGAGCAAACGGAGAATGAGGCAACAAAAAGGAAGGAGTAGAGCAATGTGTGGAACTTGAACTATAAGTGTACACTAAGTGTGCCCCAATATCATAGCGTTTAATTTCCTTTGGCATATTCAAAACACCGGAAAGGTTTCTTATATCTCCTACCATTGGTCCATCAAAGAGTAGAATAATCATTTTTTGCCATTTTCTTTTGATTCACTTCAAGGAACAAAATCCTCTGTGATGTAGGTAACAGGACTAAAGGACAGAGATTAAATATGTTCACTACTGAGTTTGTAATGTTTTGATTTAAATGCCATCTGAATAGAAGCTCTGGGTGGAAATTTTACAACTAAATGCTCACTACAGAACACACTGACCAAGCAATAAGTGCAATTGATTAGATTTAATTCTGACACAAATTTTTTAAGGTAACCATGTATGTAGGAACCACTGTTATAAGGTTGGTTGAGACTACACTGCTGACAATATGTGAAATTAAATCATGATGGCAGGTAACTTGCTGCCAGTGTGATCCTGGATCAACATGCTTGTGACCCATTTGAAACTCCAAAAGACATACAAGGCAACACTAAAAAGTGTACCACACTCTTGGTCGTATGGCAATTGGGTTAAAATGGTGGGTGGATTGCTGCCAATGTGATCCTTGGTTAGCAGCAAATACGGTTGACCCTGTTAAAAAATTTTAAATACACAGAAGGCAACCTTAAAATGTCACATTGCTTGGTTACCCCATTTCATAAGAGTGGACCTCTGGTATTATAATTTTTTACCCTACAAAGCTCTCACTACAGGTTCCTCGAAGTCCGTTACTTCCCTATTTTACATGGGTTTAAATCAGAGGTGTGGACTCGAGTCATGTGACTTGGACTCAAGTCAGACTCGAGTCATGAATTTAATGACTTTAGACTCAACTTGACAAAATATAAAAAGACTTGCAACTCAACTTGGACTTTAACATAAATAACTTGTGACTTTCACTTGGACTTGCGCCTATTGACTTGTAAAGACTTGCTACTTCCCATAAAAAGCCCAAAGATAAAAAGTATGTTGACACGGATCTCTGTTTATGTGTCTGTGCGTGTGTGTGTGACAGAGAGCATGCGCGCATTCGGCACGACATCCAATTAAAGTACCGTAGATTCTTTTGATCTTTTGATCTTTTGATCTTTGATTTTGAACGCGCCAGTTCCCAAAATGATACCGAAGGTAGTTTCGTTTGGCTATAAAAATTAGGAGGTGGTCAACAAAAAACAAATTGCAGTATGTAAAACATGGGTCGAAGATTACAGACGGAGATGCCACAACTTCCAACTTTGTTCGACACTTGAAGTTGCACAAAGAAAGTTAGGTTTTGAATGAATGCTGCATGTTTATATCAATGAGACTGTACATTTCCTTAATGAGAACGTCACCTTTCAAACACTATAATAAAGTGGAGACATGTTTGAAAAGGTTCTTGTTACACTTTTTAAAACTGTTTGGAGGACTATATTTTTGATCCTCTCTTTATCCAAGTACATGTTTTAAGGGTGAAGGCATGGTTTTTAGTTTAAGGATATATTTTAGTTTTGAAACAATCATTTCAGGTGAAGAAAATTTCAGAAAGTTGGTCCAGTTTTTCAGACCTGTTTTGCAATACAAGGTTCTTGTGCAATATGCTGTGGAGACGAGACGCAGCACTGTTCAGCACTTTTTCAGAAAATTACATTTGTATTTTTATGTATCTGAGCAATGTTCTTTCATAAAAAAGGTTTGTTTAATAAATACAGATCTTACAACCATACATAATCTGTATACATTGAATTTTTCTGCTAAAAAGACTTGAAAAGACTCGAAAGTCAAACCATAGGACTTTGGACTTGACTTGAGACTTGTTGGCCTTTGACTTGGGACCTGACTCGGGACTTGCCTGTCTTGACTCGGGACTTGACTCGGAACTTGAGGGCAATGAATTAAGACTTACTTGTGACTTGCCAAACAATGACTTTGTCCCACCTCTGGTTTAAATACCTGACAAGTGCATCATCGCTCCTACTTGTTTTTATGTTTGATTCAATGTTTATTTAATATTCAATAGGTAGGCCTATATGTTAATATGTTCGGCCTAGTGGTGTGGTAACTCCTCCCCCTCTTACCTCATCTTTTACTTTATTATGACTTTTATTATTTATTCATTTCTGGGTCGGGCCTCCAGAAATTTTATTATCCTTTTTTTTTTTAAGTTTGGTTTGTTTCTCTTTTCCTAACCAGAATATTGACCACTATTGCTGAGGGATCAATTTTTTTACATTGGAGAAAGTTTAGTTTTTTTGTTCTAAGATGCGAAAGTATTCTATTCAGATTTTCCTATCACTGTAACACTGCATGTTTTTAGACATATTTAATCACGTACATGACAATATTTTATTACATTACTCATATATTTAAAACACATATATTTACACTAGGGTTATTTGTTTTGTATTTGTTCCGGAAGTGGGCTCGTATTCCAAAACACTCGTAAATCCAAGCAAATTTTCCCATAAGAAATAATAGAAACTCAAAATATTTGTTCCACAGCCCAAAAAATACATAAAAAATAATTAATATAAAATATAAAGTAAAAATAAAACAAATTAACCTGCACTTTACCTTTAAAAAAAGTAAAAATAAATCCCGACATATAAGTGTTTCCGTTTATGCACGCAGGCACTGTGTGTGTGTGTGTGTGTGTGTGTGTGTGTGTTTGTGTATGTGTGTGAAGTAAGAGGAGGAATCAGCCTCCCCCTTCTCATCTTACACAGTAAATCTTTTTCCTTTCTTATTTAAATTTTACACAAACACACGCTCACACTCACACGCACATTAATGGAAAGACTGTTTTGTCGGAAAAATTAGCAAGGAACATCGCTAATGACACTCGCGTGAGCGCATACTAACGGAATCACTGCTGTAAAGTAAAACAAACAAACAAATGAACCTGCACTTTACCTTTAAAAAGAAAAGCGACAAAGTAGTAGTTTCTGTGTGGAGCAGAGAGGGCGTGTGTGTGTGTGTCTGAAGCCGAGAGGGGGTGGGGGGGGGGTGGGTAAAGGCGAGAGTGTATGTGAAGGGGCACTGTGTCAAATTACCCGTCGCACACACATAACGACGGAGAGGGAGAAAATGGATCTTTACCCTCTAATGAGAATTTATTTTGCTTTACACACACGCACACACGTGTTATAAGAAACAGTACACAAGAGCTTACAAACACAAAATAAAATATGTTTTACACGCACACGGTCACAGTGTTATAGTAAACAGTACACAGATGTTGAATATACCAGTGAGAGACGCGCACTAAGACACAGCAGGGGAGTTGATTACCCATAATTCCGCAGTGCAAGAGAGAGAAAAACCAGTTGTGATCACATGACACTCGGTGTCAAAACAAGAAGCGCATGCATGATACATCCATGATCCTCGTTTTTCAAGTCAAAATTTATTAAAAATCTTTGCTTGTCTTGCGGAATATTGGGAAACCGCGTTACTTATAAATTAAGGTTCCACTGTACTAAATTAAACCTTTAAGAACTCATAGGGTTTGCTGCTAAAACTAAAAATTAAAGTAAGACATAGTGGGCTCAAGAAAAGCGAAGCGTTTTCACACACAAAATCACACACACTGCATGAAGAAAAAATTAGCCTCGGCAGACTCGGACAAGAAATATACAAACATGCGGAGATATACCACGCCGAAGCGTAGTAGGGTGAGGGGAAAGGACCCAAAGTATAAATGTGCTGTTGTAGCTGAGAGGCACTCATTATCTCTTATCAAGAAACGACCAGATAACCACAACACACTCATGGTTAGTGCAAAGTAGTTTAATTAACCACTACACCACCGTGCCTCCAAAAGCCATATAAATTTAGTATTAATATAAATATTAGTAATTATTTATTAGTAATAAAAAATTGAGGTATACATATAGATACATTAAGGTGTTTAGATACATATATTAAAAGGCATAATTGATGTGTGGAGCGGAGCTTCCGTGAGTATCTGATATCACTGGCTAGATGAGAAGGTTGATGGAGAGGCCTGCCACCTCTAAACGAGAACCACACCAATTGACAAATCAGTGCAAGGCACATAACAGTTAAAAGTCACATTTGCTGGTAAATCAGTTTATGTGTCAATCCCAACAGAATCAACAGAAATAGGAGAATCCGTCTGGGTTACTGCAGACCCACTCACAGGGACAATTGTTATCATGGGCCTCTTGCGAGAAGCAGGTGTGGGCTCATCCTTCCGCTTCTATAAGAAACCTCAGCAAATTCAAGGACGTTTGGCATTCAAACTGAATTTGGCGGTTGGTAAAAGGTTTAGATTATAGTGGGGAAAACTTCCGGAACAAGATAAGAAATGATTGGCACCAACCTTGGCGAAAGGAAGTAAGAAAAAAAAAATTGGTAAAAGGAAGTATGAAAAAAGAGAAACCAAGTAAGAAAAAAGGAAGGAGACAGTTGATAGTACTGTATATAAAGGTAATATTTACAGTATATAAAGTATTGCTTTTCAGTCTGCTCTTTGTCTGTTTTCGAGCTGGCATTGGGATGACTCACTTGGGCTCCAGTTAACTTCATCAAGATTAACCGCTTGCTGAGTCTTGTTTTTTATTTTTATTTTTTAAATAAGAATTGGAGTTTATGTTTGAACGGTAAAGTGGCATCAACAGTAAAAGATAAAAAATCATACACCACCCTGTCATGACTTAACTGTCCTTAGTATACCTGAAGATATTAAAGCAATTTTTCCTTTGATATATATTTTTTTTCTGTACATTTGTTATACATTTATGATTCCTTTTATGATTTTAAGATGTATGTCATATAATTGGAACCCAAACTTCCTTGACTTGTCTTACTATTCTCAGGTCTCTTTGGGCAGTGGGTAATAAGTGAGTACAGTTGAGTTTGCAACAATTAATTTTTTAAACCAAACGGCAAGACAATATACAAACTTCTCTCATGTACTTCTCTCACACCATGTCATACTCTCATCTGTCCCCTGGGAAACCCAAAGCAGGTAACTTGTTAGTTCCTGTTAACATAATCAACACAACCAATAAATCAAGTATCACACATGCAAGGATATAGACAAAATAATAATGTGCTGCAAGTAACAATTAAAAAATATTTAATTCTAAATTAAAACATAAATAATTAAATACCTCATGATATGCAATATTCTATCCTGTAATAAATAACAAATCAATGCAGTAAACTTAAAATTATCCAAAATATATTGTTTGTAGAAATAATTTAAAACTGATCAATAACTTGGATTCAGAAGTTAATTCTATGCTTACAGTAAATCCAAATCTATTCCTTAACCTATATTCCATTTAATCATAATCTAATCATTCTATCATTGACATTTGATAATATGCATATATATATATGGTGTCACATCTGGGCCACCTAAGTCCTGGGGAGTAAGTTCGGGCTCACCGGATTACTGAGCTGTGGCTTTGTCTCCCCCTACTGTGTCTATGTCGGTATTGTTCCCCATTAAGTTAATTAAACACTAAACTGAAGTCACCTGTGTCTACCTCCTGTGTCACACTATTTAACCCAGCCGAACCCATACCGCCTCGTCTGGTCACTGATATGCACATTGTCTTGTCTCTCACCCCCCCCCCCCCCAGGACTGAGTGGCGTCTGCAGGAAGTGGCGGTAGGAAAAGGGGCCTTCATTAAGGTCACACTTATTTTTGGAAAGTCATTCAGCTTTGTGGTTCATCTCCAGTGAAAGAAGTGAGCGCATGCATTCTCAGTTGCACTTTAGATAGCCCCCTGCAGACCCAGCCTGGGAAAGCGGCTACAGAGCTGTTCCGTGTTTATTGTGTTTTGTTTCTGTTTTATTTGGTGCTTTGTGTTACTTCATCCGAATAAATCTCAGTTTTCCTTAACCTGCACCTGCGTTCGTCTCCTTTCTATGGAAGACATGACATATGGATCCATTATTTGGTTATATACTTTGGTTATATTGTCTAATATAAAGTAATAGTGTTAGTCATAGTAGTAAGAGTTAATTTTAATATATATATTATATATATATATATATATATATATATATATATATATATATATATATATATATATATATATATATATATATATATATATAAACAAAATTTGACAACACCTGAACATAATAGCTAGGGGCTCTTAGTGGAATGCTTTTCAGCAAACACCTTAGATACAGATAACTGGGTTTTGACAATATTAGGATACAAGTTTTAATTCTAACATGGACTCCAAAAGTAAACAAGGAAGCATGGGATGGAGGTATCATTCCAATGCCTCACTTGAAAGAAGGGAACTTGTTCATGTGGCATGTTAGAACTCCCAGATGTTCTTGTAGGGAATGGTTTACAATGATCCTCAAAGAGATAGTCCCAGTGTCATCACTGATGAAATTACATAATGGAACATGATGTGACTATCCGTGGTGTGTGTGGGCATATGCACAAGGAGAGATCTACAGTACATACTGAATCTCTATTTTGGTGGTTGACTGGTGTTCCTGTAACACAGCTGGACAACCTTACATTTTAATGTATAACTTCAATGCATGGTCTAATTTATGATTTACTAACACTGAAACATTTGTTATCGCATTAGAAATAAAGTCTTTGGCACTTTCAAAATCCTCTGGCTTAGTGCTTCCAGAGCCATCCAGAACAAAGGCGATCTCTGTCCCTCCATCTTCTGATGAACACAAACAGCAAAGAAAAAGGAAAAAAAACTTCTGGGTCATGGATGTATAAAAAAAGAACTATGTGCGACAAAGTCCTCAGAAGGGCTGTGGTTAGTTCTAAAGGATGTCCAGTAAAACGAAGCAGCTAATTTTCTTATAAAACTGCACAAATTGTACCTGAGACCATATTTTAAGCAAAGGATTGTCAAATATTTACATTTACATTTGGGAGATGCTCTTATCCAGAGCGACTTACATACAGTAAAGTGCTTTGAAGTTTCCTCATTGGATAGATACTTACACTGGGTTACTACTGTAGGTTATTAACTACAGTGCCATCAGTCAAACTAGGGAGGGAATTTTTTTATTTATTTATTTTTTTTAAATGGGTTCGTCCAAGTAGTAAAAAAAACAAAGATCAAAGATTAGCAAAGACTCAGCTGTAGGGACATCTAGAGGAAGTTCATTCCACCACCTACAGTAGGTGCCAGAACAGAAAAGAGAGCATTGTGAAAGGAATTGGGTCTACTCCTTCCAATGCAGAGGTGGTGGGATTAAATGATATGCTGAATCTCTGCTAAGGGAGGAGAGGGAAGGTCCTGAAGGTTGTGTTGGAAGCTAAGGTCTGGCAGATTGCTGCAATTAAACCTCAATTATTGACGTTTCATTAATAAATTTTTTTTACTGCTTTTATAGTATTTTTTTATGTAGAAACTTTTTTAAAAAACTTCCTTGGTCTACAGTAGATGACATTACCTGTTTCAGTCAACTGATATCACTTTTATTTTTTTAAGAATTGAAAAAAATTTAATCCCTTCATTTTCTTTACCTCTATCAGCTCTGTTAGAACCATTCTGTAGTTTTTTCCCCTTCCTCCAGTGGTCTAATTTAAATCAACATTGATGATTTTAACTTTTAATACTTAACATATTCAAAACATTGAAATGATTCATTACTCTATTTTACATTATTTACTTAGACGCTTTTACCTTAATAAAAAGGTGTTTGACCGCCTTAAACTATATTACAAACCTATGTTTTGAGA
Organism: Clarias gariepinus; assembly: GCF_024256425.1. Classification (NCBI taxonomy): domain Eukaryota; kingdom Metazoa; phylum Chordata; class Actinopteri; order Siluriformes; family Clariidae; genus Clarias; species Clarias gariepinus. Next base: position 21,392,844 of record NC_071110.1, read on the forward strand.
CAACATTTGTTTTACTGTAAGGTATCATGAGCTTTGGAGATTCATTAGGTTTTCAGGTATTATCCAATTATTTTAAAAGAGGCAATGACATAAATGACACATTTCTCTCAATTTGAGAGTGCAGTGGCTTGTGCAACCTACAGTGGCTGTCGTTGTTTCTCTAAACAGGACATGGTGGTGAAAGCACCTAATGCCATCTACTAGTCCACTAGTCCAACCATTAGTAACACCTGTCCCAATCTAGGGGAAATAAATAAGGACTCCAAATACTCAAGCAGGGCAAATACAGTATCTTCTGAACTATTGTTGGCAAAATAACATGAATAAAATTCCAATTGGATGTTACAGAGGCGGCTGGTCTCTGGGCTTTCCTTGTTTCTTTAAATGATTTATTAGAGTTACTGTTTATATAATAAGAAAGTATTATATATGTAATTAATTAAACCCATTTGAACATTTGATTGTTAATATTATTTATTGCCTTTAATAAGATATACAGCATATTTAACTATTTTCAAAACTTTGCAAAAGATACTTAACCATTCCTTAACTGAATTATTGTTTGACCAAACTGTGGGTCCTCATTTGTAAATTTGCTTAGTGGCTTTGTGATTAAGTTGATTCCTACTGCTGTGCATACAGTATGCCTGTAATTTGGAAAATACATAATTCAAATAAAAAAAGGTCTGAAATCTAATACATAATACTAACGGAAGAAATTTTCAATTCAATTCAATTTTATTTGTATAGCGCTTTTAACGATTTACATCACCACAAAGCAGCTTTACACAATCAAAAGAATTAAGTTTGTATGAAATGTGAATGCGTATGAATCAAAATTATATGATTGTCCCTGATGAGCAAGCCTAGGACGACGGCGACAGTGGCAAGGAAAAACTTCCTGAGATGGTAATAGGAAGAAACCTTGAGAGGAACCAGACTCAACAGGGAACCCATCCTCATCTGGGTGAAAGTAGATAGCAGAGATTGATGTGCATAATAATATGCGAGACTGGAAGGTCAATATAAGAGGAGATGTGTAAGATTAAAGTCCAGTTTGTTCCTGGAGGCTCAGGTAGACTGTGAAAAATTTCAGTCCTGAACTATTGAGCGACTGAAGTCACAGGTCCTCAGAGAACAGCTGTCTGCATCAGTCGAGGACAGGACCACCTTCATGGAAAAGTGGAACCAACCCCAGTCACCACTCGCATTCCAGGCAGACCACACGGGGGCATCCATGTGATGAAGTCTCCAACCAGAAGCAGGACTCCAGGATGAGTTAGAGAGGTCCAGCGGGCAGAGGGGGTCTGGATCACTGGCAGCTCAGGAGCGACATGTATAGCTCGACAGAGAGATAGGTAGAGGAAAAAGGAGAGAGGGAGAGAGAGAGAGAGAGGAGAGAGCAGAAAAGGAGAGAGCAAAAGAGATGGAGAAATAACAGTTAGGTATGGTTACAGTCGAACAATGTAAAAAGTGAATGTATATTTAGTGCAGAGTGCAAGCAGAGACTCCGGCAGGACTAACTATGACAGCATAACTAAAAAGGGAGAGCCAGAAGGAAACACAAACATGAGGGCTTCCAGAGATGTAAGGCAACCAATCACCTCACCGTCAACAAACCTGAGTGATCAATGAGAGTGAGGAAGACAGCATCCAAACATACCAGTTCACCATAATACTCTACGTCAATGAGTCCCCCAGATCTGCTCCTTTACCTAAGGCTAATCTATTTATAAAAAAAATGCTTGGCTAAATAAATAGGTTTTTAGCCTGGACTTAAACACTGAGAATGTGTCTGAGTCCCGAATACTATTTGGAAGACTATTCCATAATTTTGGGGCTTTGTAAGAAAAAGCTCTGCCCCCAGCTATAGTTTTAATAATACGCGGTACTGACAAGCAGCCTGCATCCTTTGATCAAAGTAGGCGTGGCGGATTGTAAGACACTAGCAGTTCACTCAGATACTGCGGCGCGAGACCATTTAATACTTTATACGTCAAGAGTAGTACTTTAAAATCGATGTGAAATTTCACAGGAAGCCAATGCAATGTGGATAAGATAGGGGTGATGTGCTCATATCTTCTGGTTCGAGTGAGGACTCTCGCTGCTGCATTCTGGACTAATTGAAGCTTGTTTAAGCACCTAGTTGCACAACCAGACAGTAAGGCGTTACAATAATCCAACCTAGACGTGATAAAAGCATGAACTAGTTTTTCTGCATCGCATCGTTTAGTGACAATATATTTCTCACTATAGAAAGAAAATTTTAAAATGTAGATCTGTTTTTATCAAGTTTTCAGATCGCTATTGTTTTTATACCTTTTAATCCAATAAGATGGCAATACAAATCAAACTAATTTAAAGTGAAAAAAATGTCATACCCTTTATAAACAGCACAACTGCAAACATCGTGCTAAAGATGTTAAGTAACTACAGTGCTGAAAGTACTATATTTATATAGAGCAAGATAATTCTTCTATTTTTTGCTTATTTGTCACATTACATGGTTTTAGATCCTCAAACAAAATGCATGAGACCATGAAGATATAATAAGTAATGTAACAAGAAAGACATGAAGAAACACAAAGTGCAGTTTTTAGTTATCATTTTATTTATTGGAGGGGAAATGTCCTGCAATCACTGCATCAAGTAATTGCCCCTTAAATTTGACAAACTGCTCTTATCATCTTTAGCAACTACAACTGCAACCAGGTCCTTCTGATAACTGGACGTCAGTTTTGCACGTTATTGTGGAGGAAGTTCAGCTCAATTTTCTTTGCAAAATTCCTTTAATTCAGCCACAGCATGAACGGCCTATTTAAAGTCTAGCCAAAGTACAGTATTGTAATTGGGTTATGATTTTTACAATTAATTTTGGTTCTTTTGAGTAATTTAGAGACAGACTATGGTATTGGACTTGGTATCACTGCCATGCTGCATAACAAATTACGTTTGAATATATGGACTAATGAACAGATATTGGACAATGTTGTATTTGAAATTTAGAATGACTTGGATGAAATGATGTTGAGATTATGCTGAATAAAGGATCGCAAAAGAGCATTGCAAATATTATCTTAAAACAACAGAATACCAATATTTATTTACAGTATTTATGCCACTTAATGTACAAACAGAACAGCACAATATTCCTCATGACACTACAGTATCTAATCCATATTATATAGTAAATCCTGAATGGGATGCCAACCCAATACAGGGCACAAGCACACACAAGCTCACCTATTCACACACTACAGGCTATTTCAAAACATCATACAATCTGGACTGCATGTGGAAAGAACCCAGAGTACCTGAAGGAAACTCAACAAGCATGAGGGGAACATGCACTCAGAATCAGAGGTGAGATTCTAAGCACCACACTGCAAAAAAAAAAAAAAAAAAAAAAAAAAGATCTTAGCAAGTGAAATCTTGCTAAGCATATCTATAAATGTCTTTCTCTACTGGCAAATAATTAGAAATAGGCTTGATAATCTTATATTTGAGTTGTTGTAATCTTATTTGAAGTAAGTATAGATAGGTTTGGCTAGATTCAAGAATATTTCACTTGCTAAGATGAAACATTTTGCAGTGCAACCCTGTAGTGGTAACACTTTTGCTTCGCACCTTTAGAGGTATGGTTTGAATCTTGCCTCTGCTCTATGTGCATGGAGTTTGCATGTGCTCATGCTTAGTGGATTTCCTTCAGGTACAGTACTTCAGCTTCCTCCCAAAGACATGCAGTCTAGGTTGATTGGTGTGTCATTGCCTGTAGTGTATGATTGGCTTTGTGTGAGTGTTTGTGTGATTGTGCCCTGTAATGGGGTGGCACCCTTTGCTCCAATTTGCTAGGTGCTGTCTTAGACTCCGGATTCCACACATCTCAAACTGATCAGTCATCTGTGGGATGTGCTGGACAAAAGATCTGTTACACAAAAGCCATACCTCACATCTTAAAAGTATCTGCTGCTAATGTCTTGGTGTCAGATACAACAGCACACTTCCAGACTCCATGCATCCACGGGTTAGTGCTGCTTTTACTAAGCTGCTGTTATGGATATTAATAATTCACAAAATAGATTTTACTTCAACTCGAGAAACAATCAGTTAAGCCCTTAAGCACTCATGTTAGCACAGTCACATGGGGGCGCTGGTTTATTGTCACCTCCCTATGCCTGGTGTTGTGTAAAAATACAGCTTAAAACAAAAGCTCAGTTAAAAGAAACTGCATGCTTTTTCTTAAATAATGCTAGTGTAAAACATGCTAAACTCTCTTTTTAGGAATAAAGTTGTTTCTTATTACCACTTTAATGTTATATTAGTACATAAGCTGTAGTTTATATTACTACCTTCTGAATATTTAGTAATGGAGGTCAATATACAAAAAGATATTTATGCTCAGTCTAAAGAATAAAATAAGTTACAGTAATTGTGAAGCATGCCCCATGTATATTTCTGCAGAAGAAGTAACCAAAAATAATAATAAATAGCAATAAAAGGAAACAGTGCTTTGCAGCTTTCTAAATTATGATTATGTGGTTTTGCAACTCTGTGCTGCAAAACTGAAGTGAAAGCAGAGTAGCATTTCATAGAGATCTGTGTCATTTGATAATCAAAATCCTTTGGTTGCTTTGGCTCAGATTATTATTCTGGGCACAGCTAATACAGTAGATGCAATAGATTTTCCCTATTTTTCTTACATAGTAGAGAAAATTTCTGTCACCATGTATTGTTCAATAACCAAAACAATAAGTACCTGATTTATTATATATGTATTAAAAGGAATATTGTGCTATGCATGTAAATTAAAAAAAAAATTATAAAATGTTTAAGTTGTCAGAAACGTATGTCCTGTGAGAGTACTATAGGAGCAATGTTTTCTGTTCTTGCTTGATGAACAGATTGTATAACCCTTTCTTTAACACAGGATGTGGTGAAGTTCACAATAAGAGAGGTAAAATTCTGCTGTAGTAAATGTTAGCTCACCCACTTACAGCCTGTCTACACTAGCAACATCATGAAATGTCTTTATACTGTAGTAAATAGCTTTTAAACACAACACAATAATAATGTTGTACAATAGCACATATTAACACATATTACATATGCATAATTAAGGCAAAATTTGGGCATACATTTTTTTTTTTAAATTCATTGAAATTGATATTTGATTTAAACCCATAGATAAACAGTTTTCATATTATTTCTTAGCAAATGTCCACATATAGGCTTAAAAGGGGGGTGTCTCAGGAAATGACAGAGGACAGCCATCTACAGGAAGGACTATTTCTGTACTCTGCCTCTTCCTTGTTCCATTGCCATTGTGTGTAACAAGTAGGACATGTGCGTGAAATACTTTATTCAACTTTTAGCATTTTTCAGTGTCCTTGTGTCAAATGGTGAGTGAAAATTTATTTTTTTATCCTCGTCATCAATTTTTAACAAAAACAATCCAACTCAAATAAAAATATAGTTTAGAGCTCTAATTTGCACTGCACATGTGATTAAAGAGTAACTGTTATGGATATTATTGTTTAGGATTAACTTGTTCAGAGTCATGCATGAACACTATTCTTCACATTCGACCGGGCTCGGAGGTGTTGCTTCCATGCACACTTTTGAACAGCTCGAAAACCGAAGAAGCCAGTTGGAGGCAATCTTCCCGCCTTCTAATCATCAGGCCTAATGGAAATGTCACCTTTGAGGATCCTAGGGATGGCAGATTAACAGTATTCCCCTACCTCTTCGGCAGAGGAAACTTCTCCATCCTCGTTCATCAGTTCCAGGCCTCTGACGTGGGCACCTACTGCTGTGAGCTGAGCCACGAGTGCCAGAGAGTTGAATTAACGCTCTCACAAAGTTCAGGTATCAACATAGTGATATGAAAATAGAAAATTGTAAGCTAATAGGCTAATTAATTGAGGAGAATTGAACACCAATGAACAAACCCAGTTAAAACTTTACAGTAGTACAGTAGTTTTCAGGATAAACCCTGCACACGGTAACCCTGATCAGGATAGAGCAATTACTGAAAATAAGTGACTGAGATAATTTGAATGAAACAATGAAATAATTTGGGTTGAGCAATGCAGTATAGCAAAGGATAAATGAATGTATAATATTAATGATGTAGGGCAAATTATTAGATAGGCAAACATACAACTGCACTTTTTGTGATTCTATTTAGGCCTTTTGAGGTCATGCCTTTTATTCTCTACGTACCAAATAATGTAAACAGAAAATGTTAACTTTTCATTCAAATGAAAAATACTAAACTTGCACTTCTTTTGTATGTGCACAATCATTTGGTGTAATTTTTATTTTGCATAAGTCGTGTTACTACTTTTAGTTTCTTCCCTAAATGCATAATGGGGAATAAGGCTATCAGAGTAAATAATTCACCACATTCACATTCAGTATCCTTTATTTTACCTATACACCCACATCTAACAGATGCCACAGATATTATTTTTTTATTATTGAAATACGTTGCCCATGTATACCACCAGACCCTCTTATCAGTTAATCTTTAAATTAAAATAGAATAAACCCCCTGCATAAAGCTACATAATCAAGATTTACATGTAGCAATGCTGAAACTATGTTCATATGTGTTGGCAGGTTTGCATATCCCATGGTACTATTTTGCTGCTGGAGGTGGAATATTGATTCTGCTTGTGTTTGTTTTTGTTCTTATCTGTAAATTCAGAGGTGAGAATTTGACATTTTATATTAGTTTTTTTTTTTTTTTATAAAAATGTTCCTTGTTTAGGTATGCTTGTCAATGGGACTAATTTTGTACATGGAAAAAAAATCTATATTTTGTAAAAAAAAAAAAAAAAAATCTATATTTTACAGTACATTAATGTAAAGGTTTTTTGTGTAATTTGTTTATACAAGATATACGGTAAGCAATTTGGCAATTACGGGACGGCATTGGTTTACACTAAAATATTAGAAAGCAGTGGACAGTGGTGTTTCAAGTTTTGGTAAGGGTGAGATTGTTTGAAAAATTCTTCTCGAGTTAAATAATAGAGGTGCCCGGATCAGTTTATAGTTACTTGTGGTAGCTTGGTGGTCAAGACGTTGAGGTTGTGGCTTTAGTTCTACTGCTGCCTTGGTTGGGTTCCTGAGCAAGGCCCTTAGACTTAAAAGTTATTTCCTGCCTCGGTTTTAAGTTGTTTTTGTGAAGCATCAGCAAAATGTGCAAATAGATTTTTTTAATACTGTAATTATATTTGCAACAATTTGTACTATCCTGCTTAAAATCAACATAGATTATCTCATTATTATAAAGATATTATAGTATAATACTGTAAGTGTGTTTCAGTAATTAATTGTAAATTAAAAACACACTAAATACAATGTACTTTTTATTGGGAGAAGATAAATGTAGACAATGTATAGTACATTAGTGTACATAAACAATATAATTCTTGCATACTGTTGTATGGGAAATAAAGCTGTAGCAATGTTTTCTCTGTTTTAACAGTAAAGTGTATAAAAAGATCATCGTCTTCTTATTATGTTAACTCAGAAAACAAAGGTGAGTGCAATTTGTTGTAATCCCATCATTTATAGACCTTAATAAAAGCAAGTTCATGACCTTTTTGGTGATTACATTATATAAGAACAACAGGAGGCAAAACAAACTCAGCGTGCTGAGAGCGCCAAGGTTGATGATTGTGATGGTGAGTATGAAAACATAGAGAGTGATACACATGAGGCAGATTATGAAAATGCACTGGAGGAAGAGCCTGACGGCAAGGGTGAAGATACAGCGAGTGACAACCAGGACGAGGATTATGTGAACACTGAAAGAAGAAATAGTCCTGATCTGTATGACGATGTTGACAGTGCATTTTCTACTGGACTCAATCTGGAGAGGGATATGCGAGGTAAAGAAATGTTTTACCATAAATGCTGTTTTAGTTAAAATTTATTTACTTTTATTCACAAGTATTGTTGCAAGACATGTTTGCAGGTATTACATTATCAACCCCAATCCTCATTTTTAAGTCAACATCTGCAGTATGGTGATCGCATTTCATCTGCTTAATATAAACATAGCATTGAGAATTGGGTCTGTGGTTCTTCGAAGGTGCAAGCTTATTAACATATTTAGCTGACTAGCAAGCATGAATACAAGCATAAATATTTGTTGTGTTATGTTCTGCGCTGCCTATCAGGTCACGTGTTAACCAGTAAAATTTAGATGTGGCTTTTGGCACTCAGTGACCTTTTTCGTCCGCAAAAAACCTTATGAAGACACATTTGAGACGCTACAGAATTAATAATGTGTTCGATTATTTAACACTTTTTAAATTGTTTTTCATTTTAAGTTCAAATAATCAGTTAAGAATTGTACAAATGAAAAGCTAACTGTATAAAACAATACTTATCAATGTAGAAATGTAGAAATCAATTGTATTATTTTATTAAGAAATAGTACATAAGTATTAGTAACAATTTTGTGATTTGTTCATTTTAATTGATTTTAAGTGATTTCTTATTATTATTTATTAGATTTTAATTTGTTCACCTTTTTCCCAGGTCACCATAACAACAAAAGTGTTTATGGTACGTTTTTACCCGTTGTCCCTCTTTATTTTAAGTTATTTTAAAATTATTAAAAAAAAAAAATTAAACAGATTAAAAAATCAGTACAGTACAATCAAGTACAAGTGTTCTAAAGTGCATTTGACATTGGCATAAATCTTAATCATTGGATTATGAATTATGAATTTATCAATTCTTGCCCGGCTGCTGTCTTTTACTATGATTATTTTTTTTTTATTATGAATCTTTTTTTTTTTTTAAGAAAATGATGAACACGATCCCAATCAAAAGTCAAAAATCCCCCCAAAAGGTAATACCTTATTTTTCATTACAGTAAAAAAATTATTATTTATTGTGTAAAGATTTTCCACAAAAAGTGACTGAAACTCATCATCTGCAGCAGCAATCAGAAAATTGCCAAAACAGCAGTCAAAATCAGGACTATACTATGGTATGTTACAATCTCTTAATTTTTCACTTGTTTAGCATTTGAATAGATTTTAGATTATTACAGTGATTAAAAATTTTACACACCTCTGTTAAAATAGCAGGCTTTGTTAAGTACGAAATGAAACCAAAACAATTTTTTTCAGATTAATTTTTTGTAAATTATATTTCATACAAATAATATAATAAAAACCTTTAACGTAAAGAAAAAAAAGGGAAAACTTACCCTGTTTGCATAAGTGTGTACTCCGGTAAATAATACCTTCTTAAAACAGATTTGTCTTACAATACCACACTTAGTCTTATACCATCTTCATTTGCCCCAGATCTATAAAATTGTGAGGATCTTCTGTGCACAGACCCCTGAGCTGTGTCTTGGTCATTTCAATAAGTTCATCCTCTTCTTCTGAAGACATTTCTTTTGTTGACTTTGTGCTTTGAGTCATTATTATGCAGGAAGGTAATGATTTTCCTTATCTTCTGCTGTCTATCCGAGGCCTGCAGAGGTTTTCTGCCAGAATAGATTCGTATTTGGAGGTATGCATGACTCCATTTATCCTGAATAGAGCTGAATCTGGAGGACATGCTTAAGAAAAGCAACTTCATGGCATTGTGTTGCAACCAGATCCAGAACTTACCATTCAATGCTGTAGGTGGCGCAAGTGCTTGCTCTATCATCCAGAGGTCACTAGTCCGATTCACGGGTGAAGCTCTAGCAGCCTGGGGTCTGGAGAGAGAGCTGATTGGCCAAGCTCTGTCAGCAAGTAGGAGGGGAGGCACTTAGCACTCTCACATTAATCACGACTCTTTAGCCAATAATGGGCATCTGTGAGCTCACGTGAGCTTTTTGCCTCCTTGAGGCAGGTTGTCAGGTTGTTGAGGATCAGAATGCCCCTTGTTTGTGCCCCAGGGCTGCCATGTTGGCACTGATGGGCCCTTTAGGAAGGTCCTTCACCCCTCATAGATACAATTGGGAGTCAAGCTGGCAACCCAACCCTGTAAAAACCTGCCACTGGGATAATGGATATCTTTTCAGGGGTGGGGAGTATGTTGCCCTTTGTCGGCATGTAGACAGCCCCCTCTTGACCCTGGCCCCTTCTTGATGCAACCCCTTTACGTTTTCTCTAGGCCTAAATTGCACTTACCCAGGACTGAAAATAGCAATAGATCAGCACTGAAATTGCATTCTCATCAGGGAAACAAACCCAGCTCTTCTGCAGGTGAGGCAATAATGCTCCCACTGTACGAAGGATGTGATAGCCCAGGCATATAGGGAACCAAAAAAGGTGTCACACATAGGGAGTGACCAGCACATGCCTGCTGCTCTTTTAATATTTATCTTTAGACAGTTCGGGAGAATATTTTGTTTCCCACCTTCGACGATTAAATACATGCTTTGTAAGTTCTTTTCAGACTTTAAGGACTTCCCAGTTGGAAACTAAGATGATTTCAAGAAAATCCTACAGAAACAGCTGGTCCTATTCCAGGTCCTTTTCCCCCTAAAACATTTCCATTTTTTTGTTGGGTGCTACATCACATGAAATGGGAAAAGGATCTTGCCATATTTTTACACCACAAATACCTGCTATTTAAATAGAGGTGTTTAGATCTAATCTAATTTGCACAAACAATAAAAAACGTCTTGTTCTTTTATGTCCTAGCCAATCAGGCACAGATACACAATACTGGCTACGCTGGGAACAAAGACAAAGGTACACTGACAAAACATAATTTAATTATAAATTATACTTTTATACCACAGTGTGACATATTTTTGTAGAACCCCATGGTTTGTCTCAACTTGTATGTTGGACACACAACATAATCTAAGATTTAGATAAATTTAAGAATGTTATTTAAGAAATTAATCTTGCTAGGATTATTTGTAATTAATAATGACAATGAAAATAGGTTGGGTGTCAGCAGTTCCAAGTGCTTTGCAGAGTTTACCAGGATGGGCAATTCTTAGAACAAAAGAGCTGACACTTTTTTTTGAAAAGGGACCATCTTTTTTAAGAGTCAGAGAGAGAGAGACAGAAGACCCTTTCACACATTTGGCTATAAAGGTCCGAATAAAACCCCATCAATACTGCATGTTCCCTCATGTTTTCTATTTTACAAATAACCCACAAATTCAGCAGTATTTCATTTATTATTACATTAAACATTGCAGTTGTTAGCAAATCACTGTGGTATAAGTGGAATAATACACCAGACTCTGACTCAGGGCATAGAGACTAGGTAGAAATAGTAATACTACAGAAGTAACATAACATTACTATATTTTGATAGCTTTGATATAATCCAAGTTCTATTCATGATATTCATTCATGATCAGTAATTATACTTTGCACCTTGTATTCCCTATTCCAAACAATAGGAACATAGTAAATATCTAATTTAAACAAATCACAGTATGTACATTTCATTTTAATAACTTAGCAGCTGTGTCAATGATGCAAATGTTAGCTTCATCACTGAATCTAAAATAAATAAAGATGCACTTGATGTTATAGTACATACCCTCATTCAAAGTATATTTGTTCTCTATTAACAGTCCACTGTGAACAGTAAAGTTATATTATACACATTTACTAATTATTATACTTATAAGTATAAATATAAGCTTTTTCATTATGAAAATTATTTACTGTTAGAAGAATATAGAGTAGGCAGTTTTTGAAAATCGTTTTGTATATAGAAATATTACACAAGAATATTTACTTTTGTCTCTTCTTTCTCATTTCTCTCCATCAGAATATCAGTTCAAAAATCCATTATATGACCAGCACATATCCACCAAACCCAAACAATAACCAATCATCTTTCAATGCCCTGAAAATATGTCTTTTTTTATTGAATGTATTGTAATGTTTTAATAATTATTGCTCCACTGGATTTGTGAGTTAATATATAAGCAAATAATATATTTTCCTACATTCTGGTTTTACTGTGTAAAGAAGTTAAAAGGTCATGTCATGTGTGAATTATTTATTTGACTGTTTACAAATAACATTATTCATTACTTTTTAGATAATTTTCTTGTTTAAACAGCCCCTATTATGCTTTTACAAATATGATCTTTCATGTAGCTGTATGTGAACATAAACTATCTGCACTGTCTGTGATGCTGGCAGTGCACGATAAATTAAGGTTTTTTGTCTCTTAAAAAAAGCGTTGGCTCACATTCGCCTAAACGAGTCGTTAGCAAATCTATTTTTACTCTGTTACGAATCCACGTCACTCCGTAACATACAGTATTTGCATAATGTCCGCCCACGTTCTACGTCTCGAACAACTTGCCCGCCATTTTACAATTAACGTTCCCACACTCTTGTTAATGTGACCGAGCATTCACGCCGGGTTCGGTTAAACACTTTGTAATATAAAAAAACAATAAAAATACGAGAGCACACGAAATCCTTTTTTAACTGTTTATTCTCCACCATTCACTAAAACTTAATTTAACACTCGCGAAGTGTGCATGCCTCTTGCCTTAGCTTCTACGGCAAGCCCCGAGGGAAAAAATTGCATCACACACGCGAAGTGCGCATGCGCCTTGCCCTCTTACGGCAAAAATGCATCACACTCGCAAAGTGCGCATGCCCTTGCCCTTTCCCTGACCTGCCGGGACAGCCAGGAAAGAGCGGAGGGAGGAGTAGTAATGGTGGAGCAGCGCTGGCGTTATTTGTTTCAACGAGAGATGGAGAGATTGCTGTATTTAATTTTCTTTTAAAGATTTTTTAACCGGATTATCTTTGACTGGACATATTCCCCGGACTTCTCACCCTCTGTCATAGGCCTCCCAGATTTCATTAACCCAGGTGAGATCGAACTATACTTTATGTATGTATGTATTATCTAACACACATACGTAAACATGGACTTCGGACATTTTCCACTCACTCGCGTTCACGCACACATACACTACCGTTTATCATATATAGTTTGTAAATATTGTTTATATCTTTGTTTGGTTGTGGTGCACCTTTTTCATTTACTTTATTTAGTTTTGTATAATACACATTTGCTTTATCTACTTGTTTGTGTTTGTCCTTTTTGCTCACTGGCCAAAAAAAACGACGCCATCTTTTCTATGTATTGACGGGTCTCCAGAGCCGTCATTCAGTTATGGGCTTGGGCGTTTCATTTTCCGACACACGCTGTAGCGGTAGACCAATCATAAAACACCACGCCATCAAACCAATCACAGCAGTGAGGGCTCATGGAAAGGAGGGGTTTAGACAGACTGAATCTTCAAACTGCTTCACACGAGATGTTTACGAATCATTTAGAAATGGGGTAAAATTAAATCTATTTTTGGAAAAAACTAATGTGTTTTTTGACCTTGCATACATGTAAACATGTTTTAAAAGACTCATTAAGCAATATTAGCAACCTATAAAATGGCATAATTGGACCTTTTTAAACAATAAGTACATGAATACCTAAATTAATAAATATTAAATTTTCCTTTTTTTTTCTGCCCACATCTGTCATTCCTCCGGGACCAAGGTGCTAAATACATACAGTACAGCATATGTGGCGGGCCTGGGTCTAATTTCACTATGAATACTCAAAGCGTTAAGAAATGTATGTTAATGCTTATTACGCCACCTCTTTACAATAAGGGGAACTAAATACTGAATCGACTCAGGCACACATGGAATCAGTATGCAGTATGTTTATTGAAATTCCATTGACAGATTCATACCATTTATATGGATACACCTTAATAAAATGGGAATGGTTGGTGATATTAACTTCCTGTTTGTGGCACATTAGTATATGTGAGGGGGAAAACTTTTTAAGATGGGTGGTGACCATGGTAGCCATTTTGAAGTCGGACATTTTGGATCCAACTTTTGTTTTTTCAATAGGAAGAGGGTCATGTGACACATTAAACTTATTGGGAATTTCACAAGAAAAACAATGGGTGCTTAGTTTTAATGTAACTTATTATTCTTTCATGAGTTATTTAAAAGTTTCTGACCACTTATAAAGCAGTTATTAGACTTCAAAATGGCCACCATGGTCACCACCCATCTTGAAAAGTTTTCCCCCTCACATATATTAATGTGCCACAAACAGGAAGTTAATATCACCAACCATTTCCATTTTATTAAGGTGTATCCATATAAATGGCCCACCCTGTATTAAAAAGACAGAATAAAATATAGCTTGGATGAGGTACGTAAACAGCGTAATAGTTGGGTAGGCTAGCTGTAAACTAATCATTCCTACACCATACACACACACACACATGCACACACGCAGTGAGGTGAGTGATCATAACCAATCCACACTCTGCGCTCCTGACACCACCACCATCGTACTAGAGCAGCTAGCCTTCCAGCTCAGGGGCCTTAAACAACCAGACACAAAAACACACAAAATTACAATAAGCTGGAATAAGAAAACCAATATACAATACTTATCATTAATAAGAAACAACTGACACTATACCCCAAAAAACAAAAGGAAGAAAGCAAAAAAATTATAAACAAAACTTGATCAGGCCAAACAAACAACAGAAACAAGAATCAAAGGAATCATACAACCAAAGCAACCAAAACCCAAATACACAAACTATGAGGAGTAGCAAGACAGTGTAGCAAAACAAAGTAGCAACAAAGAAGCAACAGAACAACAGCGCCACCGTTATTCCGTTCTGTATAAAAAGGCGTTCCCAATGAACTGATTTGTCCTGCAGGTCACCGGGCCACCCAAGTCAAACAGTTGCTCACAGCCAAAATCTCTGCAGTACTGTATACTCAAAGGTGACAGGCTTAAACCAACAGCCTGCACACCGGGAAACAAGATGCTGCTGCTAAACAAGGACCCACACACCCCAATGGTGGAGCTGGCAATAACGCATCCCAGGTAGCCTGCACACCACCCTGAAGCTGCTAATTAGAGACCCACACACCCCAAAGCGGAGCTGGCAATGAAATGTCCCTGGTATCCTGCACACCGCTGTGAAGCTGCGAAGGTACTATTCCAGCTGCTGACCAGAGACCCACACACACCAAGGGGGCGGAACTAGCAATGACGCATCCCAGGTGGCCTAGTTGCAGTCTTTATAGAACCTTTACCAAGCTCTGATAGGCTAACGTTGTAAATTATAGGTGGGAACTTACCCACTTCACCACACATAGCTACATTTACCAACATAAATTAACAAATCAAACTAGCTACCTAAGACTTCTAATTAGCTGACTAGCTAAGACAAAACAAATAAACACTAATTAATAAAACTATCTAAGTACTACACAAAAGGACAGCAAAAAGACAACATAAAGTGCAAATGCAAAGGTCCAAAGAAGAGCAATGAGTTGAGTTAGTGCAAATAACTTGAGACGAAAGATGAAAAACAGTAAACATTTCTTGTTAAAGTAGCAGCAAGATAGAAAAGAGTTCTGAAAGTTTGCCTGATCAGCCACAATGCTGGTGGCTTTGGATGCAGCGTGTGGTGTAGATCTTATCGGCTGTCCTCACTATCCGCTATAGGTTCATGCTGTCTGAGTTGGCACAAATCCCAAACCAGTCAGTAATGGAGCTGCTCAGGATGCTCTCAATAGTTTTTCTTTTTGTATAAAACATATAAAAAGAATTTTGTATAAAACCCATTAGAGATGCAATTTAATCTAATCAAGGTCACAGGGCCCCAGTTTCTGGGAGACCATCTGAGAAAACTCTTTAGAATTATGATAAATCAAAATAAAGGATTTAAAAAAAAAAAACGACTAATTCTTTATTTTATTTTTTAATAAAAAAAACTTTTTTTCCCATTATATAAAACATAATTCCCCAAAACTACACTTATTTCATTGGACCATGAATGCAGTATTTGGGATAAGTAAAATAAGCTATATAAGGCATACATTTTGTTCAAGCATTGACAAAAATTTAAATAAATGTATTAATTGTGTACAGTATGTATCATATGTACCACACAGTTAAAGCTAAAGTTCTTGTTTATGCTGTGCATTGGCTTATTTTTTTTTCTAGTTTTTGTGTATGTATGTATTTTTATGTTTCTACTGTTTGTTTAACTTGTGCTTGTTCTAATAAGGAATTCTACACAGAGCAGCTACAGCACTGCCATGTGAATTGAACAACGATGATTATCAATTATATACCAGTAAACATTGGTGACAGGATCATGGGAACTCAAGGTTCTATGTCTGCGGGGACCAAAGGCTAGCCTGTCTGGTCCAATCCCACAGAAAAGCCAATACAGCACAAATTGCTGAAAAAAGTTAATTCTGTCTATTATAGAAAGATATCAGAACACCCAGTGCATCACAGCCTGTTGCATATGAGGCTTAGCAAGCAAAGAGTTCAAGGTCGCTGATTTGGCCTCCAAACTCCCCAGATGTCAATCTAACCGAGCATTCATGGAATGCAGTGAACAAAAGTCTGAGGGCCCGACCAACAACCCACAGCAACTGCTGCTAACGTCACCACAGCACACACCCAAAGGTCTTGTGGAGTCATGCCCGAGGTGGCAAGGCTGCCACACCAGCACAAGGGAGACCTGGACAATATTCTGCTTAATTTTAGCGTTTTAAAACCAGCAATCTTGGATTTGATTAATACAAGCTTTCTGTTTTTGTAAACAGAAACTGTCCTATAAACATGAGCAATAAAACTCTTTTTTGTGTCATTATACTGTCTTAGTTGTTTTTTATTTTTATGACACTATCTGTTAAAAGCATTAGCTAAACATAAATAGCTAATAACTAAGTGTTTTATCCCCTTTAAACTTTCCCACCTGGTGTAGTGTTACAACTAGACTGAAGTTAACTCATATAAGAACATAATCCTTCAGGACAGAGTGCCTGACTGTTTCCCCCCATTTTTTATTCTTAGCTAGTGTTAGTAACATATATTTCTCATCACTTTGCTTACTTATATTTAGTTTCAGAATAACTATATTATCATCACCATAAGCAAGGTCAGACATTAAATTGAAAAACATGACTGGACAAAAAACTGCAACGATCTCCCTGCTGAGGTGATGTTAGAACAGTTTCAGGAAAAACATGATACATCTTTCCTGCAGAAATGTCAAGACCTTTAGGTCAATGTTGAAAAGGGGCGGGGCTAAAACGGTTCAGCAGCCAGCCACTAGAGGGCCCCAGCGACATAACATTGGCTTCTCCCTACCCCAGTAAGTCCTGTTGGCATTTTATAGCTGCCCTTAAAATTTCCTTAATGATAAATGTCTTTTAGAGGATATATCTGAGGATGTAGACACGTCTATAGCAAAGGCATATATATATACACACAAATGCAATTTAGTATATTACACATTTGATAATGCACCATTTATGAGTTTGTTTCCGATAAATCCTAAATTGAGAGGAAGGGGTCAAAAGGCAGACCAGCTGTATCTACTGTGCATGCTGTGGCAATTTGTGTAAAAAGAGGACTTGGATCCCTAAAAGACTTCGAAACACAATAAGAGGGAATGACATAATGTTACATTTACATGTAACGTGAATGTACACATTTGCAGTGACAGTAGATAGGGCAACAGAATTAACCTTAAATAAGACCCCTGCGCTATTATCTCATCCTACAATTTTGGATTGGGAGTAAACACATGCAACTATGTTGTCTGTAAACGGCACGTGAATATGGGTTTGCTTTTAGTTTTCCCATAAAAACTAAGGACTAAGTCTTCTTTTTTGTCTTTCGCTGTTCCCTTTCAGGGGTCACCACAGTAAATCATTTGCCTCCATCTAATTTCCCTTTGGGATTATTAACGTTCTTTGAATCTTAACCTCACACCAAGGACTTTATGTCCTTTGTCGCTACATCTATAAATCTCCTCTTTGACCAAATAATCCAATCAATAACTTTATATTGTATGCATAAAACATACAAAAATTTTTATGCATACAGTATGGGGATTAATGGTAACTATGCTGCTGATCTGTGAAGTCCAGAGCTTTTGCAAACAAACTGAAAGCAAAAAAAATGTCACATGCACAGGCAAAAACATATTTGCTTACATTGTCAAAGATATTAGTCAGCGATTGCCGACATAAATATATGTCTAGGGTAGGTTTTGGTTTAGCAAATAATAATAATAATAATAATAATAATAAAAATTAGTATCAGTGTATTTATTTAAATATGTGTTGTTTTAAACACTGCTACCGATGAGCACTGGTACCATGACCTTAAAGTAATTGCTGGGCGGTGCTCATATGGCATAACGGATACACCAGACTTCTATTATTATCTGTGTTTCACACAGCAGCTGTCATGTTCATACAACGGTAAGCCGAAGACCATTTACAATTCTTTTGCAACATCACACACGTATTGTTATCTAGCCTACTTCAATGTGCAGTGTGCTGATAGGGAGATTTTTTTCTGTATATCATACGAGCACTGCTTCAAACAGGTTACTATTTGAAGCCATACTCATGCTTATACACTTTAATTCGATTTTTTAAAAACTTTTTATTGTTTGCTTGACTGTGCCTGAACTGTTCAATGACATCTAACTATATAATTTAATTAATTAATTAATTAATTAATTAACTAACTAACTATACCAATCTAAAAAACACATTATGTGGATTCCATGTTATTGTATTTAAATTGCTGTAAAGGTATAAATGCACTACAAATGTTGGGAAAATGGTCTTCCATTAATTGTGAAGGAGTTCCCAAAGGTGTTGAATATTTGTTGGCTGCTTTTGCTTTATTCTCTGGTCTAACTCATCCCAAACCATCTCAATTGGATTTAGATGGATTTGAATCGGTCATCCTGTGCAGCACTCCATCACTCTCCTTCTTAGCCAAATAACTCTTACATAATCTAGGCATATGTTTGGGGTCATTGCCCTGTTGAAAAACAAATGATGATCCCACCCAAGTGCAAACTAGATAGGATGGCACATCGCTGAAAAGGCTGTGGTAGACATGCTGGTTAAATTGCTCTCAACTTTGACTAAGTCACCAACAATGTCACCAGCAAAGCACCTCCACACCATCACACGTCCCCCTCACAGTGCTTCACAGTGGGAACCATACATTCAAGAACATCCAACAGAGACATGACAGTTAGAACCATAACTTTCAAATTTGATCTTATAAGACCAAAGGGCAGTTTTCAGTTGATGAGTATCTTGGACCAAGCAAGGCTCTTCTGCTTGTTGGACTTCCAAAGAAATGGCTTCTTTGCTGCAATTCGACCTTATAGGCCTGACTCACGCAATTTCCTCTAAACAGTCGATGTTGAAATATGTCTACCGCTTGAACTCTGAGAAGCATTTGCGTGGGCTCTAATCTGACATGCTGTAAATCGGCAGTTTCTGAGGCCAGTCATTCTAATAAACTTTTCCCATGCAGCAGAGATAGCTCTTGGTCTTCCTTTTCTGGGACAATCCCCATCCTCATGAAAGCCAGTTTCATTGTAGCTGTTATTTATTTTGACAACTGCACTTGGAGATACTGTACATCCAAAGTTATTAAGATTTTTCAAGTTGACTGATCTTCATTTCTTAAATTAATGATGGACTATTTTACAGTACAGTATTTGTACAGTAGGGCTATTGATTCTGTACCAACTGATGGTCTGAAGCACATTAAGATGCTTCAAAAAGGTGCTTAAAAATGTCACAAATTAACTCTTGCCAACACACAACTCACTTACTTACTCATCGTCTATAGCGCTTTGGGAACACCATTTAGACTAATCTGCATGTCTTTGGGCTGTGGGAGGAAACCAGAGTACTTGGAGGAAACCCACCAAGGGACAGGAATCGAACCTGGCTGGAACCCAGACCCTGACAGTGATAACCACTATACCACTATGCTGCCCATCACACAACTGTGAATTAAAAAAATTTGAGGTGACTGCCTCATGACTCTGATGAGAGAATCCCACGAGTGTGCCAAGTTATCATCAAAGCTAAATGTACTTTGGAACATCTAAATTATATAAAACATTTGCTGGTATGTTTAACACTTTTTGTTTTTTAATACATAATTCCATACGTGTTATTTTATAGTTTGGATGGTGGTATTAATGTTGACAATAATAACTCCAACAGGTTACAGTTTACAGGATTTATTATCTATCATTAAAGAAGCAATCAAATTTTACCTTTTTTTTTACGTCACCTGAACTTTTAAGTATTGTGTAATGTGCTCTGTAACGTTTTGCAGCAGTGCAAAGAAAATGTTTGAAAATTGGAAATTGGACCTCGGTGCTACTAAACCAAGATTTTTTAAATTCTTTTTTGCATTATGTGATGCACACTCTGGGGGAGCTGGTATTTGTCAAGGTATTTGTCTTGAAGCATGAGGATGAAGACCTTGAGCTTATATTTAATGAGTGTTGGGCTTCACCTAGTCCTGACTTACATACTGTAATGAGGTCGGATGGACTCTCCTTCACAAAGCATACGTTTAATCTAGTTGACTATTTGTCATATAAATGATTATGTTTATGTAGTGAAATACCAGCTGTCCTGTTTTTTGTCCTTTTATTCCTTTATGGGTGAATTGTTACTTTTTAAAATTATTAATTAGTTATTATTAATTAATTATTTTGTAGTAAAATTCAGCTGTACATATTTAAGAAATCTCCCATTCTTATTTTCTTTCCCTTTTAAGCTTACATAGGCATTAAATAAGAACATGTTATGTTTGTTTGACCCGACCTAGTTTTAAACATTGTTACTGTATGAAGGTCAGGAAGTCTCTGTGGCACTGTTTTGGCTGACTGTGCATTCTTGATAGTCAGAAACAGGCAGGATGTTCAACGTCAGCCCAGTGCCTGGAGATGTAAAGAAAATTTGAATTTTTGCTCTTTTTTTTGAGGGGGAGGATATTTGGAACTGATGATTAAATGAGGAATTAGTGGGACACCAACTTTATGAAAATGTGGAGACATGCATTTTTTTTTTCTTTTCACAAGAAAAAAAAGACTGACAAGAGAACAGTTTATAGCTGCTAAGTGATAAGAGGAACACATTTGGTTAGCAGAAAAATATATACATACTGTAAAAAAATTTAAATAACTTTTACTAGACAAAAAGACTCATTGGGATATACAGTGGTGTGAAAAACTATTTGCCCCCTTCCTGATTTCTTATTCTTTTGCATGTTTGTCACACAAAATGTTTCTGATCATCAAACATATTTAACTATTAGTCAAAGATAACACAAGTAAACACAAAATGCAGTTTTTAAACGATGGTTTTTATTATTTGGAGGAAAAAAAAAATCCAAGCCTACATGGCCCTGTGTGAAAAAGTAATTGCCCCCTGAACCTAATAACTGGTTGGGCCACCCTTAGCAGCAATAACTGCAATCAAGCGTTTGCGATAACTTGCAACGAGTCTTTTACAGCGCTCTGGAGGAATTTTGGCCCACTCATCTTTGCAGAATTGTTGTAATTCAGCTTTATTTGAGGGTTTTCTAGCATGAACCGCCTTTTTAAGGCCATGCCACAACATCTCAATAGGATTCAGGTCAGGACTTTGACTAGGCCACTCCAAAGTCTTCATTTTGTTTTTCTTCAGCCATTCAAAGGTGGATTTGCTGGTGTGTTTTGGGTTATTGTCCTGCTGCAGCACCCAAGATCGCTTCAGTTTGAGTTGACGAACAGATGGCCGGACATTCTCCTTCAGGATTTTTTGGTAGACAGTAGAATTCATGGTTCCATCTATCACAGCAAACCTTCCAGGTCCTGAAGCAGCAAAACAACCCCAGACCATCACACTACCACCACCATATTTTACTGTTGGTATGATGTTCTTTTTCTGAAATGCTGTGTTACTTTCATGCCAGATGTAACGGGACACGCGCCTTCCAAAAAGTTCAACTTTTGTCTCGTCGGTCCACAAGGTATTTTCCCAAAAGTCTTGGCAATCATTGAGATGTTTTTTAGCAAAATTGAGACGAGCCTTAATGTTCTTTTTGCTTAAAAGTGGTTTGCGCCTTGGAAATCTGCCATGCAGGCCGTTTTTGCCCAGTCTCCTTCTTATGGTGGAGTCGTAAACACTGACCTTAATTGAGGCAAGTGAGGCCTGCAGTTCTTTAGATGTTGTCCTGGGGTCTTTTGTAGCCTCTCGGATGAGTTGTCTCTGCACTCTTGGGGTAATTTTGGTCGGCCGGCCACTCCTGGGAAGGTTCACCACTGTTCCATGTTTTTGCCATTTGTGGATAATGGCTCTCACTGTGGTTCGCTGGAGTCCCAAAGCTTTAGAAATGGCTTTATAACCTTTACCAGACTGATAGATCTCAATTACTTTTGTTCTCACTTGTTCCTGAATTTCTTTGGATCTTCGCATGATGTCTAGCTTTTGAGGTGCTTTTGGTCTACTTGTCTGTGTCAGGTAGCTCCTATTTAAGTGATTTCTTGATTGAAACAGGTGTGGCAGTAATCAGGCCGGGGGGGGGGCTACAGAAATTGAACTCAGGTGTGATAAACCACAGTTAAGTTATTTTTTAACAAGGGGGGCAATCACTTATTCACATAGGGCCATGTAGGTTTGGAGTTTTTTTTCTCCCTAAATAATAAAAAACATCATTTAAAAACTGCATTTTGTGTTCAATTGTGTTATCTTTGACTAATAGTTAAATGTGTTTGATGATCAGAAACATTTTGTGTGACAAACATGCAAAAGAATAAGAAATCAGGAAGGGGCAAATAGTTTTTCACACCACTGTACTATAAATATAAAAGATCATTTTTAGTGGTAAAGGGCCTCATCAGACACCCTGTCATGTATTGCATTTATTGGATACTTCCCATATAATTTTAGTAATTAATTTAAATACCTACTGATTTACAAAAAAATATATATTCTTTTAATATTTGTTAATGTTTTGTTATTTAAAGTTTAAAATAAAGATAAAGAGTGAGTCACTTATTTTGTCATCTGTGCTTTCTTATTTTTAATATATATATATATTTGGAGGGATGCACACACAAAGAGTGGCATAAGGTTCTCTAGTAATTACAGCATAGAGAGAGTACTGTACTGTATATAACTGCCAAATTCAGCCTTGTGTCATGTACACCTGTTACACTGCCGAAACAAAACATCGTTATTATGTTCCTGGCTAAGTTCCAGAGAAACATAGAAAGAGAAAGAGAGAAAGTTGCTTGAATATCTGTCCAGGCACAAGTATTGCCGTATAAGGAAAGAGAAAGCACTTGAAAGGATTTGACACTAACTAGAGGGCACATAAGGATACACTAACACAGGTGGAGCAAAGGAAGAGATGCCTTGAAAAATTTAACCATGTCTAGAAGTGGTTCCAGGAAAACATTAACAATTTATTTTTTTTAGGTGTCCTTGACAAGATGATAACTACAGTCTTGAAAGTTCTGCTTGGTGATGGAGTAAAATATTTCATGCTTCACAAATTGCTGAAGATTACAATGTTCTCTTTTGTGGAGAGAGAAGTCATTTATGAATCTGTAAATTCCTTATGTGCCTCGTGTGAAACCCCTGGGAACATTTATAGGGTATTTAATAAATTTATCATATAACTATCTACTATCTATCATGTAAGTTATTGCTCTGAGAACATTACCAGTGTGATAGAGGTAAGATCAGAAAAATAAAAGGGTGTTTAGGGGATGCATGTTCCGCAACTCGGTTTCTCTTCCTCCAGTCTCTGGGACCCTGATCTCCAAATGAAATGCAAAAATTCATTTCATCTGAAAAGAGGTCATTGGACCACTGGATAATGATCCATTTTTTTTATTAGCCCCAGTAAGCTTCTGTTGTTGTATTTGGTTTAGGGAGTGGAATGGTACTAGGAATGCAACAGTCGTAGTCCACCTCCTGAAGACTTCTGTGTGTGGTGGCTCTTGATGCATTCCTGCCTCACTTCACCCCTTGTGAAGCTCTTAGAAGATCTCGAATCAGCTTTTCTTGACAATCTTGACAACTGCTGTGGTCATCCCTATTGCTTGTGCCTCTTCTCCTACCACACTTTTCCCTTTCAGTAAACCTTCCATGAATATGCTTCTATACAGCTCTCTGTGAAAAGCCAGCCCTTTCTCCAATGACCTCATGAGGTCCACCCGCTTAGTGGAGGGTGCGTTGGTGATGATCTTCTGAATAACTGTCAAGTCAGCATTGTTCCCCATGCATGTACTGAAGTAGACCGAGAGATTCACAATATTCATATTGCATGAATGGTTATTTACTTAAACTGGAAAAGAAATATTTTAATATTGAAGAATTGGAGAATTGATCCATTTTGATCATAAGCTGTAAGCAACATAATTTAAACAAAGTAATAAAAAAGCTATAAGTATTTTACTTCATGTTACAGGTATTTTTTTTTTTTTTTATAAAAACATTAAAACCAAAGAGAAAGGAGTTTAATAATATTGATTATTGTTTTACAATGGTCCCTACACTATCAAGGGGTGGATATATTATTTTATGGGTGAAATCAGGACAAATGGGCAAGCATAATAATCTAGCACCTCTGGCTAGGATGAAAGCATTATGGCTATACAACTGAGAAAGAACCTCTTCAAAACAACATGTTTTATGGGGTGTTCTTGGTATGCAGTGGTTACCTAGGCAGGTCACAAATGTCTGGTCCAACAGCTAATATAGCACAAATTGCTGATAAAGATCTGGCCGGCTAACAAGAAAAGGTGTCAGAACTGGAAGCTAAATTGATACGACAGTAACCAACCAATATGACCAATCTTTTCTTCCTCCATTTGGTTTTCTTCCTAGTATCAGCTATGGAGGCTGAAGTGTGAGAAACACTGTTGCAAATGACAACTGATATTATCTGTTGGGTAATTTTACAAGATCACAATTAGTCACATCCTTCTTAGGCAATCTTGTGGGAGTATTTGGAGCATAATAAGTCTACATTTTACAGCTTTGGTAGGGTAGGGAGTATCCATGAACATAGCCTCAATAAACACCAGCCCCACACACCATGTATCACCCTGCATGCACTACCTCATTATGCCATCCATAGATTTAAGTCTACAACAGAAGATCAAAGACAAATACGCAGTGCCTCCAATACGGGTTATAGTACAGAACCACATCAAAGAAATGAGTGGGAGAAAATTTATCATTTCAAATGGTTCAAGGCCCCTGAAATAGGGCATACAGTTGCACCTTTCTTCATTCCTTTTTTCCCTCTGGCTGGTAAAAAGAAAGCAACAGACAAAGTGTCAGTATGTTCAGTTGAATTTATTAGGAATATTATTAGCTTTACAATAGAAGGAACTATCAACACAATGTGTTAAATGAATCTGGCAGTTTGTCAGCACCTGTGTTGCCAGATAGTCTGAACCAAATAGTCATGCCCTCAGAACTGAGCTTACAGCGTATATAAATATAACGTATAAAGTCTGCCAGACAAACGGAAATGGACTCCAACTTTTCAAACGATAGATTTTGAGGATCAGATAATACACCTACATATGCTACACTGTGCACCGATAGCTAGGAGGCAACAGCAGGTGTGTCTTGAGATCTCAGTAGAGATGTGGATTGGCTCATTTACTAAAGATCTAGTGTTTGTTTTTTGTGACATGTGATTATAGAGTATATATAAAATAAATAACCAGTCTGATTCCATATCAGACACATGCTGTTAAACCACAACTCCAAAAAATATGATGTGAAAGTATTCTACGTTTAGGGATTTTTACAGGTATTGTACAATTGTACATTGTACGGAGACCCACATTATTCATGTACAAATATGGTGTAAATATTACACATTTAGACATTACTCCCAAGTATGCAGGCAGGATATATTGTTTAAACTATTGCATACCCTGTTGCAACTACATAAGATGGGTGTGAAGGTTTCTTTGGTTTTCAGTTCACGTAAGAATTAAGGGAAAGGAGGAAGTGAATATGCTGACTAAGTTACCACTAAATATACACACACACAGTTCAAAGAAACTCTATTAACTAGTGCTGGAGTCAAGAAAATCATCAAGGATCATATGCACAAAATCTGACAAGTATACTGGGACACAGGTGACACAGAAAGACACATGTACAGCATACAAAAATGTCTATGTGTTGGTAAAGTATATTGCAGGAACCCGAGAGAGGAAGTGATCATAACCAGATTGAGATTAGGTCAATATGGTTAAAAAAAAAAAGGAATACAATATGGGGAAGAGAAAAAAATATATTAAATGAGACTGGAACAGGGAAGTGAATTTAGGAATTTAGATTTCAGGTGTGTGCACGCGTGGTTTGTTTTCCTTTCAAACTGATAATTATAATTTATACACTTTTCCTCAAACTTTTCGAATTAATTTCCATATTTTATTTATTCTGTAAAGCTGCTTTGCGACAATTAACGTCGTTAAAAGCGCTATATAAATAAAATAGAATTTAATCAAATTAAATTGAATTGAAGCTGCTGGTCCACAATCCAATCCAGCAGGTGGCGATAGTGAACATACAAGCTGACTTCTAACTGCTAAAAAGCCCTTAAAGAAGAAGAAACTGCTACAGGAAATACAACGCCGCTAAAGAACGTTGTGTGTTTTATCCTTTGCGATTAGTTGTTGAATATACTCAACATTTGTGAGTAAAATGTTTTCAAAGCACCAGTAGTACCAAAGAAGAAAAGGCATGTTTTATTGTGCGTTGGTTCCCTTTCTCTACAGTTTGAACAAATGAACACGTCATAACTGCCTTAGTTACAGTACGGTATGTCGAAGCCAGAAGAGTCGAGCTGGAAAGGCGACGCGGAGTCCCAAAAACTTCCAATTTATCAACACAGACACAAACTAATAGAAGCTGTAAAGGAAAATCAGTTCCTGGTTGTAACCGGTGAGACCGGAAGCGGGAAGACCACGCAGCTGCCGCAGTACCTGCATCAGGCTGGTGAGCTGCAAATGTCTGCAAATGCACAGAGTACAGGAAGAACTTATGTTAAAAATATGTTTTAAAAATAGTTTCGATTTTCAGTTGTTAACATCAGTAATTATTATTAGCATCTAACAGTAACAAGTAACAGCATGACTATGTAACTTTCATTAAGTGGTGTGATATTAATTGGAAAACTTCCAATTCCTATTGAAGTAGTGACTGTAATAAAGTGGTGGAGACAGAAGTGAAATCCAAAATTTTTGAAATGATACCAACTAGGGATGGGAATCACCAGGTGATCACGCGACATCATCATCATACCTACATTTAATATCGGTTTTATTTTTCGATCCTAAGTACTGTAATACAATTTTTATAAATATCCCGATTTTCTTACTATTCTAATCAAATTTAGCAAATAATTTGTTTTTTTCACACAGTAAACGCAGTTGGGCGTAGAGTCAAAAAGACTTCTGCAAATTCTGATGTCACTCATTCAATCTATGTCTGCTGGATCACAACCTGAATATCATGTTTAACAAGATGGTTTCTTGGTTGCTAAAGCCATTGGTTGTTCATCATTGTCCCACAGTTCTCCCTTGGAGATCTGGAGACCCAGGCAATGGCTACAGAAGCTGAATGCATTGTCACATTGCTAGTTTGTTTTAAAAAGATGTGTGTATTCTAAAATAGTACTTGCCTGCACAACTATTGACTCCTTAAATAAGTACTATATGCTTCTGCTCTCTAATTTGACTATTAAGCAGATATTTGATTAAGCAAATAAATTTGTTTAATACATTTGTGTTTAGGTTTATGTCAAGATGGGAAAATTGGTGTCACACAACCGAGGAGAGTTGCAGCCATCACTGTCGCTCAGAGAGTCTCTCAGGAGATGGGGGTCAGTTTAGGGCACCAGGTTGGTTATCAGGTGCGCTTTGATGACTGCAGCACAAAGGTAAGAAACAAGTGGATTCTAAGTGCTTAAACATGTATATACAGTGGAACCTTGGATTACGAGCATAATTAGTTTCGGAAACGGGCTCGTATTTTAAAACACTCGTAATGGAAACTTAAATTATTCGTTCCACAGCCCCAAAAAATAAATACATAAAACAATTAACACAAATTAAAAGTAAAAATGAAACAAATTGACCTGCACTTTACCTTTAAAAAAAAGTAAAAATAAATCGCGACAGATAAGTGTTTCCGCTTGTGCGCGCAGGCGCTGTGTATGTGTGTTGAAAGCCCCTCTCCCCCTTCTCATCTGGGTGCCCAATGATGCGCGCACACAGAGACACAAAGAGCAGGCTGATACAGAGAGAGAAAAGGGATCTTTAACCTCTCTAATGAGACTTGCTTTTGCTTTACACGCGCGCTGTACCCACATGCATACAGACACAAAAGAAAAGATGTTTTCCGCACGTGGTCACAGTGTTAAAGTAAACAGTACACGCACAGACGTATGTTGATTATACCAGTAAGAGACGCGCACTAAAACCTCAGTTCCACTACAATGGTGCTGGTGCCAGGTGCCTCGGCCGGTGCTGGACTGGGAACCACCGAGAACCGGCCTGCATTTACACTAGACAGGAGCTCAGCGGGAGCTGCATGATAATACGTCACAGGCTACGCCCACTAAACAGAAACGACCATGGCCGAAGTCAGTTTACTGCTTATTCGCACACACATAACACACACACCCTGCAGCGCAAGAGAAAAAAAAAACACACACACTTAAACACTGACACACAGTAACGGCGAGAGAGAAAGAGAGCGTGTGTGTGTGTTTGTGTGTGAAATGGCGATGTCAAGTTATGCGCACAAACATAACACACACACTCTGCAGCGCATGAGAAAGAAAAACACACACACACACACACACACACACACACAGATGTTGATTATACCAGTAAGAGACGAGCAGGGGAGATGAATTCCCCGCAGCGCCAGAGAGAGAAAAACCGTTGGCTCAGTTGTGATGACGCAACGCTCGGTGTCAAAACAAGAAGCGCATGCGTTATACATGATACTTGGTGCTCGTTTTTTTAAGTCTTTGCTCGTCTTTCGGAACACTCGTAAACCGTGTTACTCGTAATCCGAGGTTCCACTGTATATATGTATATCCACTTACCTAAAGGATTATTAGGAACATCATACTAATACGGTGTTTGACTCCCTTTCGCCTTCAGAACTGCCTTAATTCTACGTGGCATTGATTCAACAAGATGCTGAAAGCATTCTTTGGAAATGTTGGCCCATATTGATAGGATAGCATCTTGCAGTTGATGGAGATTTGTGGGATGTACATCCAGGGCACGAAGCTCCCATTCCACCACATCCCAAAGATGCTCTATTGGGTTGGGATCTGGTGACTTTTGGGGCCATTTTAGTACAGTGAACTTATTGTCATGTTCAAGAAACCAATTTGAAATGATTCGAGCTTTGTGACATTTGTGACAGTGCATTATCCTGCTGGAAGTAGCCATCAGAGGATGGGTACATGGTGGTCATAAAGGGATGGACATGGTCAGAAACACCAATTTTTCAGGTACCAATGCTCAGGTAGCCTGGCATTTAAACGATGGCTCACACCATGATCCCTAACACCATTACACCACCACCAGCAGCCTGCACAGTGGGAACAAGGTATGATGGATCCATGTTCTCATTCTGTTTACGCCAAATTCTGACTCTACCATTTGAATATCTGAAATCGAGACCTCGGTTGTATCGAGTGGTTATTTCAGTCAAAGTTGCTCTTCTATCAGCTTGAATCAGTTGGCCCATTCTCCTCTGACCTCTAGCGTCAACAAGGCATTTTCGCCCACAGGACCGCATACTGGATGTTTTTCCCTTTTCACACCATTCTTTGTAAACCCCAGAAATGGTTGTGCGTGAAAATCCCAGTAACTAAGCAGATTGTGAAATACTCAGACCGGCCCGTCTGGCACCACCAACAATCATGCTATGCTTAAAATTGCTTAAATCACCTTTCTTTCCCATTCTGAGATTCAGTTTGGAGTTCAGGATATTGTCTTGACCAGGACCACACCCCTAAATGCATTGAAGCAACTGCCGTGTGATTGGTTGATTAGATAATTGCATTAATAAGAAATTGAACAGGTGTTCCTAATAATCCTTTAGGTGAGTGCATATATATATATTTATTTATTTATTTATTTATTTTTATTATTTTCTTATTATTTATTTAATTTAATTTTACTTATTAATAATAATTTAATTATTTTTTTAATTATTAATTTTTAATTATTTTTTTTAGGACACTTTGATTAAGTACATGACAGATGGCTGTATGCTGAGGGAAGTCCTTGCAGACCCAAGTTTAACTCAGTACAGTGTTGTGATTCTCGATGAAGTCCACGAGAGAAGCCTTAACACGGTATAATCATCCATTAATTTTTTATGTGTATCAGGAATAATTAAAGTCTTTTGTATCTATTTGACGTATGGGGATGTTTAAGTCAAACCATTAAGGTAGAAAGTTTTCTTAGTACTCCGAAGCCATGATCGGACTGCCTACTTCACATATGAAAAGCTGGCTTATCAGGAGCTCAGGAACTTCATGTCAGGTGCAAGTAGTGTTCATGAATGATTATGTGCACAATTGCATTGTGCTTAAGTTCTTCTTTAAATCGGTTTTACTCTAATGTCTTGGTTTGACTCGCCCCTTGTACATGGTCCTGGTTTGACTCGCCTTTTGTACATTTTCCCCCCTTAAAGTAAACTTCTGTTAAACTCCACTAAGATTTAGCTTTGCTGTATATCCAGTCCTCACATCATTTTTTTCTTACAGGATATTTTGCTTGGATTGTTGAAAAAGACTCCATCTCGAGGCTCCTGTAGCCGTGCGCTTCCTCTAAAGGTGGTAGTGATGTCTGCGACTCTGGAAACAGACAAACTTAGTGCCTTCTTGGGGAATTGTCCTGTATTTATGATTTCAGGGAGAACCTACCCTGTAAAAGAACTTTTCTGCAGTTTGATTGGACCAAAAGAAAAAGATGGTTCTGCATATCTAAAAGCTGTGAGTTGGGGTTTGGGCATAAAAGCTTTAAAATGAGGGTTCATGAAGAAACAAATGGAGCATGTAATGGTCCGAATGATCTTTGTTTTCTAAGGTGGTGAAGATGGCTTTAGACATTCATACTAATGAAGCATCTGGTGATATCCTCGTCTTTCTGACAGGTACATATGATAACATTTGTTATTTTATTTGGTAGCTGTAGTCCTCATTCATTATTGTGTTTTTTTTTTTTTACCTTTTTAATTAATATGTTTCTTCCAGGTCAATCTGAGATCGAGAAAGCCTGTGACATGCTGTTTGAAAAGGCAGAATCCATAGACTATCGTTATGATGTGAATGATAGGACAGTTGAAGGTCTTCTTATTCTGCCTTTGTATGGATCCATGCCAACAGGTAGAGTGTTCTAAACTATTCACAGATTGGCAGGCAGCACAGCATTCTGTGTGGTAGGAAGTTTGTTTAGAATTGAAACAGAATATTCTGTATATATAACAAATTATATTTGTATTATATCTAGATAATTAAAAAACATAATACAAACAGAATTGAATAAAAACTGAATCTGGCACTTATGTACCGTGATAATATCATGTTGGCTTGTCCCTGGTGATTCCCGTCCCTATAGGCTATGTTATACTAAGATTTTTAGTTATTTATTTAAACACCAAACATATTTTCCCCATACTTTATATTTGTATTGCATAAAGATGCACCAATTAATTAGCCAGTGACCGGAATTGGCTGTTTTTTAGTGTGATTGGCCATGCTTGTTAATTTGCCAATCAACTTCAGATTTTGTGCCGACCGCATATAAACCCCTGGGAAAAGGGTTTGCCCTAGCATCCGGAGATCAAGAATTCAAAGAGGGATTTCCTGTACTCTTTGGGGGAGGGTTGGCATACTTGCACATACTTGCTCTCTCTCTCATCATACACTGCGAGTCTCTCATCATACACTAGCCAGTCATGGGCATCTGCAAACACATGTGGATCAGTACTTTACTCCCACCCCTTATGAGTACGTGAGCAGTAGTTTGAAAATATGCGGTCAGCTGGTGTCACATGTCCTGAAGGAAGCACGTGATAGCCCTTGCCCTCCTGGGTAACTATCGCCTCATTTACAGTTGGATTTTATTGGTACAAAAAAAAAAAAAAACTTTTTTTTTTGATTTATTAAACATTGTGTAAAGAAAAGTGTGCAGGGTTACAAAAAGAGTTATTTAATAATAATCATTCATTATAAATATACTTAATTTTCCTTTTAAGAAAATGTTACAGAAATGTTTGTCTATGCTATGATTTTTAGACAGAAAGTGGATCAGAATTGGCATGTCAGACTTTTCTTTTTTGACCAAGAAAATTTCAATTGGTGCATCTCTATTGAGCTATTTTTTGAGGACACACAATAAAGTGACATGTAAAAGAAATACAGAATATGCGCAGTAGACATCTTGTTCACACACGTAAAGACAAGTGTGACACTGACCCCAATGTGAGGATTTCTGTATAAGATAAGTATTGCCTTATAATTAGAGCTCTGTTTCCTATATTGTGTCAAACATTTTTTTTGTGTTTGAATACTGTATTTTCATACAGGCATTTGTGGCATATATGTTCAGAAAAAAACGACTGTATGTTATTATGGTCATAGCCAGTAAAAGTATATTTTCCTGTGCTTGGTTGTTTTTGTGCCTTCAGATCAACAAAGGCAGATATTTCAGCCTGCTCCTGCAGGTGTAAGGAAGTGTGTAGTGGCAACCAACATTGCAGCAACATCACTCACAATCAATGGAGTCAGGTAAGGCATTCTTTCTCAAAATGAATATAGGATATTATAACGCTGAAAAAATATTTTGGGAAATATTCAGCACTTAATCATGTGAAATCCGTTCAACGAGCCCTGTTATCATTTAATTTGTTTTTCAGATATATTGTTGATAGTGGATTTGTGAAACAGTTGAATCACAACTCACGGGTTGGCCTCGACATCCTTGACGTGGTACCAATATCAAAGTGAGTACAGTATGTAATGTTTAAGCCATAAACCTGCCCCTTGAATTTTAATGCTGCGTTTTGTGTATGAGAGTTTTGGGTTGTGTCTAAATGTTCTGGCGGTGTTACTGTGCAGAAGTGAAGCTCAGCAACGAGCAGGCAGAGCTGGAAGAACCTCAGCAGGGAAGTGCTTCAGAATCTATAATAAGGAGTTTTGGGAAAAGTGCATGCCCGAGTATACCGTGCCCGAAATACAGAGAACTAGCCTCACTTCTGTTATCCTCACCCTCAAGTGTCTTGGAGTTCATGATGTTATCAGGTATTGCTTGATTTAAGCTTTAAAGCTTGTACTTGGGTGTAGGTACCTCTAACAGGGTCAATCTGTCACTGTGTTTGCAGGTTTCCTTATTTAGACCATCCGGAAGAAAGGTTCATCTTGGATGCATTGAAGAAGCTTTACCAGTTTGATGCAGTTGACAGGTTGTTAATGCTTGTTAACGATGCTCTGTAGGTGGTATGCTTGATGGAACATGTTTATACCTATTCTGTGTAGTCTGTTTGTTTAGGGTTATGCGCTTAACATAAAAGTAAGCTCATAATTATGTGGAAGAAATAATCAGTAAATATATAATGCCCCTGTTCTGGATTTACTCACATTGTATAACAGAAAAAAGTTGATTTGTAAACAATAAGGGAGCTTTTACAAAATGCAAATGGCAATTGCTAAAAGAAGCTGCATGGTGGCCCTAGTTCTCACAAAAAAACAAAACAAAAAAAAAGTTAAAAACATCAACTTAAACTTTCCAGTCCCTTATTGCCCTAAGGCAACTGCTTTATTTCTATTTATTTATTTATTTAAATAAAAACTCCTATAGCCAAACGAGTTCGAAACTGGGAGAAAGTGGAAAGAACAAACATGGAAAGCAACATGCAAGATAAAGATGTTTTTTTCTTGTTTGTAATCAAATATAAGGAGATTTATGACATATGATCTTATGAATATCTCATTGTCATTGTTCCAGAGTTGCAACATAACATAACTTGTCTATTTTGGGGGAAATTCACCAATATGTGACATGACATTCCACTTAACTGTGGCTATATACAGTAGTTTCCTGTTTTTCCACAGCTACATTGGGAACCATCTCATCACTAGACTTAAGTGATATTTTATTTAATCTAGATAGCAAGCTAACCTAGTTTTTTAGCTGATGGTATCTGTGTATGTAAAGATGTCTATGTATGATGTACAATGGTGGCCAAAAGTCTTGAGAAAAAAAGTTAATTTGAATGACATTCTCAACTTTTTAAAATGATGACAATCAAAAAAAATAATTTGTTATTTTGGCAAAGAAGTTGCTACACAACAGTCAGTGTTTAGTATAAAGGTCTTTATTCTTCAAAACTCGCTGCATCTGGCTAAGCAAACAGTCAGTAATCAGTACAGTAATCTGGTGGCACTCGCTTAATCCTTCTTGCCTGCTTGATTGCTTCCTGAACATCATGTACGGAAATTTGCAACATTTGGGAATTCATTTTTGGTTTGATTCTAATTAGCACAACTTTTCAGGTCGATAAACTCAAACTAATTAGTGACATCATATGGTTTATGCATAAACAGGGTAAATTAATATAATACCAGGCATTTTTTTGTTTACTTTTGGCCACCACCGTATGTCGATTGAGTTACAAGGTGCTCCAGGAAAAGAAAACATCTCCTCTGTAAACGCAGCCCTAATGTGTCACTTTATTATGATTTAAAAAGGAAGGGTAATGTGACCAGTCTGGGAAAACTTATGGTAGAGTTCCCTCTTCCTCCTGGGCTTACCCGTGCACTTCTCAGATCCGCTGCTCTTGGCTGTGAGGAGGTCATGCTCCCTGTGGCAGCAATGCTCTCAGTGGAAAACATCTTCATCCGGCCAGGTAGCCATTTCTGCACCAGAACTGTCACTACAGTGATTCCAATAGTTGTTGTTAGAGTAAATACATTTTTATGTTTTGTGTATTAAGGTCGTCCAGAAAAACTGAAGGAAGCTGAGCTAATACACAGAGAGCTGGCAGCTTGTGCTGGGGGCTGTAATGATTTCCTCATGCTGCACTGCATCTTTGAAAAATGTAAAGCAAGGTAAAACATTATTCTCTAACCCATTTTTAATTTAAAGTTAGCAAAATGTATCGGACTGCTGATCTCTATTGCCCTTTGTTTGCAGTGGAAATCCATCTGCATGGAGTAAAGATCACTGGATCCATTGGCGGGCACTCAAGTCTGCATTTAGTGTTGAAACTCAACTAAGGGAAATTCTGTTTCGCCTGAGACAGGTATTGCTTTAACACAGTGGTGAGCTTATATAGGAACTTGTATGATGGGTGCTCCATACAAAGATATACATTTTTTTTTATAATTTGTAAAAATTGAGTATTGTCTAGTGTTAGGACTTTTAGTCAGAGGATAAACTCTAACTTTAGTTTTGTGCTTTTTTTATATAAGAAAGTCTTCGGGGGAAGTGTTCTAATGTTTTGCAGGTTTTCTGTGTTCACATTGTTATCCCGAAGTGACTAAAATATGATGCTTTAGAATTAGAATCAGAAAGACTTTTATTGCCAAGTACGCTTGCACGTACAAGGAATTTGTCTTAGTGACAGAGCTTCTTGAATAAAAAACAAATAACAAGACAAAACACCACGACCCCCCCCCCCCAAAAAAAAAAAAAAAAAGACATCAAATGGAGTAGGCCATAACATACAAATCAAGTTTGACTAAAAAAACTGAATTGACTCATAATGTGAATGCAATATGACAGGCTACATTTTTGTCTTACATTATATTTAAAAGAAAGAAAAAATGTTAGATGTAAAGATAATGATTTAGATAAATATGTAAAACGTATGACATGTAATTAGGGTATAATTTTTTTCCAGCTAAAGGATTTTCCACACGAGACATTTAAAGGCAGCAAGAGTGAACTTCTGAGGCAGTGTCTCTGCCAGGGTTATTTTACTAACGTGGCAAGGAGATCTGTCGGAAAAACTTTCTGTACTATGGATGGACATGGGTCTACAGTTCAAATTCATCCATCATCATCTGTAAGGACTTTTATTGAACTGGCTTCTTAAGCCGTAATTATTTTGATTGATAATTTATCACATTTATGTTTTTTTTTTTCATATTTGTTATTTTTTTCAGCTTTTTGGGCAGGAGCAACAGCTAGACTGGATTATATTCCATGATGTCTTGGTTACATCAAAAGTTTATGTAAGAACTGTATGCCCAATCCGATATGACTGGGTGAAGGACCTGCTCCCAAAGCTGCATGAGATTGATGTTTATGATCTAAGCAGTGTCGCTAGGGAGGAAGTGACTGAAGAGGAAATGGAACGGTGGAAAAAGAAAAGAGCAGCACAAAAACAAATGGGTATGTTATACAGAGGGTACATGGCCAAAATCTTGTGGACACCTGATCATCACACCCAGATACAACATCATAACCTCCATTCTTCTTGGAAGGGTTTCCATGAGATTTTGGACCAAGGATTTGTACATTTACCTATTTGAGCATTAGTGAGGTCTGAAGTGAAGTTAGTTTTTCCAATTTATCCCAAAGGTGTTCAGTGGGTTTAAGGTCAGATCAGGACCACTCAAGTTCTTTTATTTTAACCTTTATTTTTATTTTTCCACGGGTGCATCAGCATTCTAGAACAGGTTTGATCCAGTGAATTATCATAATTCATTTACAAACCATCCATCCTGGCCAGGTATCCACAAGCTTCTGACAGAATACAGTTCAACCCCTAGCAAAAATGATGGCATTTCCACATTTGGGTTTGTCTAGCTTTCTAAAAAATATTTATTTTCTTACTTCATAGCAAATATACAAATTACATACACTTCACAACATAGTTTTTGTTTCATACCTGAACTTTTGGATTTGTGAAACATACCTCAAAGTAATTAAATTATTTTAATTAATGAGGAAAAAACTAGGCTCCTCAGAAGAAAAAATCACTACAATTAATACTTTGTTGCTTCTTCCTGGGCTTTATGACAACCTAAATTCTTTGAGGCAGGATTTCACTAACAGAAGTATTGTTCTCTAAGTTTCTCCAATAGAGGTTGACAGATCTGCTTTGCAGGATTGAGCCTTGTCATGGAATAATTATTATTGACTTTGATTTCCATCATAAATTTTCAATTGGGTTGAAATCTGGATTGTTTGCTATCCATGTCATGGAGTGGATTTGGCTTTCCTGAAGAAAAATGCAAGTTGCCCTAGTATCCTGGAATAAAAAAGTGTCTAAAATCTTGATGTACACTAGTATATTGATGGTTGAAATAATGTTTGGCATCTTCCCTGATCCTTGATGCAACACCTGACCATAAATGAGTGGAGAAATTATATTTTAGTGCCGCAGTCATATTTGTACTGTATGGTTTATTAGAATGGCATCATACAAAAACTTCAAAAAAAAAAAAAGCAGTCATCTTCAACATAAATTCC
The DNA here is from genome assembly GCF_024256425.1 of Clarias gariepinus. Classification (NCBI taxonomy): domain Eukaryota; kingdom Metazoa; phylum Chordata; class Actinopteri; order Siluriformes; family Clariidae; genus Clarias; species Clarias gariepinus. Next base: position 21,430,252 of record NC_071110.1, read on the forward strand.
TGAATCATCACTGAACATCTCTTCAAATAATTATCCACACTTCATGACTGCCTTTTGTTACTGTTCCTTTGTTTTCTGCTGTTAAGATGCTGATTTCTGGCTTTTCTATATGTAAATTGTTTTCACTTAGGTGCTTCTCGTCACACTCACTCATGTTTCTGCCTATTTGTTTTTAATTTGTTTTGCTTGGCAGATATTATTTTTTTTTAATATTGCTTTGAAATGTTGTAGCTTGATGCTCTGTTGTCCTTCTTGTTCTACCCATATACTCTCATGTACAATTTTTTTTTTTTTATAAACTGTTTTGTTTATATCTACACCAGAATTTAGACACAGCTCACTAGGAACAAGCACAGGCTGATTTGTAGGCTAATTTGCATTTTTAGACTTGTACCAGTATTTGTTTTAGAAATGCAAATTACTATGTAATAAACTTTTTTCTTAACATTAAATAAGGTGTAAAATAAAATATGGTATGGTTCACAGAGGCACAAAAATAGTTGTCATATTTGTGGTTTGTGTATTTGCTATTAAGTGAAAAAAGACCTGGCTAGGTAGGCTCTAAATGTGATGATTGCATCATTTTATCAAGGGGTTGTAATGTACACTACACACAACATAGTTCTTGTATAAGTGCAAGAGAAACTGTACAGTTATTGGATGATGTTGCACTAATCTATGCTGCATGTGTGATTTCATAGCTGTTTTTATAATAATATATATTTGATCTTATTTAACAGAGACCATTGAAGATGCATCGAAAAAGCTTGAGAAGAGAAATGATGAAAGCTCAATCACAGAGGCTCGAGCTCGATATTTACAACGAAAACAGAACCGACTCCAGACAAAACATTCCTGAAGGGAGAATGCTCATGTTCATAAAGTTAAAACTGTTTCACTTTTTTTTTTACGTACTAGAGGTTACTCCGCCTGTGCTATCATTACATGCAAATGGAATGTGCGGTCAACTCGTTGCCGCTCCTCACCGATTTTCGGAAGATATATTATTCCCTCACAGTATGACATAAAAGGTAATGATGACACTGCCTACTTTTACACTGTGATGAATGCTGATTACACAAGCCACCCACTACACTGGCCAAACTGGATTTTGGTTTTATATGTATAAATGTTCTTTTTTTCCCTCCACCAAAAGGTCAATGTGATGTTCATAATGTTAATAAATCTTTTATATATATATATATATATATATATATATATATATATAGTAATAAGTGTACATGATTGTAAATGTAAGAACGCTTAATAAAATGACATGACTTGGTCTTGAGTTGTGGGTTTGATCTTCACATAGACTACTATGTGCTACTATGTGGGCTCTTTCCCACCTCCAAAACACATGCAGGTGGATTGGCTATGCTGAATTGCTCCTAGGTTTGAATAAGTGAATGTGTGTGCACATGCATGGTGCCCTGCAACTGTCTGGTGTCACAACTCTCCTGCTATTTGGCTCAGTATTTTTGTGATATGCTCTGGCACGACCCTAACCAAAATTAAGTGGATCCTTAAATAAATAAGTGAATGAATGAATGAATCATTATTAATTCTATAACTTTGTTAATAAGGCACGTTTAAGTAAATTTTGGGCAGGACAGTTGTATAGAAAATAAACTATAATTCTAGAAATTACACTAGTTTTAAGAGACAGTAAATTAGTACGTTATTAAAACCACGTAACAAACTTTCTTGTACCTGACGTTTCATATGAAATATGGTTTACGCCCATAATCACATACTTCTTTACTAAACAGTATGGTGAATGTTATGTCGCATATCATCTGCATCATGCAGTTTTTAGATACTTTGTAGTATGGGTAGTGCGATTGTGAAACCGTTCTAGTTTACCGGAAATGACGTACATGCAATCTGCTGAATGATGTGGCAAAAATAAATTAGTGATTTAATTAAGGGGTTTATACTACAGCCATTATTTAAAACTCGTGTTTAAAAACGTTACACGTCCAAAAACATAGTCGTGCACAATTCGAAAAATATCGTGTAGTCTTCCAGGTTCTACAAAATGGTTGAATGTTTTTTGTCCTTCGTCGTCTTGACGCTTCCGTGTTGAGGCTTTCCTGCGTTTCCGCCGCCATTGCGGGTTTCAGGACTTCAGCTTTGGGTCCGCTGATTTCCGTCTCAAGCAGTGCAGGAGAAAAATCAGTCATCCCTGAGACAGGATCGGCGCTGTTCGTGTAACACCTCGAAACAACCTTCATCACTTCAAGCTTTTACATCTTCCCTGTTCGGCAGTCTCTTTTCTTTTTTTAATTTAGTGGCATTTGATTGCGGTGCCCGTGCAGGAAGGAGGTCGTAGTGAGTAGCTAGCTTAGCTATCTGGCCGGGAGAGCAGAAACCTAACCATGGCTCAGATCTTGCCTATTCGCTTTCAGGAGCACCTGCAGGTAAGACTCAGACACATTTACACACGATAAAACACGATGTATTAATAAAAAAAAATTTATATTATATATTTTTATCGAACTTCGAATGAGTCCGTTTGAGTTTGCTAGCATACCGAGAACGCCTTGTGCTAGCTTGAAGGCTCGAGTCAAATGAATGACCTCCTATGGGTTTAGCGACATCTCAGCGGCTAATACAAACACTCGGATGGATTATGAAATACATAAAACGGTTATTGAAATATAATTGTTAGAATTTGTTTTACGTTATATTATATTGTTTAGGTTGACCACATTGACATTAGACAGAGCTAGTGTGCTAAAAGAACGCTTACTCAGCTGACTAGCTAAATTACAGCCTGAGTAACTAGCCTGGGAAAATATTAGCCCGCGGCCCGGGCATCCTGAACCCCGCTGTCACTGCTTTAAAATTGCTTCTTCTGTTTGTCATTCAAGAAAAATGTTTGATTGTTAACATTTGTCACTTTTTAGTTAATTACGTCTTATATTTAATGTAATATATTTAATTGTAAATGGGCGTAATGCTGTAAAATGTATGTCCTGAACGTTAAAAAGCTTTTAAATCTTTATTCTAAACGCATACCTCAACATCTGCAAAGGTGTGGTGAGGGACTTGTGTACATGGTGCCATTATTTTTATTATTATTATATATTATATATTTATTATTTATTATTATTAATAATTCATTTCAAAGTGGGTTGTTTAAATTTTATTTAAAATGTAACAATCCACCCTTTTAGTTCTTTGAATTACTTCTCATTTTGTGCAAGTTTGTGCAGATTTTTTTTTCCAGAATACTGCTGAATGTTGCAGAATGTCAGCAGGATTTCCTGGACATGGCCCTGCTCCCTGTCTCCATCAACTCTCATACTTGATGATTTATTATAATTTTTTTTAAACACCCCCCCCCCTCCTCCCTTTTTGTTTTTTTTCTTTCTTGTCTCCCCCCCCTCTCCCCCATATCAGCTCCAGAACCTGGGCGTTAACCCGGCAAACATCGGGTTCAGCACTCTGACTATGGAGTCAGACAAGTTCATCTGCGTGAGGGAAAAGGTCGGAGAGCAAGCACAGGTGGTCATCATCGACCTGAGCGATCCCAATTCGCCCATCCGCAGGCCCATCTCCGCAGATAGTGCAATCATGAATCCAGCCAGCAAAGTGATTGCTCTTAAAGGTAAGACACTTTCCAACCAGATTTTATAGGTGTTCTGCCTGTTATTTTTTTTTTTTAATTGTCCTTATGACATGACCGCATCATTTTATATTTTTTTGGTTGCCCGAATTATTATTAGCTTAACATTAATGTTTACCATGTTTTCTGTCTCTAGGTCACTTAATGTTTATACATATAGGCACTATATAAATATATATATATACACTGTATATATTATTTTCACATTTTTGTTCATATTCACTGCTATGCCCATTTTATTTTGTATAAAGTCTGCTCCTTGGCACTTGCCTGCCTCTTGTAGTAATTTGATGTTAATAGTAGTCATAAAGTACTCATTGGAAATGTCTTGCTGTCATAAATGCTTTGTCTGTTTTTTGCTTGTTTTTATTCTTCTTTTGTTCCTTACTGCTTTCTTATGTTTGCAGACGGTGAGTTCAATTTCATCTATACTGAATTGTGCGGGTTGTATTTTATTTTATTTTTTTCTTTTTCCCCCCTCTCTCTTTCTTGCTCTCGCTCGCTCGCTCTCTCTCTCTCTCTCTTGCTCTCTCTCTTTGTGAAATGTGTGAGCTTTTTAATAGCTAATGCATCGATGAGGGGGCGGGGTTGTAGATTCCACAAATTGCAATGTGAAATCGTTTTCAGGACTGGAAATATAAGTCGGTGCAGAATCTCAGTTTAGATGCAGGGAGTCGTCGAAAGAAATTCTGTGAATTTTTTTGCAAGTAAGATATAATAAAGAGCTGAAATGCTGCACATTACTAAGTCACTGATGATGATGTATCAGTTTTGTCATCAGTTGCTCCAGTCTTGTACTGATTTTGCCATTGTGCTTGCAATATGTTCATTAAATTGGGATTTTTATTTTCAGTTGGTAATGAGGTGATTGTGTAGGCTAAATGTGAGAACAGAAAGGTGAAGCCATAGCTTTTGTTCTGCCTGAAAAAAACTCTATCATAAATTTTAGAGGTAACGGATTCCACTTATTTCTCATGATGTCCTGGTCCATTTATGATAAAAAATGCATTTTTTTTAACACCGTTAATAGAAACATAAACGCAAATGTGATAGTCTTGTAGGTAGTACGTTTTGATTTAGTTATTCATTTATTTTAATTCAGACCTAATGTCATGACAAAGTAGTCTCAAATTTTCTGAATTGGAGTAATTGAGTGAATTTATTTAAGCTGTAAGAAATTTAATATCACAGTAGAACTTTAGAGAATTGGCCTAAATGCAGAGCAAAGGTTTGTGTGTATGAATGTTGTTACGGTGTTGGGTTTTGAGGTCTTCTTTGCACTGCAGCTGTTTGTCCTGAGTTTCGCCGTCTGCACTTTTTCATGTCTTTGACATCTGATCACACGTCATTTGTCTGTGTTGTCTGCTTAACCTCTAAATACTATTGTGATTTTTATACTCCTCAGATAGGTTGATTAAATTTTCAAGTCTTTTTCCTTTTTTTCCCCCCCTTTTCCAGCTGCGAAAACCCTCCAGATTTTCAACATTGAGATGAAGAGCAAGATGAAAGCGCACACCATGACTGACGATGTGACATTCTGGAAGTGGATCTCCCTCAACACCGTAGCACTAGTAACAGACAATGCAGTCTACCACTGGAGCATGGAAGGCGATTCCCAGCCTGTTAAAGTGTTCGACCGGCATTCCAGCTTAGCAGGCTGCCAAATTATAAACTACCGCACTGACGCCAAACAGAAATGGCTCCTTCTTATTGGGATTTCCGCACAGGTAGGCCTTAGTTCATGTTTGTTCAAAATAAGGGTGTGGTGAGAATCTGGAAATAATTAGGTCATTGACACTAGTCACTTTTCCATTTGTTTGAAAGCATAACAAATTTCCCATGATGATTTGTTCTGGTTTAATATCAGCCTTCGGTGGTTTGAAGAATGAGTGAGTTTGAAATAGTTTTTGTATTTATTTCTTTGCAGCAAAACCGTGTGGTCGGAGCCATGCAGCTGTACTCTGTGGACAGAAAGGTGTCACAGCCTATTGAAGGCCATGCTGCAGGCTTTGCTCAGTTCAAAATGGAGGGAAATGCTGAAGAATCCACACTGTTTTGCTTTGCTGTTCGTGGTCAAGCTGGAGGAAAGGTCTCAATTTTAAAAAGTTTTCTTTTTAAATGACATGGGAATATTTTTTCGAGTTAAAAGCTCATATTTACAAAAAATTTTTTTGTTTTTTAAACCGAATCTCTAGCTCCACATTATCGAAGTCGGAACTCCTCCATCTGGAAATCAGCCTTTCCCGAAGAAAGCCGTAGATGTGTTCTTTCCACCAGAAGCCCAAAACGACTTCCCTGTTGCTATGCAGGTATTTTTTTTTCTCCTTTTAAATAGTTTTGTCATTCCTACTTTATCGCATGTCATTGAGCGTGATGTTGCAGAATGTTGAAAGAGCAGATGTGTTGTAACTGCTATCCAAATTTTGTAAATTCCAAGACATGTATTTCAATTCAAGCAGCTGAAACATATGTTCAAATATATCAGAGATGATTGATGTCATTTAAGGTTTGTTTTTACTTGTGTAGATCAGCTCCAAACATGATGTAGTCTTTCTCATCACCAAATATGGCTACATCCACCTGTATGACCTTGAAACTGGCACTTGCATCTACATGAACAGGATCAGCGGGGAGACCATTTTTGTCACCGCTCCTCATGAGGCTACTTCTGGCATCATTGGTGTTAACAGGAAGGGACAGGTATTGTTTCTTTTTTTTTTTGGATGGTCAATAATATATGATTTTTATCTCGTCAGGCATTTGATTTATGAATGTATTCTCGAGGAGTAAACCCAAACGATTTGTTTGCACACTGCAAACAGTAGACTTAGGCTGGTGATTGTCCCTCTGTTTACTGTAACCTGATGCTTTCAGGTGTTGAATAATTTTCTAGCACAGGCTTCCGAGCCATGAAATATGCAGTGACTGCGAAGAAAGATGACCACGCTTCATTGTAGCTTTGCCTTTTCAAGTCTGCTTGTGTGCTAGCCTCAACAGCATCAAGCCTTGGAACTGCGTAAAACACGTCTGTATGAGCTTCTATACTTCAACCTTGGAATCCAACCATACCAATTACTACTGTTGTGGCTGCCGGTGCTCAACAGGCTCCCCAGCATCATGTAAATAGTGGGATGTGGTGACAAGATCTCTAATCTACTTAATGTTTCACTTTCCTGCTCTGCCTGCTGGATGCTGCTACACATGATGAAAGATTTCAGCTTCATTCTATCTTTCTTTCTGTTTGGTGTGGTCATGATGATGGCACAGCATTTGAAACAATTATTAATTTGTAAATTTAATTGTTGGGCTGTCTTTATTAAAATGTCTGAGCATAGTACCACCTCCTAAAAAGATTGTCTTGTAAAGCATATTTTATATATTATTATACACTTATATATGTCAAAGGTGGTAATGCCTCTGGCTTAAAGTCTAGTGTTAATAGATTGTACTTGGAAGTCAGAAATACCCTTAAAAGATAGAACAAACATAAAGAAATGTATTACAGGGGGAAAAATGACCTTGCACTGACCTATTGATCAATATCAAGGTTGAACTCGTTAATCGGCTTCATACCGGGTATGGTTATAATTCTTTAAATCTTGCAAACATTTAAATATTTGTTGAGATATGGAAGAAAAAAACCATAAGTGTGCTATCCAATTCTTCTGCTGTTGAAGGCAGGGGATTGAATTAGTGTTTCAAAGTTTTACAGGATTGCTGGGACATGTCACTAAAATGGGGGTGGGTGGGAGTTGACCAAGGGAAATGTTTGATTTAGATTAAAGCACAAAGAAATGTACGTAGGTTTTTTTTTTTTTTTTTTGTAAGTCACAATGAAGATTTCGTTTTTTCGCCTTTAGCTTTGATGACAGCACACAGTGGTTTTGGCCAGTTAATTTGTGAAAATTATTTCTCATACTCCCAGAACCACTTTAACAGTTTGAGTCCTGAAATGTCTCTTGTATCAGGGAACGAAAAAGTTTATAGACTAACTTAATTCAGTACATTTAGGTCATCAGCTGACTTTATTTTATTGCCACATAATGTTGCTGAATCTAGACCTGACCAACTGAAGCAACCCCAGATGATAACACTTCCTCAAGAGGCTTGTATAGTGGCCACTATGCATGATGCCACACTTCTTAGCCCGACTGGCACATCACTCAGGACTCATGACACATCGTGACCTTTTTCCAGTGCTCCAAAATCCAATGTTTATGATCCCTAGCAAATTTAAGTGTTTTCTCTATTCATGATTTTACATTTATTTCTTTGTTTTTGTGACCACGTTTCTTCCACAAAGTTAAAGGGTTCGCATTATCCTTCCAGGTTTTAATAATGTGTTGGACATTACTTGACTTGATTATTCATTGAAAGCAAGATACTTTTGAAAACACATCAGTCTATTTAAATTCTCTTGGTCAGACATTGTTTCCCTGGAATTTAACTATGAGGTTGCAAACATAAATTTCCTGTCTTTCATCAATGAGGATTTAGCAGAAAAAAATGCATATAGACATTGACCTGAAGTCATCTAATGGAAATAAAGTTACTTAAACAGTTAAACATTAAGCACAATCAGAGCAATAATAAAGGTTAAAAAATCTCTAACGTTGCTAGAAAGTGGTCGCATGACCATCCTGCCCTTGTGCACACTAAGAATGTAATGGCGACCAACTACACCTCAGTGACTTGCATACAAATGATTCTTCAGAAATGCGTTTTCAGAAATTCATTGTTTGATACCACTTTACCACTTTTAATAAAAGTTTGTTTAGTAGCATTGCTTAAAACATTTTAACAACAAAGAAAATGTAGCAGAGTTACAAAATTCTAGATTGTAATATTGTATTGCTGTCAGGTGACGTGAAAACAAAGTCACAGGTAAGTACCTTTATACCCACTGTAAAATAAAGTAATAATCCTTGGTGTTCTTGGGACTGTTTTGTTAAACTTGCAGTATGCACGTATATGTTTGCTTACAGATTTAAGTGCATAAGAACTGTCAAACCGCCATACAGCGCTCAAACACCAGAATGAGGAAAAAGTGTGATCCTACCATGATAGTTGGTATTATATGAGTTGGTTTGAGAAACTGCTGATCATGCATAAGAGCCTTGGCATACAATAGTGCAAAAAACTAAACAACAAAAGCACAGGATGTTTGTACTGTCCGCAGACTGAAATGCATTACTGTTGAGGGCGATCAGAGGAGAATGATCACTGGTTTGGTATGCCATGCTATAAGGATGTAATAACTCAATTAATCTTTATACCCATGGTGAGCAGAAAAGCATTTCAGGACCTATTAAACCTTGAGGTGCATGGGCCACAGCAGCAGAGGACCACATCAAGTCAAGAACAGGAATCATGGTCACGTCAAAGGTCCTTTCCATTATTGTACAGAGTGACCATATCCTCCTTGGTAGCTTAAACCAATCTGACTCTTTAGATTTTTGACCTCTCTTATCAGTCATGTTTTTTTCCCCTTCCTGTTTAGATACGGTTGTGTGTGATTCTCAGGCTAGTAGTTTGTGAAATACATAAACCCGTTCATTTGATACCAACATTTCATGCCATGATAAGTCACTGAGTATACTTATGCTTTAGTATTTGTGTTGTGCTGCAAATATACATCCAAAATACCAGATGGCAGTGGAATTTCTACCCGACAGCAATGTCTAGTCACCCCCCCCTTTTTTTTTTTTTTTTTTTTTTGAGGTTTCTATTTTTTGGTGTACTACATGTCTGTGGCAAATGAAAGATTGGATCTTGTAATTGGAGGTAATAGACGTTGAAAAACAGTTAAGTTACTTTTATTGAAATTACTTCAATAGAGATAATATTCTTTCTACTTATTTGGTTAATCTCACCTCTTGAGATTAGTTTTGAGTTCATGAGTTAAATATTAGGGGTTTTGTTTGTTTTTTTTTTTTTTTTTTTCCTCCCTGAGGCAAGGGTGACTAGTCATATAGAATAATTTTCTAAACAGTAGAGGTACTTTATTTGATTCTTTAACACTCATATTAGTCATTATAAAATAAGTCGTCATTTCTTTAAAAAAGCAGTACAGAATTTTTTTTTGAAGGGAAAGGACACCGAATTGACTTAAATTAAAAATACTACTGTTAATGTTGCAGTGCAATCCAGCATAACGCTAGGAGGAAACCGCTATTTGCCCTCTTCTGCATAAAAGGTCTCTCAGAATGGTTTAAGTGTCGTTGTGATTTAAAGTGGAGTAAGAGAATGTCTTCCCTTCTACCCAGAGAGTCAGTTTGCTTCTTTGGTTCACACCTGAGAAAGACTGTAGCACCCTCAGGATTTGAATTTGTCACGCCAAGACCATATCACTATGTTTTACGCTTGCACTTTAAGTGTAAATACAGTTTGATCTTTGGTGTACACTTGTCATATGAACTGCAACTTGTAAAAGCTAATACTTTTCAGGGCTGTGCCTTAAATAATTTAGTTCCCTGTTTAACTGCTTTTTATTCTGGGAAAGAAGAGAAAATAGGATTCATTTTAAGTAAACTGACAGCATGCAGCTTACCTGAATTAAAGGTACCTGAAGTAAAGATGCCCTAAATCTTCCTTTATTCATACGTGCATGTAGGTCACCATCCTCCCCACTGCTTTCTGTAGCAGCTCGTTCTACTAAGTACTACTGTCTCCTTTACATTATGCAACACCTGTCTGTGTTTTTCTTTAGGTTCTGTCAGTGTGCGTAGAGGAAGAGAACATCATCCCCTACATCACCAATGTCCTGCAGAACCCTGATCTGGCACTGCGCATGGCCGTACGCAACAACTTGGCTGGCGCAGAGGAGCTCTTTGCACGCAAGTTCAACAATTTGTTTGCAGGGGGCAACTACTCCGAGGCAGCCAAGGTTGCCGCCAATGCACCAAAGGTATCTTTTAGTAGCTTTGCATTTTATCAATCCATTTGTGTCTGGATTTTTTTTTTTTTACATTGATTTTGTTGCTTCTCAGGGTATTTTGCGCACCCCAGACACCATTCGGCGTTTCCAGAGTGTTCCTGCCCAACCAGGCCAAACCTCTCCTCTGCTTCAGTACTTTGGCATCCTGCTGGATCAGGGCCAGCTGAACAAGTTTGAGTCCCTGGAGCTGTGTAGGCCTGTACTGCAGCAGGGCCGCAAGCAGCTGCTGGAGAAATGGCTGAAGGAAGATAAGGTGAGCGGTCTAAAGGTCATCTTGAAATTTGTCTTTGCAGTAAAAAAAAAAAAAATGACATCAGTATATTCAGAATATGTGAATGACGGTGGTCATGTTTTTGTTTTAGCTGGAGTGCTCTGAAGAGCTGGGTGATTTGGTGAAATCTGTGGACCCAACTCTCGCTCTCAGTGTGTATCTGAGAGCAAATGTCCCTAATAAAGTCATTCAGTGTTTTGCTGAGACTGGCCAGTTCCAGAAAATTGTACTGTATGCAAAGAAGGTGAGTTGATTGCGTGGAGAATTTAAATAATGTATTGTTTAGTATATAAATTCAAATAAAATCCATGCCTCTTACCTGTTGTTTTCACGGCTGCTTAGCTTTCCCAAATCCATAATAATGGACCAGTAATTTACAATGCCCCCACACACTTCAACGCAAAGAATAAATGATTGTAGTTAATAGGTTTTTTATATTCCTTTTATATTCCTTTTATATTCCTCTATCTCTGCAGGTCGGTTACACTCCAGACTGGATCTTTCTGCTTCGAAACGTGATGCGCATCAGTCCAGAGCAAGGCCTGCAGTTCTCCCAGATGCTTGTGCAGGACGAGGAACCACTGGCTGACATTACCCAGGTCTCCATTTTCTTTCTTTCTTTTTTTTTTTGTGTGTGTTTTATTGTCATGTATTTGTCATTTTGTTCCAGGCTGAAGGGAGAATTTATGCATGTTGTTTTTCTTTCTACTTAGATTGTGGATGTGTTCATGGAGTACAACCTGATTCAGCAGTGCACTTCCTTCCTGCTGGATGCTCTAAAGAACAACCGACCCACTGAAGGTCCACTGCAGACGCGGCTGCTGGAAATGAACTTGATGCATGCGCCACAGGTCATCTTTTACCTTCGCCTCTTTTCTTCTTACTTATATTGGCCCTGATGCTTGAAAAGCTTCTCCCTTGAGTTTGTGTAGATCAAGTTTGAATAATGGTATTTTTGTGTGTTTTTTTAGGTTGCTGATGCTATTTTGGGAAATCAGATGTTCACTCACTATGACCGAGCTCATGTTGCCCAGCTATGTGAGAAAGCCGGACTGCTTCAAAGAGCCCTTGAACACTACACTGACCTGTATGACATCAAACGTGCTGTGGTACACACCCACCTGCTCAACCCTGAGGTAGTCACTGAAGATTTTATGTACTCTTCTATTGTGTAATGTAGCTAGCTCAGGAAACACTTTTACTTTAAGTGTACCATTACTGTGGCACAAAATATTAGTCTGTTTGGCTTAATTTATTACATTGTGCTGTATGCGACTGAAAACATTTGCGTATAAATCTTTTCAGAAGAGTCAGAAATATAATTATGGAAATCAGACTTTGCTTTACATAATGCAGGTAGAAATTGCACAAAACAATTTAAAATGGATAACACGTTTGTCACTAATTATATACATAACTAATTTAAAATCTGATAGCATTTTCTATATAAAAGCTTAAACCAAAGAGTAGCTTAATGCTTTTGTAAATGCCAAAGCTTCTGATGGATTAAGGTCAATAATCAGTCCCGACTCATGCCACTGATGGCCACTTTATCCTTGCCTGAGAGCGCTATATATATTTGTCTCCTTATATTTTGATAGTTACAGTTTGTAAGTAAACGAATAAAACATGTTTTGTCTGCAGTGGCTAGTGAACTTTTTTGGTTCACTGTCAGTGGAGGACTCCCTGGAGTGCCTGAGAGCCATGCTCTCGGCCAACATACGCCAAAACCTGCAGATCTGCGTCCAGGTTGCATCCAAATATCATGAGCAGCTCACCACCCAGTCCCTCACCGAGCTCTTTGAATCTTTTAAGAGCTTTGAAGGTAAGCATTTATTCGTCTTTATCAAGCCCCAGTTAAAGTGGATATTTTAGGTGTTAATATTTCGGAATTTTTTTTTTCTTTTCTTTTTTTTTTTCCAGGTCTGTTCTATTTCCTTGGCTCTATTGTGAACTTCAGTCAGGACCCAGAAGTCCATTTTAAGTACATTCAGGCAGCCTGTAAAACTGGACAGATTAAAGAGGTGGAGAGAATCTGCAGAGAAAGTAACTGCTATGATGCTGAGCGTGTGAAGAATTTTCTTAAGGTGTGAAGAGAAAACTTATCTTGTTCAGGGATGTTTTTTATAATTTTTTTTTTTAATTTAATATTTTCTATTTTGTAATCCTGATGTTAAATATTTTCTTGTTTAGGAAGCTAAACTGACTGATCAGCTGCCTCTTATCATCGTGTGCGACCGCTTTGACTTTGTCCATGACCTAGTCCTTTATCTGTATCGCAACAACTTGCAAAAGTATATTGAGATTTACGTGCAGAAGGTAAGCCCCTCTGACCACCAAAGTGGCAGTAACTCAAGCAAACACCTATGCAACATCTGCTTTTTATTTAAAAGTCAAATTTTGTTCCTTCAAATCAGAACTATTTTTATATATTTTGTTTATTTATTTATTTTTGATCAGGTCAATCCCAGCCGCTTGCCTGTAGTGATTGGTGGGCTGTTGGATGTGGACTGCTCAGAGGACGTCATTAAGAACCTGATCCTGGTTGTCCGAGGACAGTTTTCCACCGATGAGTTGGTGGCTGAGGTGGAAAAGCGGAATAGGTACGTCATTCTTGTATCAGTTCTCACCTTGTCCAGATTCAACTTCAACAGAAAATATGTTCTGATCTTGTATACCATATTTACATGCTAGACTGAAGCTGCTGCTGCCCTGGCTGGAGGCTCGTATTCATGAGGGCTGTGAAGAACCAGCTACGCACAATGCCCTGGCTAAAATCTACATTGACAGCAACAACAACCCTGAACGATTCCTCAGAGAGAACCCGTACTACGACAGCCGTGTGGTTGGCAAGTACTGCGAAAAGCGGGATCCCCATCTGGCTTGTGTGGCTTACGAGAGAGGACAATGTGACCAAGAGCTTATTAATGTAAGGAACTGATCCTGCTTGCTTAGCTGTCCTGGACTGACTTTTAGTTGATGATAAAAAGCTGATATGGGAAAAAAAAAATTTGTCTTGTTCAATATGCAGGTATGCAATGAAAACTCCCTTTTCAAGAGTCTGTCTCGATATTTGGTGCGTCGTAAAGACCCTGAACTATGGGCCAGTGTTCTCCTGGAAAGCAATCCCTACAGAAGGCCACTGATTGACCAGGTACACAAGTGTCTCTGATGAAAATGTATTTTGGTTTCTCAATAATTCTAATTTGAATTATAAAATAATAATAAATGGTTCTCCTGATTTAAGTCCTTGCATTATTATCTTTTCTTCTCTCATAGGTTGTGCAGACTGCACTGTCTGAGACCCAGGACCCAGAAGAGGTGTCTGTTACAGTCAAAGCCTTCATGACTGCTGATCTGCCTAATGAGCTGATTGAGCTTCTTGAGAAGATTGTTTTGGATAACTCTGTTTTCAGCGAGCACAGGTTAGTTTCCAATTGGCCATCAAATGTTTTGCATATCTCCTAGATTTCACTTTGTTGTTGGTTTCAGCATTTACTTTGTTGCTGCTCAGGAACCTGCAGAACCTTCTCATTTTGACTGCCATCAAAGCTGATCGCTCACGCGTAATGGAGTACATCAACCGTTTGGACAACTACGATGCCCCTGATATTGCCAACATTGCCATCAGCAACGAGCTCTTTGAAGAGGCTTTTGCCATCTTCAGGAAGTTTGATGTCAACACATCTGCAGTGCAGGTCAGTCGCAGAGATCTACTTTTGCCTTAAAACTGCTTTAGGGCTTTCAACTGACACACGCTCTCTCACACACAAACATGAATATATTGTTTTGACTGTGGCAGGTTTTGATTGAGCACATCGGCAACCTAGACCGGGCCTATGAATTTGCTGAACGCTGCAATGAACCCGCAGTGTGGAGCCAGTTGGCTAAAGCTCAACTGCAGAAGGGCCTGGTAAAGGAAGCCATCGATTCATACATTAAGGCCGATGACCCGTCAGCATACATGGAAGTAGGACATGCTGCAGCTCAAAGTGGTAAGCACGGCCAAACAAAAACATCAAATTTATCCTTTCCCACAGACTGAGTGGTGTGCAAAATGTATCCAAAAATACAAAAGTAATCATTCCATAATTTAGTATACAAGCAAATCATTAAGTAAAGATTAAGGTTGGTCATTGATATAAACCTTTAGTCTAGTATGGGTTCATTATAGACTGCTGCTTGTTTTACTATAGAAATGTAAACATCTCATTTATGAATTATTCAAACTTTCCTTGATTAATTACACTATTGTTAAAGAAAGTGGGTATAAAAGTTGTTAATTTAGCCTCTAGGCAATGTGTTTATGCAGCATAACAGCTGCAGCTCTTGGAAATTTGTTACAAGGGGGGAAAATGCTAGTCTTAAAAGCTTAGTCTTTTGTAGGCTAAATGGTTTATATGTATTGTGGTGGTTCACGAGTTGTGATTTCCACAGGAAACTGGGAGGATTTGGTCAAGTTCTTGCAGATGGCGCGTAAGAAGGCCCGTGAATCATATGTAGAGACTGAGCTGATCTTTGCATTGGCTAAAACAAATCGCCTGGCTGAACTGGAGGAGTTCATCAATGGCCCAAATAACGCTCACATCCAGCAAGTATGCTGCTTTTTGTAGCTTGACACTTCTTTCAAGACTGTAAGCTTGTAATATGCTCTAGTTAACCATGTGCTCCTTTTGATTTTATTTTGTCCTTTAGGTTGGTGATCGATGCTATGATGAGAAGATGTATGAGGCAGCTAAGCTACTCTACAACAATGTGTCCAACTTTGGCCGCCTGGCTTCCACCCTGGTCCACCTGGGAGAATACCAAGCTGCTGTGGATGGAGCACGCAAAGCCAACAGCACACGGACTTGGAAAGAAGTGAGGGCGCCACACACACATACACACACTCCCAAACTGTTCTCACCTAATTGCTGCTTTTGTGGGTAATAACTGGTTATTTTCTTTAGCGGGGGCTTTGTAGTTTTATTTTAATAAAGGCTTTTCTAATCCCAGATATTGTTGTCTGCGTTCACTGAGTAAGGAGGTATCTTTTCCCAGGTCTGTTTTGCTTGCGTAGATGGGAAGGAATTCCGTCTGGCACAGATGTGTGGCTTGCATATTGTTGTCCATGCTGATGAACTGGAGGAGCTCATTAACTATTACCAGGTGACCAAGTTCAATCTTCCTCTTATAGCCTAGCTGTTAAGTTACATTGGTGTACTATTTAAAAGTCTTATAGTATTGAATGTTGATTGGTATATGTAATTTTACTTCCAGGACCGTGGCTATTTTGAGGAACTGATAACCATGTTGGAGGCGGCACTAGGGCTTGAGCGTGCTCACATGGGCATGTTCACTGAACTGGCTATCCTCTATTCTAAGTTCAAACCACAGAAGATGAGGGAGCACCTCGAGCTCTTTTGGTCAAGAGTCAATATTCCTAAGGTAACATACTGTAGCTTAAACTGTTAAATATAAATAATATTCTTTGAGAGTCTATGTCAACACTATTTAGAGAAGAGTAAATTCATACAATTCTAAAAAATAAAAACAATTTATTCATATAGTCATAAATATTTATATAAATATAAAATCCTATGTCTAGCTGGTGGTGCTTTATAGTTTTAATGTTCTGTACTCTAGGTCTTGCGGGCAGCAGAACAGGCTCACCTGTGGGCTGAGCTGGTCTTCCTTTATGACAAGTATGAAGAATACGATAACGCCATAATCACCATGATGAACCACCCTGCAGATGCTTGGAAGGAGAGCCAGTTCAAAGACATTGTGACCAAGGTACTGGAGTTGCTCCTGATTTATTCTATAGAGGGAGGAAAAACATTTAACATTCAGAAATGCGTTTAACAGCATCTCTTATCTAATTATTTTATTCGTTTATATTCAGGTGGCTAATGTGGAATTGTATTACAAAGCCATTCAGTTTTATTTGGAGTTCAAGCCCCTGTTACTGAATGATTTGCTCATCGTCCTGTCCCCAAGGCTTGATCACACACGCGCTGTTAACTTCTTCCAAAAGGTATTTTGTGCTTCTTAACTTAACTAAAGTCATGTTCAATATTATAAGCCCAGACTTATCCTTATTCTCCCCGCCCGCCTGCTTTATTTATTGAATCTTCCAGGTTAAGCAGCTGTCTCTGGTTAAACCATACCTGCGATCTGTACAAAACCACAACAACAAATCAGTCAATGAAGCACTAAACAATCTCTTCATAATTGAGGAAGACTACCAGGTAGGAAGACTAGAGCAGACTGGTTTGATTTTACTGCTGTTGATACGTCATATAATAGTCATTATCTTTAATATAGGGGTAAATTGTGATAAATCTTTTTTTGTTGGTCTTGTGTTTCACACAGGCTTTGCGTACATCCATTGATGCCTATGACAACTTCGATAACATATCACTGGCCCAGAGCTTGGAGAAGCATGAGCTCATTGAGTTCAGGAGAATTGCTGCCTACCTCTTTAAAGGCAACAACCGCTGGAAGCAAAGTGTGGAACTCTGCAAGAAGGATAAACTCTACAAGGTTTACATTCACTGCACATTTATTTATGTTTTATGTGGCCATGCTCAGGTGTGATATATTTTAAAGTTGTACAGTGTGATTGTCCAGGGACATGCGTTTAAGTGCTGGGTCAACCTGTTAGTTAAATGATCCTTTTTAAGCGTGAGGAAATTAAATTATGTCCTCTGACACAATGTTTAGACGACCCAGCATTTTTAGCACAATAAGTATTATAAGTATAAAGGTGCCTGCAGTGTATGCTGAGTTACTGGTGCAAGAAATAATATGGACGGCATGATTTAGCCATAATATAATAACGATACTCTAAGGTTAATAGTGTCATGTAATACTTTAGTGTACAGCGGTTATATGGCTTTAATTTTATACCATTAGACAAAAGGTTGTTGAGACCTTGGTATTCATAGCTTGCAAGAACTGGTTATTTCAATCAGTACTTCTTCTCAAATGCCTTCTCAGCTGAGAAACAGCAAACTTCACAAAAATAGAGAAAGCTGCAAGAATACATCAAAGAATTTGACTATAGATTAGCTTCGAAAGAGAGAGACAAGATAAAGCAAGAGTGCTGCGGTCTCTGTTTTCTGGGGAAAAAACAAATGGAGGAATGATTACACAGTAGTGATTGTATTTGCATCAGTTGTTTACTGATGCACAAAATTTCACACTAGGATGCACCAAAAGTGGCTGAGTGTGAACTTGCAGGGCAATGTACCCTTCTGTTTGTGTGTATGCACACTGCAGGATGCCATGCAGTATGCATCAGAGTCGAAGGACACAGAGCTAGCTGAGGAGCTGCTGCAGTGGTTCCTGCAGGAGGAGAAGAAGGAGTGCTTTGCCGCTTGCCTCTTCACATGCTACGACCTCCTGCGGCCCGACGTGGTGCTGGAAACAGCCTGGAGGCACAACATCATGGACTTCTCCATGCCCTACTTCATCCAGGTCATGAGGGAGTACCTCAGCAAGGTGAGCCACCTTACTCTGCAGCTCTGTAGTGTCACATAAGCAGTCTGTGTAGTCTGGAATTACACTGATCATGTGATTCACAAGCATTCAAGCTGGGGGACAAACATGGATCAAGAAACTGAATTGGTTTGTTCTGTTATTAAAGATGTAAAGGAAAAAAAAGCACACCATGATAATTTCATTTGTTTCATTTACTAATTATATCATTTCAATTACAACATCTTCACTTTGTCTATGAAAATCAATGTTTGTTTCTTTGTGGTGTGTGTTTAGGGTTTTGATTTGCAAGTTCAGGGAGTTTTCAGAGCAATATTACATTATTACAGGTGGTATAGAAGTTTGATAAAGCAATCAGAATCTGTCCAGGTAAATTAATCAGTACAAAAACTTTATAGGCAGGTAATTATTTCAGTTTAAATAAAAAATACTTAACATTATGGGTATACACATGCCTGTGTAGTTAACATCAGGTTTGCTGACTTGTGAATGCCTGCAAAAGTTCAACTATCTATTAAATGCAGTTATATTTTATACTTTCTCCTGCTATAGATTTCTGACACTATTGCTAATTTCTGCAATTGTTCTCTCCTTGCATTTTCAATGCTGGTCTGTTAAGTCTGCTTTATTTTCTTAAGCTGCTACTCTTAAATTCCCTTTCAGGTTGATGCAATTAAGGAAAAGGTGAAGGCTGCCTCTTATACCCTTTTAACCTGTGTAGTTTTGGAGGACTTGAAACAGGAAACTGCATGAGTTTTCTCCCCTCCTTCCCCTCCCATATCACTCTGCTGCTTTTAAAACATACCTTGACTAGATTTTCCTCCAAGTTTCCTATAGAGTACTGACCATGTGTCGAGCAGATGCTGCAGTAGCGAGCAACTTTCTGACCTGTAGATAAAGAGCTCTCATTAACATCACTGAACTGCAGTCAATTATTGGCTCCTCATGCAGCCGCCATTTAGCCTGCTCAAACGAACACCCTGTATGTCAGTGGTGCATTGGTTTCTATAAACAGTGGTAAAAGCTTATTCCCTGTTAAATCGGCTGTGCTTAAATTTCCTCCACTAATCCGAGTATGGACTGCAATGCAGGTGATTTTAGGTGTGAGGAAACCCTGGAAGAAGTGACCACACTTTCAGGATCCTATAATAATTGCTAATGTGATCGCTCTGAAAACTAAAATCTACAGTTATGAGAGTGTGGTCCTTCAGTAGTGTATGCTGTGGAGATCTCACGCATGCGGTTTACATTGTCGAAAGCATCTTTTGAGACGTTAGGGAAACATGGCTGTTGGCTGTGCCTGCGTTTGGAAGCCGTGAATGGCTGTATGAATCCATCTCACCCCATCACTCCTCCTTCACTCTTCTACTCTGCCTCTCTTTCATGCACAACTTTGTAACTAAACAAATAACAGCTACTCCTCTGGCATGTTTTTCCCCCCTTTTCAGTGAAAACTTTTTGACTTTGCTGATCTTTCTCAAGCCTGCTCAACAACATTCCCATCGAACATAGTATCCACACCAGTTGTATGTAGAGAACTGAACCCATCATGAAGCATGCACTCATCCTAAGCAGCGGCGACCCTTGGTTGTTGTGCTGTAGTTTAACTATCCAGGTCCTATCCCATCAAGGGTTTCCTATGGAACTAATTATTTTTGTCACGGGCAAACAATATTACCATTATTATTTATTTATTTAAGAGTCATAAGTTTCCTTTTTTTGCCTAATGAAACTTTAACTGTTGATAATTACAGGACTGACTTTGGAGCCCCTGTTCTTATACACTAAATGTATTTTGATATTCGATTCACTTTACCTCAGCCACTTAAGCTCTGTTTAGGTTACAGGGTTCTGTTTTCTACATATGGACAGTTTTATTCAAATGAATCGCTCAGTGGCTGATTGGGGGGGACCATCAAACTTGAGAGTCAAAGTCAAATGTATTGTTTTACACTTAGTAAGTGTTAACAATGAACGCCATTTCATGTCATGGTGTTGACAAACACAAATGAGATGTTTTTCCAATAGGATCCATGTTCACCAGCAGTTCTGGACTGTTGTAGAAAGAGCTTGGTGTGTGAGCGCTCCTGCACTCTGCTTTAAAAGCATTTGCACCTTGGTTTAAGCTTGGCTTTAAGCGTTTGCCATGAATGGTCCCATCCATCAGTCATTTTCTTTGACAAGGAAGGCCAGACAGTTGTTTCATGTTCTTGCCACCGGGTGGCAGCCTGTTTCTTAGTTATTTTTTTCTTCTTCTTTTTGTCTCTCGTTTAGGTTGATAAGCTGGATGCATCCGAATCTTTGAGGAAAGAGGAAGAGCAAGCCACAGAGGCACAACCCATTGTTTATGGTATGATATATATATATATATTTATTTTTTTCTTTTTTTAACACTTGCATCACTTGTAGTATTTCTGTGAATTTTGAATGCAACCACATAATCATTTAAAACAATACAAAAAGATTTTTTTACCCCACTCGTGACTAAAGAAATGGACTGTACTCTGTTAAAATTTTACCATTTATATTTCTGAGTAGACTTATCGTTTATTTTATTTACATTTGCTTTTTTGATGCAAAGCATTGTTCAGGAAGAGATGCTGTGGTCCATTGTGCCCCCCCCCCTTTTTTTTCCCCTTGACTTTCACCACCTGCTGCACTGCACGCAACCTGAGGATGTGGTATTGTTGTTCGTAGAAACCGTTTTTACAATTAATTTTCATATTTCTAGAACATTTTCTTTCCACAATGTTGAGGGCATTGAAAACTTAGCCCAAAGTGCGTTTAACAGCTCTACTATCAATATGACGCACAGTCACCTTGCGCTGAAACACTTTTGAAAACTGAGACGTAAGCAAGACTTGAAGAACAGGATTGGTTACATTACATAGGCAAAGTGTAACCTGATTTTTTTTTTTTTTTTTTTTGAGGGTGCAATTATAATGCTTAATCACCTGAAACCTTAAGGAGGCGATCAAACCTATACACTATAGTAGTTTATTTTTTTCCCCCACAGTATTAAATAATGCACCTGGGTTGCTTGTCATATTTCTGATTTACAAATAAATTTAGGCACCTTGTTTTAAATCCAGTTAACTTGGGATACAGGTAAGTATCTATATAACTGGGCAGCACATTTGAGTTTTCACTTGCAGTGTGGATTCATCTAAACAGCCTTTTTTAAAATGAATCTATTTATTTAAATATTTTTAATAGTTTGTGCCACTCGTTTCTGTTGCAATGCAATGATACTGTGTAATTTTGTTTTTTGAACTGATGATCAATTAAATACCAATAAGAATCACTGTTTACTGATGAGGTTTGCTTTAGATGTAGTTGTAACATTGACAGTTCTGCTGTAATGTAACATTGGCTTAGCTACATTGCTAGCCAGGCTCGAAATGTTCTCTTAAGTAAAATACAAGAACTACAAAACTGATTTAAATTTTTAGCTGAAATTCTCTTTTGTTAATTTTTTGTTGCAGGGACACCCCAGCTGATGCTCACTGCAGGCCCAAGTGTCGCCGTTCCTCCTCAACAGCCTTACGGCTATGGCTACGGTGCCCCCGCTGGCTACGCTCAGCCAGCACAGCCCGGCTTCGGCTACGGCATGTAGAGCCGTCCCAGCGCCTGCGTTTCTCATCGTCCGTCTCTCCTTCAGTTCCTCCCCCTGCTCATTGTGCTTTATTCACAGAAGTGTTGCGAAAATCAGACTTGTGCATTTTAAATGATTCTCTATAAAATGCATTGAAGGACTTCCTTTTTATTTGAGTTATTCAAGAAAGTAATTCCTTTTTATGTTACATTCCATATTCAAGCCTACTTATATAACAGATTTTGTGTCCTTATATTGATTTATTTTTTTCTTCTTTTATTTTTTAAGTGGGGGAATTGGTGACGTATGTACGTGAAATTTTGACAACAGCAATTAACCTTATTAACACATGTTGTGAAGCATCTGATTTGCACTCTATCATGAGAGGGGAAAAAAAGAACTAATGTAGAATCTCCTAATTTTGATGTGCTGTATGTGAACGCTTAAACTGTCTGTATAATGCACTTCATTATTGTATATTCTGGAAAAAAGTTAAAAAAAAAAAATTTAAGCATATGCATCCATTTAGCAACACTAAGTAATAATCAGATATTCTACACAGGTATGTAGCTGTATGGAATTTTATGTGCATACAGACATATGATTATAGAAAGCAATTTTAAGTCCTTAACATGAAGCCGTATTCATCGAGTGTGTCAGCATTGGCCTCCTTTCATTCACTCCGTGTGTAACAGGCAGAACTCCTGTTGTGTTCTTCTATACAGTGCTCTTGTGTGATTTCCATAAAAATGAGCAAGGGATAAAAGATTATTCTTCTGACCTCTGTGTGTTTACTCACCATGCATCTCCCCTGTATTTGAGGTTTGTGTATGCCTGGTGTTGTGATGTTCTAGCTTACGTTCTAGCTTTGTTTGGAGTGTACAGAAGAACGGATGTGTCGAGCTGGATACCATGCTTGTCCTGAAAGTTTTGTTGCACGCAGTACTTTGTACTCGGAACGAGCAGCTAATAAATTTACAGGATTGTGAACGTTATTTTGGTGGCTTTGATTGTAAACTTGCTCACATTAAAGTTGAAAAATAATCTAACCCCCGATTCCTCCATTTGGTTTTATTGTCTTGGAAAGAATTTAAAATAGGCATGCCCCCCCGCGCCCCCCCCCCACCCACACACCCTTTTTTTTTTTTTTTTTTTTTTAAAACAATGTTTTAGTAAACTTTACATATTGGCGGCTTAGTGGCTTTGGATTTGGGTTTGATTCCTATCATGAGGTCTGTGTGCATGAAGTCTGCATTCTTGGTGGGTTTTCTCCAGGTACTCAAATGTTTTCCCACTAAAAAAATAAGACATGCAGGCTAATTGGCATTCCCAAAGTGCATGTATTGTTTGAATGTTGAGTGGAGGGCCAACCATAGTTGTAAGACGGGAATAAATACAATGATAATTACTATTGGCTACATGGTCCCTAGTTGGATTACAAAGGTTCCTAGAGGGATAGGTGGATAGAGTAAAATTGTTTTATTTTCATGTCCCAGATCCCAGATAGTTCCACTGGAGACGAGAGGGTTCCACAGCAACAGCTGTGTGCAGGCTAGAACCCCTGACCTTTCCATTAGTAGCTATTAACTGTTGAGTCACCACTGCACAAACTACAGTTAAGATTTAACTTTTAGAAGAAAAAATAAATAAATAGGAAAAGAAAATCTAGCTCCAAATAATAGGGAACAGAATATTTACGTGAAATTATTTATATATGTATGCTAAAACTAAAATGTACTAATTAGGTGGATATGATTTATTTTGTGCAACCCAAAGACTTTTATCTTGTAAAATAAAAAAGTCATTGGTCATTTCCGGGAAGTGGGCTACCGGTGTTTGTCTTTTCATCCACACTGGCAGGAGGAATCAAGAGCCTGGACGAGAAGGTATGATAGCTGTGAAAAAGAAAAAAATTTTATATATTCTGCTTAGTTCGTTGAACCCGTCAGTTAAAGTCAGTGCTCAGATTAGAGAAAGATAAACTCATTTTGTTTTAGTCATTTAAAGAAATTGCGTTACCATGAACGCTAGTGGAGCGCTAGCATGCTAGGTAGCTGTGTCGTAACTCGTGTGTCACATGGGTTGCTTTAATTCCGACACGTGATTTCTGTGGTTTTGTAATGTGTGTCTTTGTGTTATTAAATATTATTAAAAATATAACCGTTATGTGGTAGGTAGCTAGAGGGCTTAACACGAGAAGCCGGTTAGCTAATATGCTAATCCGAGCATCCCAGAGCGCGTGCACAATACTGCTGTGACAGTGTGAAAGTGCAGTGAGCTCCAGGGCTCTAAACACTAATTAGTACTGAAGTTAACAACCATAATATACAGTTCAGTGTTCAGTTTGACTTAGGAAATGGCCCAGATGAGCTGTTACTGCGCTTCAGTTAACTGGATTATCATTAACTCCCATGTCTTCACGTCATTAAGTGTTTATGGTGCAGTGTGGGAGTGCACTTTGGCCTTCTCTGCTGTGATGTGGTAACTTGAGATCTTGTGAAATCCTCTGCTGATCTCAAACAGGGATGGTTATGTTTTAGGAGATCAGTGTCTCAAAAGATACTTTGATTGATATCAAAGTAGAAGAAAAGATGTCATCTTGATTTAATTCTCCTCAGGAGTGTGAAGCCATGGCTGAAAATGCAGCAGGTGCTGAGTTTTCACAGAGGCGACTCGGACCCAAAGAGAGCCACAATGGTAATTTTAAAGGTCAGTGTCTTGCCAAAGTAGGTTCCCCATGTCTCCGTCCAACCCTGCCACACTGAAAATTCCAGTCTTACCGGTCAAGGGTCGACTGTAGATACCATCACTGTGATTAGATAAACAGCCAGGGTGTATATATCTGTTGTTCATGTAAATACTTTGCTGTCCTCTCTTTTATTTTAAGCAGATTGTGTGTGTGTGTGAGGGAATCACCAGTCACCACCTGATGTATTATCACAATAACTAGTTTTTATTTTTTAAATGTTTTGATTGACTTTGCAATTCTAGAAGTGTCATGATTTTATATACATACTGATTCAATTTTACATGTTCCCCTGATTTTGTTACAATTTTACACCTTTAAAAATATTGAGTAATTAAATGTAACCGGTTCCTTTTAACATTCGTTTCCACTTAAAAATGTAAAAATTTTAAACAATACAAACTAACTTTATATACTAGAGTTTAACATTTAATTCTACATTGTTACTGAGCAGCTTATATCTCTGTTATACACCATAATTATTTCTTCTAAACAAACTTAAAAAATTGTTTTACCACATGGATGAAAATGTGAAAATAGGTCAGAGTGCGCCACCTGTAGGATTATAAAGAAACATTGATGTTTTACTACCTCAAATGCCTCCAAAGTATCAAAGGTCAACTGGACAGTGAGGCTTGTGGGTTAAGTGGTTGAGTGGATTGTAATATGGGCACACAGGTCTTCTAATGTACTCAGTTTTCGACTAATTTGGGCTTGCAGTGTTTTGTGACTACAGTGTGTAATTATGTGTAACAAGTGGGTTTGAGACTAATTCACTCAAAGATTTAGAGAAAAAGGCAGCTCAGGGACTTTTAATGCATGTGTATTTTGTATTGATAATATAATGCCACAAATATTTCTGTTGTGCCACACTGAAGCTTCTGTGCTCAGAACAGAATCTGTTATATCCAGTCACGCCCAATCAAACCGAAAACCACCCAATTCTATTCTAACTTTATTTACTCTATTCATTCTATTCATCTTCATTTTTTAAAGTAAAACTTAAAAAAATAAAATTTCAGTCAATGTGGCAATACCTGATTCGGCACACAAAAATAATCGCGATTCATAATTTAATAATTTTTTTCTCTATCTCTAGTAACATCTTTCTATACACTGCACTTGCACTACCTACACCTGAGTCCTTGTCTACATGGGAGTGTTCCTCTAAATTCTTTCTTAACCCTACCCCATAACCTACAATGACTTGCCTCGAACACAAAGCTAGGATTTAATTAACCATTTGCTTCTTCAAAAAGATTTACTTTTAAATGGCTTTAAAAAAATAATAACAATATATACGTAAATGGGAAAGCTACAGGATGATGTACCTTTGCCGCCTTGTCAGTGCATGCAAATGCAAAATTTCAGTAATCCACACTGTACTTACAAAACCCTTCTC
Source organism: Clarias gariepinus (assembly GCF_024256425.1). Lineage (NCBI taxonomy): Eukaryota > Metazoa > Chordata > Actinopteri > Siluriformes > Clariidae > Clarias > Clarias gariepinus. The sequence continues at coordinate 21,456,319 of NC_071110.1, forward strand.
GCCTTCACTTTTCTGACATCTTTGTCCAGTTTGAGTGATTCTAAGTTGTTCTAAAAAAAAAAAAAAACCCAACAACATAGATGCTTTTAACCACGTAGAAAGGCTTGTCTAACTAAAATTGTAATTTTACGTTTAACTCTCATTTGTTAAGAATTGCTATCATAAGTGATTTGATAATTTTTTTTACATGGGTCAGAATCAGCTGATACAGTGTTAAGGGTTTTAATTGTTTTTCTTTTTTTTCATTTGTAAAAATGTATGTCTAATTAAAACTTAGCATAACATGTCGACATTTCCATTACAGTCTAACAACACCTCCCACACACACCCACAACTCCACCACAAACCCCTGGTGGGGAAACTCTGCTCTGTGTGGTTGCAGATTTGATCCTAGTTGTCAGTTTAAAATGAATCATGAATGACGTGTGATCTGTGGTGTTCAGATGTATCATTCAGAGAAAGAAGGCAGCAAGAACGAGAAGAGCGCCTCTCTCTGGTGCTGTGGAGAAAGCCCCTCCAGACGCTGCAGTATTCTTTCTTAGAGACGCTAATCACTTTGAAGGAGTGGACATGGACGTAAGCACCTTCATCTTATTCTTTTTCACACTTTTTGTGAATGTGCAGGTTTAAAGCATAATGTGACTTCATGTTGGGGGCAGTAAAATGCAAGTTTGTTAAGTTACCAAGTTAAGTTAATAAATGTAAGAAATTGTATTTGTGCTAATACACCTTTTTAGCACTGCATATTTTAATTGAATATTTAAGTACGGTCTTAATAATAATAATAATAATAATAAGTCTTTAATAATTATTAAACTCACTTCCTCTAGATCAGTGGTGTTAACTTTCCAAAGATCCCCTTTCACCCTTGACATTAAGTGAACTTGATATGAAGTGATATCCTTCTCGGAAACCCAGCCTCATCCAAAATTACCCTCATCGTGTGTTAAATTATAAGCACATAAATTACAATGGATATTTCTAGCACAAATTACAGACGCAGGCTCTGATAACTAATGAAAATATATAGCTTACATCAATGTCTCACAGTCCTGGTTAGGCTTACTAGTACACAGTCTTAATAACAAAGACTACTGTGGTCAGTGCTCAATACTCAGTAAGCATAGGTATGTGGTGTGTGTATATACAGATGTACAGTGTATGTATGTGTGTGTGTGCATCCAAAAGTTTTAATAATGTGGACTTTTACTTTTTTTAAATTTATTTTTGTAACTCATTCTCGGTTTATTACTTTAAAATGTTTGTAGCCTTTTTTGTTTTCATTTTGATGAACTTAATAAGACTACTGCATCAATGCGGCATGGCGTGGAGGCAATCAACCTCCAGGTGATCTGTATTATTGATTTGAGAGTTTCTCATCATCCTCTTGACAAATGCCTGAGCTGATATTATGGTCAGCAAACCAGTTTTTGATAGTTATGGCACTGTGGCCAGGTGCTAAGTCCTGCTGGAAAAGGAAATCTCCAAAAAGCTCGTCAACAGCCAGAAGAATAAAGTGCTCTAAAATCTCCTGGTAGACAGTGGAGAGTGGAAGTACAGTGGACTAACACCAGCAGATGACATGCCACCCTGAATCATACATGCATAGATACATACATACATACAGAGGGGCCAGATTTTTCATCCTGAAAAATATATACATAAAAGTATTACAAAACTAATATAAACATTAAAGGGTACCTGAAAGTTTTTCATGAACTGCAACTACATTAGGTATTTAAAGTGGTCACCATTAGCATCCAGACACTTTTGATTTCGGTGCACTACTATATGAACAACAGAGTTGGGTATAACGCCTTACTGTAATCTAATCACTTTTCCTGATAACGCAGTAATGTAACGCATTACATTTTAAATACATGTAATTTGATTACAGTTAACAATGACAATAACATTACGTTACTAGCTTTACAAATGTGGTGTTTAAAAATGAATCAACTGCATTTAAAAAAAATCACGATTTGCGCGGCAGCATCAGTTAACGAGCACGCGCTTCAGTTTTTTTCATTTGATGTAACGGGTTCTTTTTGAATGGGCGGAACCACGGACACGAGGTGAGATCTTACAGGAAAAGTGGTCATTTTATTTAAAATAAACGGGGAAGGAGAAGGGTTAAAGGACGGAGGGAGGGGGAAAACAGGAGGATTTTAACGCGGAGAAGGCCTGAGATCAATTAACATTTACTAACGCCAGTCGACCCGACCTGCCGGCCTCGCCCCTGCGCGCACCTGCAGAAGGGAGAGGACGCCTACGTAGGGAGCCTATGGAGTGAGCAAGGAGCGACAGCAGGTTAAGGCGCACGCCATGACAGATGTTTTCAAAGTAACGTAATTAGTAAGCTAATTACTTTTACATGTAATAATCAGTAATGTAATCAAACTGCAATTTTAAAGTAGTATTTTGTAGTAGATTAGTTTTTTTAAGTAAGTTACCCAACACTAATGAACAACATTGATTAGAGCACACATGACACAGTCACATGATCGAGGGTGACATTATTAGAGGAAACACATTACTGCACATTGCTACCATAATTTAATTCCTTTACCAAATTCACATTTTCTTATAGATATCTGTTGAAATGTGTATAAAGATTTGGGCCCCCTGTGACTGTGTTATTATAATTTTAAGCAAAGCAATCTAGCACAACAAATCCATAACTAAATATGTATTAAATGAAATATCCAAACATCCAAGAAGCACCATAAGTAAAATCTAAATGTTTATATCACACGATGCATACAAATGTAATATTCCACAATATTCCTATTTACTACAGGACTCCTCTGTGTAAATTTATGAATAATTATGCAATTATAAAACATTCATCATCCTTCTCTTACTTGTAGTCCAATCCAAAATGTGTATATTTAAAAGAGTACCAAAACTCTTTTAAACAACCATACTTTGAATGAAAACAAGAATGTCTGATCAACAGTTTTAGGAATAGAGGTACCAAAAGAACAATTAGTGTCAATAACCTTTTTAAATCTCAAGGAAAAACAGTGTTTGAGATGATAATACTTTTAAATTTAATTTCTCTCATCTTATGAATTAAAATATATAAACATAAGGTGGGGCCCAGACAAAGTGCATATACAGTGACACAGAGTTGTTAAAAAATTGCTCTGATTCTTTTATTGTTGGGACGACTGACAAAAATTGCCTCCATTAGCTTAAGTGGGAACAATATGTGAAACCAAAGAAGCTAAGAAAAAAAAAAACATTCTCAATAGTGTAATCGCACCTGAGGGAATGGCATCAGTCACAGTGGAACAATCCTTTGCAGATACAGGAATGGAATAATCGGAAAGAAATTCTGTGTAATTGTACAATTGGGCATTTGGTTTAAGCAATTGACCAACTAAGATAATATTATTGTTAAACCAGTTTGCTCAAAAAAGATAGACGTGTTTGTGTAAGTATGTTCCTATTATTCCACATAAAGCTTGTGTGTGGTAGGAAATTGTGTTTAAAGATGAGAGACCAGGGGACTAACATATTGTTTATGGAAGTCACAAAGTTTTATGGGGATTTTGATGTCATCGTTACAAACATGCAGAAAATTCAGACTGTGGGATAGCATTCCAAATAGAGTTACTTTAAAAAAATCAGATTTATTTTTCAAAAATAAATAATTTAGGGTTGTAGGGTCAAGAAAGTATTGACCACCAATATTTCCCTGTATTTATAATACACTTTTTCTAATGCAGTGTTTTTTCCAATTCAAAATTCAATAACATTCTAACATATAAAGTTCTGCATATGCAAGTCTGCACAGACCTTTATCTTTACAATGCATAATTGTGATGAATCTCTCTGTAGCTCTGATTTATTTTGGAACTTATTGCTAATGGAAGGAAAAAATGGAGGAATAAAATTTTTTTTTTCAGTGTTCGTATTTCAGAAGTAACCATTTAAAAAAGTCTTTTGTTTGCATTTGTCTATATTCAAACATAAACCAGTGGCTTTAGAGAATAAATCAATTACATCTAATGCAAGATAAATTTTTCTCTGTCTTTCAAAAACTTCTAATGTGGTCTCATCAGCCAGCTAACTAATGATAAAATATCTCCTTGCCACCCTGAAACCACTCATCAACTTTTCTCTTCAGGGTACATTTTAAGCGATAATTCACCAATCAGATTTACATAATTTTTTCGACTTCGACAAAGAGGGAAACAGGACATTCATGTTTTGTTTGCAATGGTCTAGCCAGATAACTTGAATGAGTGATGCATATTTAGGGAAGATTTTTACTTTTTCATTTCTGATACCTATTTTTTTTTTATGTCATTCCATGAACAGGGAATTGATTTCTTTTGTGGCACACTCCCTATTTAATATGTAGAGAAAAAAGTATTTACACTAATATCCAAAAACAGAAAAAGGCTGTCAACAGTAGAAAATAATGTTATATTTATAAAAAAAAAAATATTTTAAATAGCCCTTATTTAAAAGAACCATTGCTTTATATACTATAGATATTGCTTTTACTTTTCTTAAACAATGTAACTTCACACTAGACTTCCAGCAACTTGGATTCTGTGTCTCTTCCTCCACATTTTGGGACCATTTGATTTTTAAATAAAATGCAACATTTACTTTAATCTGAAAAGAGTAAGCAAAAGTCCAGTTATTTTCTGAGTTTGATACTAGAAATGCAATAGTTGTCAGTCATCTTTCCATGAGTGTGTTTCTATACAGCACTCTGTGAACAGCCAGTCCTTTCAGTAATGACCTTCCACCGGACAACTGTTAAATCAGCAGTCTTCCTCATGCATGTAATAAACTAGACAAAGAAATACACAGTATTTACACTGTAAAAATAGTAATTTGCTCAAATTCAAAGTAAAATATTAGAATATTTTAAGATATTATAATTATTATTATGAGCTGTAATCTGTAATAATCTAAATTTAAGCAAAAGGTTTATATTTTACATTAAATGTAATTCATCTAAAATATGAGTTTTACTTCAATTTACAAAAGAAAATTAGAACTTTTATTTTGAAAGTAATAAACTTCATATTCTAATGATGAAAACCTTTGTCATATTCCAATTTTTCAGGATGCAATGTATAAATACACACTTGCACACAGTGTCTCTCTCTCTCTCTCTCTCTCTCTCTCTCACACACGCACACACACACACAAATCACTATAATTTGGGGGTAAATGTTATGTCTGTTGATATATATATATATATATATATATATATATATATATATATATATATATAATAAATAGTAATTATACTACAACTTGGCAAACATTGTGCAGTAGATGACGTGTCAAGAAGTGGATAAGTCTCTACACAATTTAGTTATGTACATATACTGTAAATGTCTGTGTGATACTGTCTGATACAGTATAATAGGATAATGGTATTATAGTCAGAATCGGTTTTAGTTGCAAAGTGTGGTGCTATAAGAAATTTGCGTCTGAGTGTTTGTGACTCTCAAAGTACAGAAAAACAACATGTTTATGCTTTACGTTTGTTTATAGACAAGACACTATCAATAGTAAGTACATGTAATAAATACAATTTATTTATTCCTCCCAAATATTATATTTTATGTATTACCTACCCTGGCAAATTAACCATTTTTCCTATGTCCTATATTATAGTTGAGGGTTCTTGGTTTCAAATTAATGTATAAAAACCATTGGAGGTAACAAAAGCTTATTTTTATTAATTTAAAAAGTCTAAATATTAACAGATAATATTTTAACATTGATTTAAAATAATTCAAATGTATCAGTTTATTAATGTCCACAGAAGTTCTGTCAATTAAGTTACTAACAGAACTCTAACAAATTATTTGGTTCAATGCCATGTGACAAACATAAAATGATCTCATTCTTCTCTGTCACATCTGTTTTAAACACACAAGGTGGTAAGTATTCACTCTCAAAAAAAAAAAATCTATAATAGCTCAATTATGTTACATTCACTGTTATGATTTAAAGATTATTTATGAATATGAAGTATTTTTTTAAATGATGTTAAGCTGTTCAGGATAATGAGATGAGGTTAGTCAGGTTAATCCTACCACTGAAATATGGGTAAAAATAAGGAAATTGTCAACTATTTTACCCAGTAGTCTTCATATTGTAGTTGCTTAGAAAAAAAATGTTAATGGTTTGTTAATTGTTAAAGCTTTGCGAATAGCAGATATGTTATCCTGAAGGAATTTACTTACTTAAACCACTATTTGTTCTATTCAGAAAGAGTACATTATTATTGGTGAAATGTACCCAAATTATATAACGACTTGTATGCATTTTTTTCCCCACATACCATTAGTAGTTCAACATAGTGTCAATGTTACAGGACATTGTTTGTCAGAAAAGAGGGTAACACAAAAACAAACATATAATGAGTTAATTGTCAGGGATTGTCTACAAACATACAATAGATGCAAATATGACAAAGTCTCCAGTAGAACTGTGGCAGCAAAATTCTACCTGTGACTAATGTTTTTTTTTTATCAAAAGCATTGTCACAGCAAATATTTAATTAATAGAGTTAACTGCCATTTATACTGTTTTATGTAGAATGTTAATGTTAACTATTGTTTTATATGATTTTAAATATGGTTTTAAATATGGTTGCCTATGTGTAATAATCTAATATGAATAATTTTTTGTATGTTATTGGATATTTTAAAAATATTTCTGTATTACTACCGGTTTTACAGCTCATATCATTAATGACTTACAGTAGGGGTCTAAAATTTAAGGATAACACTAGTGAAAATACTTCAGTTTTGCATTTAACTCTAAATTTCATGAAACTTACAAATTATTAAATTATCGACAACAGCTTCAATGAAAAGTAGAATCTGAGATATTGACAATTTTAGAGTTTCTAAGTATTTGGTTTGTTTCTCTATTTGCTTTCCTGATGGAGTGCCCTTGAGCTGGTGTGGACTGTACAAGTTTGTGCAACCATATGATTCATTTTTAGCTCAAATCCATTTAAGTGTCGCCTGAGCATACATTGTTCAGTTGAAAAGATTAGGCAAGAGGAAAATCTCAGTTGTTGTACAAGACAGTTAACACACCCAGTATTATAAAAATAGTGCAATACCATATTCAAACAAAAAACATGTTTTTTTTTAATTGTTAAAGCCTTAAGTTTAATTCCAGTATTACTTTTTAAAAATCCAGATTTTCAGTGTGATCTCAGACTTATGATCCCCTCTTTAGCTCAGCATCCTTTTTAACTAAACTCTATTGTTAAAATGGCTGCTGGACTACCTCCCCCACCTCATACCTACCACATGGACATAAAGCACATAAAGTGATGTGAGGGGTGTAAATCTTACTTAAACATGAATCTTATGCAGGAAGGGCCAGACTTTCAACCATGGACAACAGATTTTCACCATGGACAACATATACTGCTCAGTTTCTATAGTTAAATATGGTCTGTTTTGTAGCAGTAAATAAAATGTCATTTTATTTTCCAAATGAATACTGGGGAAAATATTTTGTAGGGAACCTCACAACATAACGTCCTCTCTTTGTAGACACCCCTATGGAGTAGAATGTAAGAGAACTTTATCATGAAGATCTAGACTTGTTTTCAGTGAAAGCATTACATTCTACTTGCAATCAAAGTATACTTGGCATTATGTGGCACTTTAACTGTAAATTTTTTTCTGTAATTTATTACCGAAACAATACCTTACTAGGTCAAGCTCAATAAATATAAAGTTGTCATGATCTTTGCAGCTGACACTACTGAGTTACTGTTACAGAAAATTAATCAATTCCTTCTCCCTAATCATATTTAAGAACAATAAGTATATATAATGATAAATTATATGTATTTAAATTAGTGCAACAAACTGTTGTGTGTGAATGAAATGGGAAAAAAAAAAATTATCTGGAAAAATTAAACGTTCTACAGGTTTTTTAAGCTCTCCAAGTGAAAAATTTGTATTAGGAATGCAAATTAGTAGGGACCAGTCAATACGATATCACAATAACCGTTCGTATTGCGATTCTGTAAAGTATTTGTTAAGCTAAGTATTATGTTAAAACTTGTGTCACAGTTTTATAAATATCCAGTTAAAATGTTTTTTTTTTTTTTTTTTTTTTAGATTTTGCTACAATTTTAAATAAACTTACTTAAACTTGATCCTGCCTGCAAATATTTGAATAGATTAGAGCTCAAGTTTAATTTTAAAGCTAAATTCCTGTAGGATTTATAGAGAAACTGCAACATTTTAGACCTTAAATTCTTATATTTATATATAATATATATACATGTGTGTGTAAAAAGATAAAGTCTTTCAATGAGTGTCTAATTTGTATACATTTAATAATAGATAATAGTATTTTAATTAATCATATTGTTTGAATATTTTAGGCTTTTTATTACCTTTTGGCCAAAAAAAGTCGTCAACTGCATGTTTGGTGTCAGGTGGTTATTAGGTGGTTAAATGATTTTGATGATAATAATTTAGATGAGTCAATGCGCTGGTTGTTTATTTTGGTCTTATTTTAATGGTCCGAGTCATTAGAGGAATCTTCAGTTCAGTTTAATTCAATTGTATTTGTATAAAAAACAGTAGAAATTGTAAACAGCAGCTTTAAAACAAAAAATAATAGACAGTACAATTTAAAATAAAAAATTAATAGATTTATAGCTTGGTCAAATTGTCCTTAACAAACAATTTGTAAAAGGATTATGGTGAAAATGTACATTGTTTATTACTGATCATGTATTCTAAGACTGGGATTTTTTTTCTGCTTACTTTTAATTTTATTACATTAGTACATTATTATTATAATTATTATTATTATTATTATTATTATTTTACACCAAAGGGTGTGCAAATTCTAAAAGAATCCCTGGGATTTGGGTTTCATGGGAGAAATGTTTTTAATCCTTTTTTTTTTTAAATAAAATCATTAAATGTACGATATTCCTGGACAATTAATCAAAACATTTAAAATCAGAATATGAAACTGAAAATAATAAGTCTTGAAAGGCTGCAATTAAAAAAAAAAAGTGTTAATATACACTTCAGTATACTTACAGTCTAAAATTTATGAAAAGTTTTTCACTAATTATTTGAACTTAGTTTTTTGTTTCACTTTTTGAGGTGATAAAAATTGGCAAACATCCTCTTAATGAGATCATTAGTGTCATTATTGGGTTGCCATTCTAGATATATTTGAATGCAAAATGGTTATAATAAATATGGTATGCTATATTGTATTAAATATCAGATATTATGTCAAAGTAAGCACATTTTTTTTTATTTATTTTTTTTTATAAATCTTACAGAATATATGTAGTTAAACGTCTATTTTTTTTCTGTCTTTTACTCTTTAGGCTCTGGTACAGAAGATATTCAGTGTTTTTGGTCCTAATGCTTTTTTCAGTCTTCACAATGGCCTATTCAATAGAAGGATCCCATCAAACGGTAAGCTATTCATATCTTCATCAAAGAGTGCATTTATTTTTTGACATTTTGTGGGTTTTGGCTGTGCATTTTGTAACACTGACCGACTTCTATGCAAGAAACAAATTGCTGAACATATTTCTCTTCCTAATGCTTCCTTTTCCCCTTGTTCTGGTTTAAAATTATCAGTAGGCTCAGTTTATTTTAAACATAGTTCCTTCCATATGAAGTACATTGTAAAAATTATTTGTGGTATGATGTGTGTTCATTTATTGATATTTGTATATTTTCCTGACAGTACTTTGGTTGTCAATTCAGATTTTTAATTCGTTCATTCTTTATATTATTGTTTTTGTATTTACAGCCAACAGTGTGGGTGTGTTTTTTTTTGTTTTTGTTTTTTTCTAATTAAGATAAAAAACAACAGTACCTGCTGTGTACTGTAAGTGCAAACGTAAAATTTTAAAGTTTGCATATGGCAAGAATATCTCTTTTTGCTCAATTCACAGTGTGTCTTTTTATGGTCTACGCTTACAAACTTAAGTCTAATTTGCATTCTGATTTAAGGATTTTAGTGAGGTGACAGATGCGTGAAGTAAACATGATTCATATTTGGTCTTTTTATAAGCACTTTTCTTCCCAAATTTGTTATTGAAAGCAGTATTCAAGCATGAACAAAAAAATTATTTATAATGAGTTGTAACATGCCCTGGAAAAAGAAAACTTTCTTATCTATTTTTATTTATTTTTCAGTAATTTTTTAATCATATTTGTACAGTATTTAAAAGCATCTAAGCTACAGTGAATTATTTTGCCTTAGTGTGTCTATGCAGTATTTGGATTTTAAGATTGTCATTTTTATATTCTTCATATGTGTGTTGTTAAATATATATTGTTTTGTCGCAAAAAAAAATTCATAACATGTAAATGTATTGTCAATAGCAAATAAAATGAGTTTTTGATTCTGACAGTAAGTAACAAAGTAAAACAGGATATTTTAGTGTGGAATTTTGTGATATTTAAAGTACAGATACTTGAGGGAAGTATAGAGGAATACTGTTCAGCACGGGCAACTACTGTATTTCTATTTACATGCTGGAAGTTTTACATAAAGGGATTCAACAAACCCGTTTCATCAATTTGGTGCTGTTTTTTTAACGGAGGTGTTGATTTAGGTTTTTTTGAGGAGGTGCGTTTTTAAGTTTTTATTTAGGCTTTTTTTTTTTTTTTTTTTTTGGAAGGGGTCTCCAAGTCCTTAAAGTGTTTAGGAAATAGAGCTTTGCAGTTTTTTGCTGAGATGAAAAGCTGCATTTCTTTATAAACTTATGAAAAGGTGAAGCTGGTGAGGGAATGTATAGCCGATGCCTGACAGGAATACATTTTTGTGGATCGTTAAATTCTTTAATGAAAGTATGAAGTGTCTTTTTTTTTTTTTTTTTTTTACTGTGGCAAATTACTGTGGAATTAAAAAGCGGAATAGAGGGCTTTTATAGGAAATTGTAGTGGAAACACCACATCTCCTATGAATATTATTTCTCTTACAACAGCATTTCTCTTGCATATCAGCCTGTATTGCCACTTGTTGATGGTTGATAATGCTTTATTTGGATTTTTCTCACACTATGATATTTTAATCTTTTTTATAGCAACACCCAATTACAAGGCAGCTCTGTGCTGTACATGCTTCTCCATGTCATTGTCACTGTTTGCTAAAAGAGATATATTTTAAAAAGTAAGAGTGATTTTTCTTGTTTTCACTTTGCAGTATGTACAGTACATGGAGAAGAAGATCCTGTGGTGTGCCTACTGGGTAGGCTTGGGTATTTTGTCTTCAGTAGGCCTTGGCACAGGCCTTCACACTTTTCTTCTTTACCTGGTAAGAGAAGCAGTGTTCGAATGTACAGATATGAGATAATCCATTCTAAGATATCCTGTGTGTTTTTTGTTTAGATTTTTTCAAATTTAAACATAGTGACAAAAACTATGTGGATTTTCAAAATAATTTTAGCTAGAGGCCAAATTAACTGATGCGTCACAGTCAAATATGGAAGTTCCCCGTATCAACTGTCAGCTAATCCAAAAATAGAGCCATAACAGCGCTCCATAGCTATTAGTTTATAACTGTTTCATTAACAGCATGTTGAGAAACCTTCTTGTCAAATTCTTTTTGTTATTTTGATCACATTTGCCAGTACTTTTAAAACTGCATGTAATGAAATGATCTAACGGAGAGTCGAATCACTGATTTTAGTAAAAACATGTGATGAAATGATCTAACGGAGAGTCGAATCACTGATTTTAGTAAAAATCCCTATAACTTCTCTTTGCTTCTCATGGCTTGTCTGTATGATGGAATGACGTACACATCAGCACTGACTCATGCTCATCAGACGGTGGTCAGGGCCGTTGATTTCTGGTCAGCTCTGATGAGGTCATCGCGACGCGCTAATGACTCGCATGTGGCGAGTGTTCACACTGAGCTTTCTGACAAACGGGAACGTGAAACTGCCAACGTGGTGTGGTTTCGAGTCTGGCCCTTGAGACATGAACACCGTGTTTTCTCTTTTCTCTGAAAGAAACATGTTTGAGTCAATCGGTTTGGGCTGCGGGCCTAGTTACTAGCTGGAAGTGTTTGCTCTCTGACAATACTGGATTAACATGTCCCAGTGTAAAACGTGACGCAGCAAGCTAAAAAAAAAAAAGACAACAACATGAAACGAGAGAGTGTTTGTAATATTTTTGCTGAGTGTGTAATAGTGTCTGGATTTTATTATGGACTGAACACAAACACTTTTTCATTAAAGAGGGTGACCTAATGCCTCTTTGTCTGGGAAAGCGAGTTATTTTAACGCTTCTGAGTGATCTGCTGTCACCTGATCAGGCTCTTCCAGCTCTTCTGCATCATGCCCAAATAGTGAGATCATCTTCAACTTGTGACTTGATCTGAGGCTTCTCCTGACTCGACAGCCACAGCCGTGCTGACTGCAAGCATTCCTCAGCTTAGCAGGCATCTAAGGCAAAAGTCTGAGGAACTACAGCATGCCTGAGCAGCTTTTCCTGTTACAACAATGTTCGCTATTGATGACTTCCTTTCCCTTGCTACTTCCAGTGAATGGCTTTAGTTTGTTCAAATGGCATCCACGCCCATTAAAATAGGGGTGTTTGACTTTTTTTTTTCTTTCTTTTTCTTTTTTTACCGGTGTGACTCCAGATTTTTATTCTAACCAAGCAGGAGCCACACCTGATAAAACGCAGACCAGGAATGACTAAATGGGTGGGATCAGGTGTTGGAATGGAAACTTGCCCCCACACTCATTCATTTCAGATAAGACTTGACGCCCCTGCTTTAGCAGATTTAATGGGTGTACTAGGGTTGACTACGACTAAACAGTGGAATGTAAATGTTAGTATACTGTATCTTGAATGCTTGTCCACCCTGAGGTCATGTTTTACAAATCTGCCTTCTAAAATTTATCTAAAGTGTATGCAAAACTTTTCAATAGTGTAATGAGTGAAATTATAAACGGAGGGGTGCACAATTTAGAAATTTAGTTCAGTTTGGTTTGTATAGTGCTTTTAACAGCGGTCACACGAAAAAATATTAAATAATTCCGAAATAAAAGCTCTGCGACTGGGTCAGTGTGTTACCCAGTCAAATGATTGAATTAACTCGAACAAAAAAGCATTTTGCAATGAGAACGCAATCAAATCTGAAAGTAAGTTTAATAAAATATTACTAAACAGATCTTGCTTGCTTTCTGTCAACCTCAAAGAGATGACATGGTTTGCTAGCAAAAGAGCAGGAAAATCAACTGTCTAGCACCAATCTTATTTTTCTTTCTTCCATAATAATGTTTTCCTGATATTTGTCTTCCTGATTTTGAAAACAGTTCTTGTCATCATTGCATGCACATCAAGCTACCTAGTTTAAAAAATAAAAATCTTTCATCAGCTAGAACAATCTTTACATGATGTGTGAAGTGAGATTTGGAATAAGTCCTGCTTATTGCTTTAGGTACAGAACTGAGGAATTTTGCCTTGTACCACTATGAAGTTAATTAATAAATTTTTATTCATACTTAGTAAAATTATTTTTGTGAAGAGCTATAAAGAAAAAGGCACTTTTTCTTTTTTATTTTATCTTTACCCCTTACTTTCTTTGTGTCTGTTGCATTTCTGAATAATGGATTTTCTCAATGGTTGGTCATGGTTCCTCAAACCACTTTCTGTTCCCTTCTGTAGCACTGTACGACGTCTGTAAAAAACTTTCGCAAAATCTTTTTTTTTAAAAACACTTAACTGCTCATGGCAAACTGTTTAAGCATTCGCCCCTGTCTAAAAAAATTGCCCCCTGTCTAAAACTTTTAAAGTAGACTTGGCTACTAATATTTAGGCCATTTAATAAACAGAGAATTCTGTGAAGAGTACAGTAGTCAGAAACTGAGATGAGAAGATCAAATGTTTTTTTACTTAACTTCAAGTTTGAAAATGTTGCCTTGAGTTTATTAAATGGTAAAGGGACCCCAGCTGGGGGGTGGTCTCCTCTCTGTGGAGTCGGATCACTCTGACCGGTGTGTAAGGAGTTTGCAATGCGTTTGAGCCGTGCTGCTTTGTATATGGAACTCTGCCCCCCACCAAGATTCCCACACACTTTGCTGGACATCACAGACTGCAGTCTCTCTCTCTTTTTTTTTTTTTTTTTTTTTATTTGTCTCAGTTGATTATGTTTAGTCTACTAGTTAGATACTTTGGTGAGCAATACACCCCTAATACCCCCCACCCCCCTGAAATGTCTGCCAAAGCTGTGCCAAGTGCATAGCGTGACTCGCGAGTTTAATAAAAGACAGTATGGGAAGTGTTGTTTTTAAAAGCTTGCAGTGGTAGGGATGTATCATAAAAGCCAGTTGTTATGATTGGTGCTCGACCCTGATTAATTCACTTGTGATTTGTACCTCATAAAACCCCTCACTTTCTTTCATCTTGGGTTTTGTATAAATTTTTTTTTAAAAAGAGAAAAGAACAGGAAAAGGCTTACAGGCATGATGCTTATCTCTACAGGGCCCACACATAGCCTCTGTGACACTGGCAGCGTATGAGTGTGGTTCCGTGAACTTCCCCGAGCCGCCATATCCAACTCAGATTTTATGTCCTGAGGAGGAGGGGGTGCCTGACAGCGTGTCCCTCTGGACCATTATGTCTAAGGTCCGGTTGGAGGCATGCATGTGGGTGAGTGGATATTTAAGACACCTTACATCTTTTACATTAATTTTTTTGCACACTCACAAATGACTCAAAATGACTGAAAAGTGGCAAAACACTTTTTAAAAATACCTTATGAATTAAGACACCTTTATTGACATATCACCAGTAAAACCTGAAATCATAAAGGAATTGCATAAATATAAAATAAAATGCCTAAATGAAAGGAGACAATTACATTAAATAAAAGAGAAAAAACAGGACGCCTCAATAACACGAGAATAAATACATTCTGAAACTAGACTTAAATGTGGGGGTGCATTTATAAATGTCGGGTAGTCTAACACAATCTGCAACAAAGAACTGGCCATCATAAAACCTCAGAACCAGTAAATAGTTGAACGCCGCTGGATTCTATAAAAGGTCTTAAGAGCACAAAGGAGGTCAGCGGTATAGCTTGGTGCCGTACTTTGTAGAGACTTTAAAACTAATAAATAAAACCCCTAAACTTGTCCTGTATTTGACTGATAGCTTGTACAAGGAGGTATGGACAGGCGAAATGCTTCTTTATGTTCTAATGATGCTCGGGAGACCAGGAGCTGAAGGCCAGACATAGTTGTCTCACATAAAGGGAATTTCAAATGTCCATACAAGTTGGAAATAACAGCCTGAACAATAACCAGAAAAAAAAAGTTTTGCTCATCACCTCACAATTTTTGTCTTAACGTGAGCAGTGTAATTTCTTTTCCTATTTTATCTTCTATTATATAGGGGCTTTAAATTAAAGCAATATATTAGTAAAATATTGATATTGCAATACACTGTCATATTGTTATGGAGGATATCTATTTATAACTTTTAAATAATACATTAATTTACGTTAATTTTACAAAAAATAATAAAATACATAAATTTTTTTATAATAGTAAAGATACATATTGTATGTACACACACACACACCAGTCAAAAGTTTGGTAGTTTTTATTTATTTTTTACATTTTTGAACAAGAATGTTTATTCCAAAACTGTGAAATAACACATATGGAATTAGGTGATTAGGTAACAGCAGCAGCAACAGTCAGTTTTAGGACATGACTGCCAGCTATTCTGGAACAGTTCTTGCAAGAGCAGTATTGCCAAGTGCGTTTGCAAAACTCATCAAGCACCATGATGAAACTGGCTCTCATGATGACCAAAACTTACCTCTGCTGCGGAGGAGAAGTTCATTTAGAGTTACCAGCCTCAGTAATCACCAATAACAGCACCTTAGATTAGAGCTGTTGTGAAGACTTTACAGATCATAAGTAGCAGACACATTTTGATATCCATTGTTCAGAGTAGATCATTGCATATTTTGGACGCCTTCAGTATTGTTTTACTGTGTAGAAGAAAATAAAAATCTAAACTTTCAAAAACTTTTGATTGGTAGTGTATAAACACAGACACACACACACACACGGTGTGTGTATATATATATATATATATATATATAATTTTTTTTTCTGTGATGTGTGTTTTCTGGCAGTTTATTAGCCAACCTAAAAATTGTAATACATATCATTTATCATATAAAATTTCTTCTAGCATAAAAAAATATATTTTGGGCCATATTTTAATTCTATACAACCCAGTAAATGTGAATGAGAGCATTCGTGTGAGCATTCGTCTGTGGGTTTTTATTTATTAGTCATTTTGAGAATTATTTCAAATGAGTCAAGGTTTAGGCCATGGCACGAAGAAACTTTTCACTACATTTCTTTGGTGGTAATATACATGTTTTTGTTCAGGGAGCTGGTACTGCCATTGGAGAGCTTCCTCCTTACTTTATGGCACGCGCAGCCCGTCTTTCTGGAGCTGAACCGGATGATGAGGACTACGAGGAATTTGAAGAGATGCTGGAACAAGCAGAGAGTGCACAGGTGAGGAATGTGTTCAACATGACGCATAAGCATTGCACAGCAAAAAAACGTGATGCATGTCTTTGTGTTGCGTGATAACATTGTAAAGACATTTTTAAATCTTTTTAACAGCTTTCTTAACCAACTGCTAGTACTGTATAACTTATCTTCTTTTTGCATCATCAAATTAGTTCATATATGAGTCACAGGAAGCATGTTTCACGGGTAGTGAACTTAGCAGCACCTTGCTCACCTTGCACATTAGAATTAAGTACTTTTAAGGGCATTCCACAAGAGGCTTTTTTTTTTTTACCCCTCCCCTTAACCTCCCCATGGACATGAAGGTGCTAATCCCCCCTCTAGACACCAGGTTATTGGATCCTGTCAGCTCTCTGATAGATCTCGGTGACTACCTCAGTGTTGTGGTTTACTGTTCCTGGTCATGTGACCACTTCTTTGAAAACCCCTCCCTTGACTTCCAGTAAACCCTTTGAGCAGCGGGTGACTCATAATGAGAGCTTCCTTTTAATTATGTGCCGTTAGTGTCTGAGTGGACCTCACGTGGACTGTTCCTTTCACCGGCAGTATTTTAATTGGTTAAATACTTAAAGCAGAATTCGGTGTTGTACCTTTCAGCAGATGCATGCTGCTTCAGCAAAAAAATCTCCCTCTGACCCTTTTCCCCCCTGTTCACCGGCCTGCTACGAGAGTCTAAAATAAACAGTTACATTCTGTTGTCTGTTTCAACACCCTGTACTCTGGAAGCAGCTCTTTTTTTTTTCTTCTTTTTTTTTTTTCAAACGCACGCCTGATTTTATTGCTCAACATTCTTTCAACACATTATCTATCAGAATTCTACATGTATTTACTTTTTACAATTCCAGTGAAATTATTTTATCAATGAATTGCCCCAGGACCTCAGCTAATGATAAAATCTTATATTATTTACTAAGATAAAGGAATTCAGTTCCAAATGTATATATATGTCTGTGTGTGTGTATATATATATATATATATATGTATATATATATGTGTAATTAATATATAATATATATCCACACACACAAACACACATTTCTTTTTAGAACCCTTATTATTAGTTATTTTCTGTTAGATACAGTGTGTGTGTGTGTGTGTGTGTGTGTGTGTGTGTGCTTTGTATCATAAAAATAAAAAATGTTATTTCTTCTTTGCAGGATTTTGCAACAAGAGCTAAACTTGCTGTACAAAACATGGTTCAGAGAGTAGGATTCTTAGGAATTCTGGCCTGTGCCTCAGTAAGTGCTTTCTTTTTCTGTTCTGTTACCATATTCTATATATATGGTACTGTACGTACAGTCGCCTCTGAAAGATTTGGAACAGCAAGCCCAGTTCTTTTCTTTTTGCTACACAGTGAAAACATTTGGCTTGAATTTGGGATGAATGAGACAGCAATTTGTGATGTCCTGAAAAAAAAAAAAGAAAGCACAGATATACTTACAACCGAATATTTTAAACCGATCAGGCAATGAAAACAACAACAGTCGAGGGCAGAACAGTTAAGGACAAAAAAAGAGAAAGAAACCAAACAATAAAAAAATTATAAAACCCTAAAACAACAGTCATGGACATGACTAAAAACCTCCACATGGGAATTTACAGTGGAATAAAGAGACGAGCCGTGAAAGTTCTGGACACAAAATTCCTCTATGAAAGTGATGAAAATGTCAAGGTGTGAAGAAATAATTAATTTTAAGAAGGTGTGGAGCAAGAATTAATTTGTAATTTATTCTTTTTTTTTTTTTTTGTAAAGCCTTTATATTACAACATCCATTGTTCAAAGCTCTATACAGACACAGTTGAATTAAAATCTGACAATTATAGCTAAGATTCTGATCATTTCATGTACATCTTCTAACCTTCTAACATGTGTCTTCAATGTATAGCAAAACAAAAGAATCAGTGATACTTTTAGGAGGGACTGTTTATATGTATACACTTACTGGCCACTTTCTTAGAAACACCTGTACACCTGCTCATTCAGGCAGTTATCCGACTAACTAATTAGTGCCTTGCAAAAATTGAATCAACACAAAAGTTTTATCATAGAGGTCAAGAGCATCACATCCAAATAAGGGGAAACTGATTACTGTGTGTTTGACTGTGACATGGCTGCTGGTGCCAGATATGCTGGTTTGAATATTCTATTCAGATACTGCTTTTTTTCCTCACACACGCAACAGGGTCTAGAGTTTTGCAGAATGATGAGAGAAACAAAAAGCATCCATTGAGTGGAAGTTTTGAAGAAGAAAACGTTGAGAGAGATCAAAGGAGAATGATAAATGATTTGAGCTGACAGGAAACTCAAATAACCACTCTTTACAACCGTGGTGAGCGAAAAGGCATCTCAGAATGCACATTGCATTAAACCTTAAAGCGGATGTGCTACAGCAGTAGAAAACCACACTTGCTTCTGTCAACCAAGAATAGAGGTTAACGTGGGCAAAGGTGCATCAAAACTAGACAGTTGAAGATTAAAAAAAGTTTAATCAATTAAAGCTTGTTACTTGATTGGTTACATGAATTAAGCAAGGATAAAAAGAAACTTTTTAGTGCCAGGCAAAAACAGTTAGTACAGTAGAGACGATTAAATTTTATAGGCTTTAAAAGAAATAACCATTACAATGCTAACCAGGTAAATTACATAAATAAATAAATGCAGAATATGATTGCATAAATAAGCAGGGATACAGGTGTTATTAAAGTGGCCAGTGAGTGTTTACTGTGTATGTACACATAATTTCCAGAGAAAAAGGATGTTCAGAATGAATGGGCATCATAAGCTGTACAAGCAAAGTACTTCCCCACACAGCTGAATTCTCAGAAAAGTCCTGTTTCTCTGGAACATGGTCTCCTATGCTTGTATGTGTGTGTATATATATATGCATATGTATGTATGTATGTATGTATGTGTGTGTGTGTGTGTGTGTGTGTATATACAAAGAAACATTATCTTGCAATGTTCCTACATAAAAAATGAAAAGAAAGAAAAAGCTAGATGCCTGTATTACACAACTGCATCCATGTACTCATTAGGGCATGATTTGCCTAATGCAGTAATTTACTCTAAATCCCACAATGCATCCTGCATCGTCTTTCCTCTTCCGTAGTTACCAGCGTAACTCCTTACAGTGACGTCAAACAGAAAACTCACAGCAGAGCAAAGACAGTTAAGATAAGATGGTGTGATTTTCTCTGTAATGAGGTCTTAAGAACAAAATACGTCACCATTGACACACAAAATAAAATGTTTCAACCTGAACAATAATTTATAAATAAATGAATAAAAAGCTGTAGTAGTTTTTTAAAGAAATATAAATTCGATTTTTTTTTTCCTGTTTTAAATTTAAATCTGCTTTATTGACAAGAAATGTAAAATCATAAAAACCGGGGGAAAAAGGGTACAGCCTAGTACATGCATGTGTAGGTCTGTAAATTAAATTTACATAATATTAATAATAATAAAAATAATAATCTAGTTCCTCACATCTAGTTGCAGCGTCTGTAAGCCTAAAATTATTCATAAAAGTAAAGTCTGTTGTGTTTTAGTACAAGTCTGCAGTTTATATGAATATACAAATCTTAAAAATTAATACTTATTCAAGGAAAGACAAGTAAAAGAGAAAAAAAAAACCTTCAACATATTCTAAGGTTTGCGTTTACCACCAGGAATACACAATAGGAAAGTTTTATCTATGTATGTATTTAATTATGTATATATTTTGTCTGGAACAAAATATTTTAACTAAATCCCTGTAGTGGTGTGTAAGTAGAGATGCACAAAAAAATTTATTTGAATTATAAAAATTTTTTTTGACTTGTACAATTAAAACAAACTTTACTATGATATTCATGAGCTAAGCTAAAGGTGGTTTTCCATGTATGTGTTAAATGTCTTTAATTTAATTTTTTATATACGTTACAAGGCAACCAGTCCAAATTTGTATAATATAGTATAAGAGTACTGATAATAGAATATACTCTTAAAGTAGAATATCCAAACAAGGAAAAAGTATATTTATATATACACAAATTCACAGTGCGTGTGTGTGTGTGTGCGTGCATTGAGAATTTGTGCTTTACAATTAATGACACAAAAACTGAAATCAGGATATGGACCTGTGGACCTGATAATTTACACACAAAAGTGTATTTATCACAGATAATATACACACAGTCAGGCGTTTGTCAATAATTTACTTTTGTGTGTGTGTGTGTGTGTGTGTGTGTGTGTGTATATATATATATATATATATATATATATATATATATATATATATATATATATATATATATATAATTTTAAGGTACTTAATAAATAATGCCAATCATCCTTTTAATGAGATCATTTGTGGTGTTACGTGGTGTTAGCCTGGATAAATAAGTTTTAATGCAAAATGGTACATTTTAAATACATGGGGCAAAATTGCAATGTGTGGAAAAAAAATAATCAGAATATAACTTTTCATCAAATCATGCAGCCCTAATTGATTTTTTATTTTTTTTTATTTTATTAGAACTGGTTAAATCTAATTTAATTAGAAACGGTCAAAATTATTTCTCTGAAATTAAACACTTCCAACCTGCCATGTATTTATGTTTTGGAGTTAACTAACTCTATTACTGTATTATATGTAAGTGTAATAATGCATTCATTTAGTTCTGCAGAAATGTAAATTTTCTTATTTAATAGCTATTAAAAAGTCCAGGTATAGTCTGAAAATACTTTTGCCTACTCACAAATAATACCTATTCGTTTTTACATTTAGGATTAACATTTAAAAGATTACTGTTTAGGTTAAATTTTCCTTCATCGCCTTGGTGTATTTAAAGCAACTGCATTTTAAAATAATGCAACGAAATGCAGTGAAATTTAGTTCCTGACTTGTGATTACTATTTTTTTGGTAAAACATCCTGATTATCATTTTTACATTTTGTTTTATTTATGTCATTTTGCTTAAATGTCATATTAGTCAAAATTCTGAAACCATTACTCTTTCAAGGTTTAACAGCAGACTATGTATTTATTTTAAACAGGCCAAAGAAATAACTTCTGCCTGTAAATACTGTCTTTTTTTTGTTGGAACATTTTAGTTGGTTTATTAAATAACGTGGAAGATAAAGATTTTCTTCTTCTATTATTCAAATGCAACAAGCTCTCTTGCTTATAAATGCGAATAAATGATTCCCTCATTTATAATCCTATGATTATAAATTAGTGACCCAATACCTTTTTTATTTCTTTTTCAGTACTTATTCTGGTACAGTAACCTTGCAGACTGATAGATATTTAATATTCCTCTTTATATATAGTACTAAGCATTGGAATATTTTTTAACTGAAACACTTAAAAAATGCAGGGGGAAAAAAAAACAAATACTAAAAAAAAAAAAGTATAAATCCTAACAACTCATCTAAAGGCTTTTTTGTGTGATTCACAGTTTTCTACATGCATTCATGTGTAGAATAGTTCAATGTTTAAAAAAAAGGGGGGGGAAATCTCCAAAAATACTTTAGCTAGGTTTTCACAGACTAGATCACATAAAAATATAATATTTTTTTCCCCCAAACCTAATAATATTTCTTCTACGTGGTACAAGATCATTCTTTTTTCTTTCTTTATGCTAACTGTTTTACCATTTGTTCCTGATATTGGTTCACTACTAATCCTTGATAACTTATTTGTTCGGTCTATAAGTGTATTTCTTTTCTGTTTGTCTACCTTCAGATCCCAAATCCTCTGTTTGACCTGGCTGGGATAACATGCGGCCATTTTTTGATCCCATTTTGGACCTTCTTTGGAGCAACGCTGATCGGAAAAGCTGTTATCAAGATGCACATTCAGGTACACTGAATGAAGTATTTATAAAGTGTTTCATATGTTGCTAAGTCACATGTAGCAATGACTATCCATGTAGCTAGCTCATAGCTTTTTAGAACAAACAAATTAATTTAAACTTTAATAACCACAAAGGTCACCACAGACCATGGGATGGACTGATCCATTTCCTGAGCTGCCATTTTATGACTCGAGTCTGGCCATCAAAGCAGGATGTCAGATTTCTGCTTAATCACTGAAACTGGGTATTAAAGTCTTGAAGAGGGGTGAGAAAATGGCCGTCCCTTGAGGTGCTGTGCGAGTCATCAAAGCTTGTGTCAGGCAGTGATCTCACTGCTCCTTCCGGGAGCATGTTTCGGCATCTCCTGAAGACAAAGAGAGCTTGAAGCATTTCCCTACCTCCTAATGTTAATTTGACCCAAATCTTATCACTCATGCTCTTGATTCACTGTCTGAAATGCTCTGTACATCTTGTCTCTCTCCATAGAAACTCTTTGTAATCATAACGTTCAGCAAGCACATAGTGGAGCAGATGGTCGCTCTGATCGGGTGAGTAATAACGCATTCATCTTTCTCTTGGAAAATACGGTGAAATCATGGGAATCCATGTGTTTGAATCATGATGGAGTTCCCAAAATTAGGGATGTGTTTTAAAAATACACCGACAATAATAGTGTCACAACAAAACACTTAAAATTAGTTTTTTTTTTGATAAACTCTGATCCAAAATGTAATTAAACTATTGAAATGTAGAACAGTCTAAAATATTATATTATAATCACACAAATTCTTTTACAGAGTTCTGCAGAATGAGCATAAAAAAAGTAACAATGAATATAGAAAAATAATTAGTAGAGGCATCTTATTACGCTCCTTCATGCAGCTCTTAATTAAAAAAAAAAAAAAAAAAACTTTTTTTCCCAGCAAATATTTCACTTGACCTAGCCATAAAATTGTTCTACACAATTTCCAATTTTTAATTTTAAATCATTTCTTTTAATCAAACACATCACGTGAGGTTAGGTCTGCTCAATTTTTTCTTTTGTTTAAATGCTCTAGACTCTAGTACAAATATAACCATTAATGTATTCCAGAAAGAGGTTTCTATATCTTATTGAAAGAATTAACTAATTATTGAATGTGAAAAAAATAATAGGCAGAAATCCAAATGGATTATTTTATGCCATCCTAAAATTAAAGGAATCTCATCTAAAAACTATGTAAGGTCTTGGTTTTCCCCCTGTTGCAGAACAGTATAGAGTGTGGGTGTGTGGGTGTGAGAGCAAGAGGACAAAAAAAAAACTTTTTCTACAGTTCATACAAGAAATATTTTTAAGGTAAAGCATTGACCAGAAGGATTAACATATATTTAAAAAAAAAAAAAACAAGAATATTTAAAATGATGTATGTATGTAAATTTTCCAAACAGGCAAGAGATATGTGTAACCTAAGATGTACTGCTTTTGCACGCTTACATGGTAGTATCCGAAATCCCCTTCGACATTCCATATGTATTACTACACCAACTTTTAAAGCAAGATCCTTTTCTCTGGTTAACTTTATTCATTAATTTCAGTTCAGGAATAATTCATCAGGATGCCTTTAAGAAGGTGATTGACTTCTTTTTCCAATATATGGAAAGTACTGAGTCAATCTGGTACTCGCTTTTTTTCTTCATTGTTAAAAAAGCTCTTGTGTAGAAAATAAAACTTTCTGTATGTATTATATTTCTTTAGCACTTTAATTAAAAACTATTAAATAAACCAACTAATAAAGATTGTCCCTTAGAAACCCAAAGCATCTAAATGCTTTTTATTCCCCCACTGGTTTGTTCACGTGCACTTCCCTTTTTAATTCAGATCACCAGTTTCAGTAGGGTTCAAGTCCAGGGACTTAAATGTTGATCTCGTCTTTTCTTTGACTATTTTAGTGTTGATCAGCAAACATGTTTGCTTCATTCTCAGTGCAGTTTGTTTTTTTAAATTGACCAGAACCAACCAAAGAAATAAAAAAAAAAAACTGTACACTTAAAGGGATGGTGGGAGTGTTTTGTGACTAATGTTGGTAACGTTCATCCGAAGCATGAATGTTACACACTTACAAGCAGAAAAGACAGACTTGCAATACAGTGAGACATTTCCAAAGTATTACAAACAACAAGCCACAATGCAAGCAAGACATGTGTGTGTTTAGTGCCAGTATCTTCCATTTTCCTATCTTACATATAACTTGAGTATGTAATGTGGAAATGGGTAATAAAGCACTTTTGAATCATTTGTTTATGTAAGACAGTTTTGTTTAATCTCTACCCTATGGGAGGAAGGTTCTCATGATGATTAAAGAGGAGCTCATTTATTTGAGGTAATCAGGTCTGCGTTTACCAACTTGTGAACTTGGCAAAAGGAAGTTCACTGAACTTAAATGTTTCATGGTTTTCTTCCTTGTAGAACTTTTTTTTTTGCATGCCATTCAATTCTCTCATGGTTTTGGTTATGTTCTGAGCTGTAGTCTGAATCATCACCTGCCGAGCATACAACGTTCCTATAGAGCAGTTATACCGATGAGTTAATGCGAAACAGTCTGACTCTGAAACTCAAGCACAATTTATGGAGGAGAATACGAGCAAGAAAGCACGTAAGAAAGAAGTAGGTTGTATCTTAACCACAACGAGTCAAAATTAGAATGTCCGTTAGGTTTTGTCGCACTTCCCGTGACTCAGAGACATCCTGTGTAGTTCTGTCATTCACAATAGTCTGTGTGTTTCACCTATATGAGATATCAGAGTAGAAAAAAATTGGCTAGATTGATCAGACTTTATTTAATTAAAAGACAACTGCTGATTCATAACAGTTGATGTCTGATAAACACATGCCAGATTTACAAAGTGTTCTACAGTAAATGGTAAAATAATCCTACATTTAGTTCAAGTCATTAAGACTTTCTATAATTCTTTCACTCCCTTTTTTTTTTTTTTTTTTTTGCTCTCTCGAGTGTACAAGCTGTGTAGTGTATTAGATACGTGTCACTGACCGTCACTCCTTCAAACCTGGGCGGTTCTTCCTACATGTCATGATGACACAATGTCGACTCACTTCCTGATTAATAGCTCCAGACCAGTTCTAACAGGAACCTCTGTAATATAAGCAAGTGTTCAGAGAGCTCTCTCTTCAGTGTGCTGTGCCACCTCACCCGGAGTGCACAGTTAGATGAGTTCAGTGGACTTTCAACAGCAGTGTAATGGATCTTCGTCAGGATCCTGTAAAGTGGTAAGTCTGAATCAGCCTAATGTGTGTTTGGCTGTATTCACAGGGCCATACCCGGGGTTGGAGTTTCCTTACAGAAGCCTTTCCGTGAATATCTGGAAGCACAGCGAGCTAAGCTTCATCACCCAGCTGGGGATGGCACACCTGCGGTAAGAACCACACGTGCTTCTCTTTTGTCCTGTTCAGGAAGAAATTTTCCGATGCAGGTTTCCTCCCTAAGTTTTGACTCTAGTTTGACACAGCAGTGATATAGCATTAAGATTTACTTAAATAGGAAACCTGCTTTTTAGACTTTAGTAGGCATTTTTATGCTTAGATCTTTAATTGGTTTCTTTAGAAGACTTTGAAAATTTAAAATGTTACTTTATATTTTAAATTTTATTACTTCTAGAAGAGGAAGTACATTTTTTTACTGAGATTAATAGATAGCGATCAGCTTAGTGGATGCCTTATCCGACAGTCCCATTAGTTTAATATCTGTTTGCTTCTTGTGTACAGGGTGAGAACTGGCTCTCCTGGGTCTTTGAGAAAGTGGTTCTCGTCATGGTCTGCTATTTCATTTTGTCCATCATAAATTCCATGGCACAAAGCTATGCCAAGCGGGAGCAGCAAAAGAAGCACTCAGAAGAGAAAACCAAGTGATAGACTCGCAGTTAATCATCTCAGGCTCCCGGTTTTGGAAACTAAGGAGTGTTTAACCCCTGAGGAAAAAAAAGCCGGAACGGGCACTAATTTACCTTGTGCTTTTTTTTTGTGTGTGTGTACTTTTTTGTTGTATTCCTTTCACGCACACACACACACACCCTCCCCCTTCCTTCAAGTTGTCTGTAGCTTTTGACTATTAAAATCAGATGTTAGAACTTTGTGTTTTTTACCTCTACAGAGATTCAGTAGAGACTGTGGACGGTAATACTCGTTGCAAAGCCTTATGCAACACTGCAGGGTCATGCTTCCATTGAACTGAATGCAGTTCTGATCATGTAGAATAATTTATTAAATTTCTGTTAACAGTGTGAATGGGCAGGATTACGTTTGTGAAAATGGTGATGCGGTGAGTTCTTTTCAGGGGCAGTTCTCTCTCTCTCTCTCTCAAACAAGATCTGGTTGGATTTTCATTTTCTTACACAGGGACAGCAATATATATATAAAAAAAATCTCTTGTGGCTTCTTAATTGCCTGCACATTGTGTAAATAATTTGTGTTTTAACATAGGTTATAATGCAAGTCTAAACCGACTTTCTGCCATATGTAATGAAACTGATGTTATTTAAATCTTAAAACTTAAAAAGCCTCATGAAACATCATATAGGCGTTTACCTTTATAAGCTGCCTCGATTATAATTATCATTATTCATTTTTTTTTCTGTCTTAATACATTTGATATAAAGCTAAAACTTGTAGGTCTTTCATAGACCTTGGTTTAATTCTGTTGGACATTAAAATCAAGTAATGCAACATTTGGTTACTTTTCATCATGTTCTAGCTTAGAGTCATGGTCAAGTCAAATGCTGCCTGCTATCTATAGACAGGATTTTTTTTTTCTTTTTTTATTCCTGAACATGTCTATCTTTTACAGGTAAGTGTAATTTCTAAAAAAAAAAAAAAAAAAAAACATTTCCTTTTAAATCTGAGTGGTTGGCATTGTAGGAGTGCTAGTGATTTTTATTGTACATTCTTCCATATATAACTTCTATATAATGTGAGATATAACCTACTGTGAAGTAGTTACATTGATAAGAATCAGCAGCAGAGGAGGTTTTGTAATGACTGATAAAATGGAACGGGGCAGGTTAGTATTTGTGAGCAGGATTGAAGGGAAGTTGAACAGTTTTGCATAATTCACCGTTGAGGTTCCTTTTTTTCAGGAGCACCATGTTCTCACACTCCCATCGTGTCAGATAGCTTATCAGACTGGTGTTGGCTCTGAAGTCGTAAGGCGACAACAGTCTGTAGGCTGACTGAAATTTTGGGTTTGTCACCTCCAGAGGAAATGAAAGAACTTCAGTTTTCTAGTGGCCACTTCTGCTTACAGTAACTTGCCTGGATTCCCAAAACAACAGTTATGAAAATGGAAGGAATTCTTATACAGGAGAAGTTACTCTACTTCTACCCATTTCTAAAGTGTGTTCGGACCAGTCAAATTTAGAGAAATGTGTTTTAGATTGATACATTTCACACTTTTCATGTCAGTATAGCATGAATAGATGTCATAACAAATGAGTAATTGCCTTTGAGTATATTTAAAATAAAGATGATTTGCATTTTTATTTGTAGGAGAAAAAGGTAGTTATTGAGCACTGGCATTGAACAAGCCTAACATAACAGACCAGGAGAGAGAAATATTCCTTAAATCCTTAGTGACAAAAATTTTTTTTTTTTAGAAGTTACAATTAAATATTCTGTATTTGTGTGGTTGAAATAAGTTTTTTGAACTAGAAAAGTTAAGTTGAAATGTAAATTTATTTAATACTATACAAAATTTGTAGAAAATAGAACAAGGCCAAACACACCCATTTTAAATAGTTTTCAGGCACTATTGAGTTAAAAAAATATATTTAGCTGTCATTTAAAATAAAGAAGTAGCATCAGAGGTGGGTGTAGCTGGAGACAATCTGTTCCAAAATGGTAAAGCTTTCAAGAAAATCTTCTTCTGAAATTCCAAATTTGGTGTATTGGTGAATATACGCCCTGTGAACACAACAAAAATAAATAAATAAAGAAAAATTAAAACACTGTAAATGGTTAGTGTGGTTTCTTCATACCTTGAGGCAAACATGTTCCAGGCCTTTTTAACAATATTATCCAGAGGATTTAAAAGTGACTGGCTATTGCTGATTAAAGTGGCCAACTTCTCATAGCCACTGAAGGGCACAGGGGAGTGCCATGTAGAAAAGTTGCCATTTGTTGGAATCCACGGCACGTACATCCCGGGCTCCTTAAAAGGCTCTGTCGATTAAACACATCATTCCACTAAACCAAACAATTCCCACAATTAATAGCACAAAAATTCGGTAACATTGTTCACAAAAAACAAATGACGATATTGAACATCTAATATACTTGCCTATATCGGCAGACGAAACATCTTTACCCCGCAGTATCAGAAGATTTGAGAGTGATCTGTTAAAACCTGTTTGTGAGTTCCTCATGCTCTCCGCACTATTCGACGGCACACACACTTTCCAATCGATACCTTAAAATAACAGCGTCATTTTATATTTTAATGGTTAGAAAAGCTTTTCCAGTAAATGTGTGCGTCTGTGTGTAAATTTTAAGAAATCACCTTCCTCCATTCTGGCATTGGCAATAAGCATTTGTCTTAAATGTTTGAGCAGTCCAGGCCAGGTGAAGGCACTGTAAGCCAGAGACGTCTGAGACATGTGAGGAATGTTCAACACGTTGAGCAGTTTGTACTCAGGATGACACACCAGGGAGCTCAGCAATTCCCCTGGACCAAGCAGAAAAACATGAGTTACAAATCACCTGTGACGCAGTTCTGATTCAATCCCTACAATCTATCTTTTTGTTTGTTTACTATGTTTGTCTTTGTTATATTTTGATGATTTCGTCACTTATTTCTTTTTGCTTGCCTCAGTCATAAAACATTTTCACTAGGCGGTTCCAAGGAAGACATAGTGAGGATGTAAAAAAACATGCACTCGTACAGTCGTGAGAAACAGGACATTCCAAACAGATGTCTGAATAGCTGTGTAACAGGTTTTAACAAAGCCGTTTGGACAGCTGACCCAGGACTTCTCTACAATATATCCTGTTTCTTAAAAAAAAAAAAGTTTTCCACTGAAACGGTTTGAATGCTTATATATTTATGAGGGGAAACCTTCCATGATTTGCTGATAGGGCCATGACCTGCGTACATTCACTTTTTGTTTTAAAATGAAAAACACCCATATTTTTGTTTTGCTAGGCACAGTTTAACATTCTTTTAGATGTACCATTTTTTTGTACTTCTAGTCAAAAATCTACATCCCCTTTTAATTACATTCTCTTAAATGAACCATCTACTCCTTAAAGGGTATAAAAACTAAAAAATTTTTGCTGCAAATAAAAGCAACACCTTAGCGATTAACAAAGGCTGTGAAGCAGCATGGTAGAAAAACCTTCAACAGCATAAATGCATAAGTACACACTGATGAAATTAGTTTGCTAACTGGACTAATTTAATCTAAATATTATTAGATAAAATATAATATACTATACTATGATAACGGAATTTAACATAAAAAAAGTTGAAATTGCTAAAGAGTCAACCGTTATGGAGCTGTTGAAACAGTAGAAATCACAGCAATGTTTACTAGTAACAGTAAAAGCATTTTCACACACAATGTGATGAGAACTCATAGGATTGAAACTAAACAGCTGTGTGGCCATAAGGAAACCATTTGTTAGTGAGACTCATCAGAAAAAAAAGGCTTGGGTTTGTTAATAAGTATAAAGATTGGACAGAGTAGAAAGGGAACCACATGAAGCGATGAACCTATAAATACATACTGGCAACTGTATCTCTGCAGGCAGTGTTATGATCTGGGGTTGCTTCAGTTGGTCAGGTCTAGGCTCAGTAACATTAAGTGGCAATAAAATGAAGTACTGATTGACCAGGTTATCACATCTCTGGAGTTTTCCTTCCCTAAAGACATGGCCATATTCCAGGACTGAGTGGTTCTGGGAGTATCAGGAATCATTTTCACACAAACTGGTCACCACATTGCACATAATCAGAAGCAGTCAAACAAAAACACATGGAACTTTTTTTGGCCAGACAGCAAGAGTATGTGCACAAGCACATGTGTACATACATTGTTGTGAAAAAGTATTTGTCCCCAACCTGTTTATACTCATTTATTAGGGGAATAAAGTTGTCAAACCCTACTGTACTTGGCCCTAGGTGTATGTGCCCCTAAGCCTAATAATCGGTTGTGCCACTCTTGGTGGCAACTGACGCAATCAATCAAAAGTTTGCGACAATTGACTGAGTCTTTCACATCACTGTAGGGGAATTTTGGCCCACTCTGAATACCTCACAAAAAGTTAAACTTTTGTCTCTTTAGTCCGCAGAATATTTGCCCAAAAGTCCTGGGCATAATCAAAAATATTTTTTTGGTAAATGGGAGACGAGCCTGTGCGTTCTATTTGGCCAGCAGTGTCTTTTTCTTATTGTACCCTTACTGTATCGTTCTTAGTGTTTCTTATAACACAGACCATAACTGATGCAAGTGAGGCCTGCAGTTCTTTAGATGTTCTTCTGGGTTCTTTTATAAGCTTCTAGATGAGTTTCGTTGTGCTCTTGGAGTGATTTTGGTAGGCTAGCTACTCCTGGGAAGGTTCACCACTGTTTCAATTTTTTTTTTTTTTTTTCGAATTTGTGGATAATGGCTCTCACCATGGTTTGCTGGAGTCTTAAAGCCTTAGTATGAGCCCTTTCCAGACTCCTACATGTAAATTACCTTGGTTCCCATCTGGTCTGGAATTTCTTTAGACCATGTCGCACTATAGATCTTTTAGCATGCTTCACTTTGCCAAACATGTTCTATTCAATTAATTTCTTAACAATTTTATATTTTGTATTTACACTGGTTAAAAAAAAAACCCAGAAGGGGGCAAATACTTTTTGACAGCACTGTATGGTGGATCTGGAGGTCCAAGTGTATTCCAAAAGTAAACCTGTATATGACAGTAAAACTATAATACCTATGGGGTTTCTGCTGTAGTGAGCAGGTGAGTCTGCGGTGTATGCTGGCTGCAGCACGCTGCCCAGTTGATGAGCGATCACCTTGTTAAGGTCAGAGATAGAGATGTGCTTGATGTTCATCAGCTGGCTACAGATTTTGTGAACCGTATCGTTCTCGTGCACCACAAGTGCATCGGACAACGTGTAGAGACGAGACAGAGTGAGAACAGAATTGTAGTTTTGCACAATAACCTACAGAGGGAATAGAAACCAAATTATTTAGCATTTACATTAAAAAAAACATTTCACTGAAACCTATTAAACACTACTTTGATCAAGTTTACCTCTCCCGTTCCATAGGGCCATGTCAGGTGATTAAGAATAAATGAATGTGGATAACGCTCTCGAAGACACTGGGTGACATAGGTGCCCACTCCAGAACCCGTACCCCCTGCCACGCTCATCATGGCAAATATTCCTGCAAGGCGATCGCAACGTTCCACCTCCCGCCGCACCAGATCTTCCACTGCATCCTTGTGCTGAGGGCCGTGAACGCAGAAACTACGGAACAGTAACAACTATGAAGCACAATGCAACATGATAAGGCTAAAATATATGGTACACTAAAAAGAACAAATATACAAAGTCGTATAAATGCATAAACAGAAGAGTGCAGTATGTTATAAAATAGGGCTGTGTATTGGCAAGGGCCTCACGATACGATACGTATTACGATACATGGGTCACGATACGATAAATCACGATATATTGCGATACAATACATATTGTGATATATTGCAATAGTTTGTATTAGTACGTGTGTCACATTATATTGACAACTTGATAAAGTAGGCAGACGAATTAAAATTCCAATTCCAATTTATTTTCCATCCATTCCAATTCATTAGAACGGCACAGTGTGATTGAAGTCCATATTGTTATAAAACACTTAACACTTAAACATTCAACTAAAATGTATATGCCACTAAAGTTACATATAAATTAAATAAACAGTTTATAAAACCAAAATAAATTTAAGCAAAAAAATTTAAGTTCATCAAGTAAACATAAAACTGGAACATAATGCTCTAATATGAGGTATTCATTGTCACCAAACTGTTAGACCAAAAAAACTCTTGCCTCCAAACTATTAGAAACTTAAGTGTAGTATCGATACTTGAGGTTTGACTATCGATACACTATCGTAAAATAAATTATCGCGATAGTTGGAAGTATCGATATTTTTGCACAGCCCTATTATAAAAGAGCACTATACACAAATACACAGTATAAGGATATCAATATGTTCTTACCCATTTGCCCAGTTGTTTCCAGAGCCTTGTTTCTGGCAGAAGTGGGATTTTTCTGCGTATCTCCATTTTCCTGAGCTTGATGCCTTTGTTATGGCTTGAGAAATTACTTTGGGCTCCATGTCAATAAGAACTGCACGTGCCACCAGCGCTAATAAAGAAGCAGCACATTTAGAGTTTTTTTATGGCCAAAAGTTTTTGGACACCTGACAGTAATGCTCATGCATGCAGGGTAAAACTAATACAGTAACCTTCACTCTTCTGGCAAGGCTTTCCACTAGATTTTGCTGTGTGGCAGTGAGGAATTTGTACCCAATCTTTTACAAGAGCCCTGAGCTCCCGCTTTTATGAGTTTTGCTATGAATTGCTGGGGTTTTAACATCATGGCTTGCCTTGCCTCTAATATGCTTTGTCATCGGCTACTTTGTAGCAAAGAGGCAAGAAGACAAAATACGGTGACATTATATAAAGGCAGGTAAAATCTGATTATTTGGTATTGGAAGACCACAGACTCCAGATTATTTAAAATTGTTTAATGTGTGCTCCGAGTGACCTGAGATGCCTATGGAGAGATATGTAGCCTACATGTAGCTTACTACATATTACATGAAATGTTCACTTAAAATCATTAATTTCTCTTACAGTTAATTTGTGTATGATGCTCGCAGATGATGCTAAGAACATGCATAAATTATCTTATCTTATTAACACAAATTACAGAAAAAAATACTAATGTTCATTTACCAGCGATATAATTCTTCTTTTGCTTCTGTTGCAATTCCTAGCTTTGTTGTAGATCTCTGTGGTT